>NC_047117.1:91061309-91428809 GCF_902500255.1 Thalassophryne amazonica | reverse complement strand
CTTTAACAGTGGAACAGTTATAGTTAGCTGTGAAAAATGTGCTTCTCATATCAAACATTTACGTATGTGATTAATTTAGATGACTTAATAACGAAGCTTGCAGTTAATTAGAACAATGTTTTGAATCTCCTGACATTTCTAACATTCATTTGCTGTCACTAAGCGATTAACACACGCAAAAGCCCAAAAGGTCAAACCTGAGCGCACGTCCCAGCGAGGAGAAAATGGGGTAGGAGGGGATGTCCTCTGGCTTTTTGAAGGCCCAGTAATAAGAGGCAAAGGCTCCTGCCAGAGTGACCTGGCCCAGGGCCGTCACAAAGTTGGCACACCAGAAGAACAGGAAGACATTGTAGAACTGGAAGAGGATGAGGTACTTGTGGTAGAGCGTCTCACCGCCGTAGAAGGCAAACAGGCACTCTGCGCCGGGACACTGAGCCGAAATGTTGGAGGTGTTGAATGCCTGCAGACACAGAGACGTTTAAAGTCAAACGAACGTTATGGACGTGTGATCGTCAGTAAGTAGCAGTGATGTTGCGTATCGCACCATAGGGTCACAGGTCTGCTGTGCATACTCGCATTCAGAGGTATTGAACACTTTGTACACCTGTTCGTTCGAGGTGGATAAGAAACTGAACAGAGCTGTTAAGGAAAAGTTTCAACCAACAGTACCTGAAGTGACACACTGAGTTTTTGATAATAGAACCATGAGAACAGGATACACAGCAGTGACGGCCCAGTAGGCGATCACCACGGCCAGGAGGACAAAGGTCAGCAGTGGGTAGAACATCGATGAGATCACGTGGCCAACAGCTCTAAACACAGCAAACAAAGGTTTAGGAATTCAAAAGAGCAAGGTGGCTCCAATGGTCACATGACTGCTAGTATTTTATTGAGTGATTTTTTTTTTTTTTAAATCTATTGATTTTTTGCTCCCCCCCCCCAGGTTGTTCAGGGCCGCCACAGTGGATTTAGTACAGATCTTCATCACAATAGTTTTGCACCACTCTTAATTAAACCACTTTATTCTCAACTAACACAAAAGCTCTCCATAATCATGACCTTGATTTTGATCTTTCAAGGTCACTAAGGTCAACAGAAAAGTGATACATGACTTCAGATTAGTGTTTAATAGAAATCATGGGTGTGTCTTTAACCAGTTCCTTGTTGTAGCTTATCTAAATAATCTCTCTCTAAAAGCATGAGGCCCAAATTTTGACCTTGAAGTGTGACGCTGACGTTCAAGCAATTTTTCTCAAACTCACAGAAATTTGTCTTTGACTGGACCTCAATCATTCAAACAAATTTCATACAACTTGGTTTAAAACTACCAGCAAAAACGGGCCCTATGGGTGGTGTGTGTGTGAGTGTGGTTGCTGCACACATTTATATGCTACAATCATGAATTAATGAATTATTGATTTCATACATGTACGAGTGACCACACAAGACTGCAAACAACGTCCCCGTCTGTGTGGTCAAAAAGAAGTAAGCAGGCGACCACACGTCCTCTCATTTGTTTGAGTCACAAAGTTATTCTGCATGTGTGACCCCGCCTGGATAGGACGCCAGTCACTCACAGGTCACTTCCCCAAGTAAATCCAGCACCCATTTACAGTTAGGTGGACTCAGATGGTACACATATTGTGTCTTGTAAAGTACACCGACAGACTGTCTGCCGCTCGCACCTGAAATCAGACCCCGGTCTATATACTGGTAGTCTAACCCCTGACCCAAAGAACCACCTGCTCTGGTGCTGCAAGATTATGAACTAAACTATTTGTAGGCTGGATTAATGACCGACCTGCTGGCCTCTTTGATGAGCGCGATGGCAATGAGGATTCTCTTCCTAAGGAAGATGAGCAGGAGGATGATGACGACTTCCACAATAGCGAGAATAATCACTGGAAAGGAAAAAAAAAAAGATAAAATGTACACAGGTGGATTTAACTCATCAGAGAGCAGAGTGTGTGAGTGTGTGCCTACTGAAGGCCAGCCACGTTTGTCTGATCTGCAGGTAGACCCCGAAGTCCGTCTGCAGTCCCAGGTCATAAATGGTGACATCAGCTCCGGGTTCCCCCTTCAGACTGGCAAACTCCATGTAGCAGTGGAAAATCCCTGGAAGACAACTTCCAGGTTAGAAAATAACCATCTAAATGTCACTTTATCTTTTCTATGGAATAAAAACAATCTTTCAAAGACTCACCGTATCCAATAACGGCGATAACCAGGATGATCATGATCCAGACCATGATACCTGCTAAGAACCGCAGCAGGATGATGAAAATCAAGCTGACAATCATGGCTATCACCAGACCACTAGAGAGGAAAAACACACACATTAACACAAAGTTTTCATTCCAAAAACTGGACCCATATTGAATCTTTTCCCTATGACACTGCCGGGGATTCCCCTACCATTTCCTTATTGCCCCCACAGGGAACAGTCGGGGCTACAGTACACTTGAATCCAGTATCATCTACAAAACCAAGTCTAGACTCAAATCCAATGCTGTGTTCATTTGAATCAAGCAGAGTGTTGACTACCAGCTGGATTTTCAGTAGAGCTACATCCAGATCAAGTGAAAACTGTCAGAATTACAGCTTTTTTATATGTGTGGTTTTCCATTTTAATAACTTTCTCCACGTTGCCGCTTCATGTCTACATGGTTGTTACTCCTTCAATATTTCACTGACTAATCAGCAGATAAAAGGTATTAAAACCTTTTACAGGTCAGTTAAACCAATTATGCTATAAAAAAAAAACCCAGAAGAGTGGGTGAGGGGGTTATTTATTCCTACAAATATCAATCGATCAATAAATGTGTGAACTTACAGCAATATCCAATACCAAGACTGAGTGTAGTCCTCAAAGATTCTCATGGCCACCTGGCGAGCTTCAACAACCACGTTCGATTTCCTGGTTGGGAGGGGGACAAATTTATTAAAAACCAATAACCACGTTCCACAATCAACCATGTGGTTGTTTTCCTGCCACAGTCAAACAAACCATTTCTAACATCATTATACTGTTATATGTTTGGTCATTGTTTGACCATAGTTCATTGCATCAGCGTCACTATCATTGTGGGTTTTTTTTGTAAATAAGGGAGGGATCAATTCTGTGGAACTGACAGGCTGATGGGAACCATGGTAGCAGTAAACATGAGCGTTAGTTTGGATTGTTGTTGGGAAGCTGGAGCCAAGTCACCTGCCATCAGGGACACAATCTAGAGACGTGCTGTCAAAAACAACTGGACTTCTTGTTTGATCTTCAAGATGTTTTGTAAATCATCCAAGAGATGAGCTGCCAAATGTTTTAAAGGCAAAACAAGAAGGCCAGCTGCTTTTGACTAAAATGTCTAGAAATCAACCATCTGGATGACCGAGAACCTTTGTTGACATCTACTAATATAAACAATGGGTTGGTTGTTGGTGGTGGTGTCCCACAGCAGCCTATACTCAAGGTTCTTGAAATGGAACTATATCTCCAACTGGTGGATGTTTACCATTAATGCAAGTACAACAGAGTTTTGCCAACAGCTCTACTTAAGGATACCTGTAGCTTCATGAGACGGTAAGATTCAGTCTCAGAGATGAGGTAAAGTGCAATGCAAGGTTTGGCAATCTCAGTTAGGAGGCCCTCTGGAGGCCTCCCTTTGAAAGCTTTACAGGAACACCCAGTTGGGTAGAGATTCAGCGGTAGACCCAGAACAGTCCAGAGGGTTTATAATATACACCACAAGGAATACCTGGGATCTCCTAGGAGAGGCTGGAGCCACATTAACATTATTAACTTGCTGCCACAATGAGTCTGCATAAATAAGCAGTTTAAAAAATGAATAGATGGATGGATGAAATTTTGTGGTCTTTCTTGATCAATGGCAGGTTTAAGGGAACATTTGCTAATGTTTTCATAGTTGGCATGTGATGAAGTTGTGAAACACCAACATCGTAATGACTTATTAATATTAACGCAAAAACAGATGGTCGCCCCACTGAGTCTGGTCTGCTTGAGGTTTCTTCCTGTAATAAAAAAAATAAAAAAAAAACACCTGAGGGAGATTTTCCTGACTGCTCTTGTCTACGTGCTATATCGGGGTAAGTGAGGTTAGAACTTACCCTATGCTGTCATTTTGAACTGTGTAAATAAATAGAAGTGATTTTTTCTTTCATCGTGTGGTCGATGTGTTAAAGTGAAAGCGACTCACTTTGTGGCCTCCAGCAGTTCAGACGCATTGACACTGCGACCATCATCAGCATCCAAAGTGGTCATGTTGCCCACGGTGACCACGCCATCTTTCATGGTCCCCAGAGCAGGAAGGCAGCGACGTGTGACTGTGGACAGAGCATGCGTGTAACAAAAATGACAAAACATGAATAAAAGAAGAATCACAGCAGTCTGAAGACATCAATGATGGCTTTACATACAGGCTTTACTGGGTATCAGCATGGAGGGACACAAACCACTGCTCAGGAGCACAGGAGAGCTCTGGATCATGGACAACATCGTTATGATCATCTGCACGTTCTCAGTATCGAGTTCAACTGAAGTGTAATAATTCTGTGATTGATTACCAGTTCTGTGAAGTTGGTATTTTCCTTACAGAACTGTTTGTAGTAATCTTGGTCTTCCTTAGGACCTGACTTGGCTTTCGTCAATGTGAGATGCCTGTTAGGACAACTCTCCACACACAACTACACACAATTAGAATCAATGTGCGTGCACACACACACACACACACACGTGCAAAGAATTTCAAATCCTGTCAATGAGCTTGTATTAATAGCAACAACTGTATATTAAAAAAACAAACAAAGAAATCCAATCTTGAGTCTAACCTGGGTGGTGGGACACTGGAACTCCAGCAGGACCAGCGGACTGGCACATTTCAAGATATTGAAATAAAAGAGCAGAGGCTTCTTCCTGTTGGGGAGGAACAGTAACAGAAAACTACCGTTTGAGCCACATTAAATGGAATAAATTTCTTTACACACTGTTTTTTGTGATTGTACCGACACTCCTGCACGCCTTCTGTATCTAACGTGTGATCCTCAGAAAAATGCTCAATGGCAGATGCAGCATCATTATCACGCTGAAAATGTCTTTAATGGGATTGTTTCTTTGTCAGTGAATGTAAGACGGATTTGATGGTGCCGAATCAGCAGAATGACGAGTTCAAAGCCACCATCTTCTGGGGTGGGCGGTGCACCAGCGTCATAGTCATCACCGGTGTGATAGTGATACATCATAGCCATGATAATACAGAACAGACATTGGGCCATTTTTGCATTTTTATTTATTTATTTGCTTGTTTGTTTTGTGCAAAGTAAAAATAACATCAAATAGCTATTAATTTTGAGATCAATAAACCATTCACTGCCCTCCAACCCCCTATGCTGTGGTGAATCAGACACCTGTGCACATAACTAGTGCACAGCTGCACGTGCATGCTGAAAATAAAGGCTGCACAGTAGAAAACACAGAAGGAAGAGCTTTTCCTGCAAGCGGTCACTTTCCTCCTGAGAATAAGAAATGCTTCAGTGAGCATCTTCTGCTGCACAGCATTTATTTTAGTGTACATCTCACCGCTTACATGCACACTGGCGTAATCCATTATGAAGTAATTTCCACAACAACATGTAATAGTCATGGAAAAGCTTAAACTGAACGAGTGGACTTTTTGTGCTGTCGACTTGTTCACAGTAATGGATGTTTTAAACATATAAAACTGTTTTGAATGTTTGATTCATTAAGTTTTTCACACAGATTTTTACATTGAAGGAGCAGATTTGAATATGAAAACGATTAAACGAGTACTAATTATTAGCGGGGTCACACAGTGCAGTGTACTGTATATGTATTGGACACTCTATAAAAGGAGCTGCTGCCTCAACGACAAAAACTGATGTAACAATTTGCATAGATTTTTTAAAGTTATTTCAACTTTCAACTGAGTTAATCCCACAAGACTTCTCTAGTTAAGCTGAAATAACAAAATCAATGCAAATTGTTCCATCACTACTTCTTGTTGAGACAGCGGTTAATATTTTAGAAACAATGTTTTAAAAAAATACTAATATTAATTTCAGCTCAAAAGGTTTGATTTATAAGCTGTGTGCAGAATCAAACACTGCTCCCTCCATTACATCTGGAAAACAGTACGTATTCCTGTTCCCTGCAGCTAAAAGAACCTTAGTTTTGTTGACGGGATGAGCATGTATGGAATGTTTCTCTGGTCCAATGTGATGTGACAAAATGTTGTTCATGTTGTCAGGTTCGCAGACTCACTCCAGAGCTGTTCCAGCTTGTCCACAGAACTGCCCCCTGCTGTCTGTGGGGTAGATGACTTTCCTGGGGTCCCCCTGGGACCAGGCTGCACCGGGACGAATGCAAGAACTCAGATTGAAGCAGAACAAACGTGCACAGCAAAAAAAAAAAAAAAAAAAAAAGAAATAAAGAAAAGTCAAACTATCCATGTTCATATCTGGTGGTTCTTGGCCGCAGCAGGAACTCTGTAAATCGATCCAGATTGCTTACAGTTTTCAATGCTTGAAAACACCAAAATGAGAAATCAGCAGGTGGAACAAATTTAGACTAAAACACTTAATCTCGGCAGCCTGTGATCACTGAGAGTGGAACATTTTTGCTATCGTGTGCAAAATAAACGTATTATTAAAGTTAAAGCAAATTATTCACTAAGACAGATTAATGATCCCAGCAAAGTTCCAGGATCACCCTCCAAAGTGAGCACACTGGGAACATAAGAGGGAAAAAAAAAAAGACTGTAACATCAACATTCCGGAGGAACTGGACTGGAAAACTGTTTCCACTCACAGAACGTGCATGTTAAGTGCACGTGTTGGACTCAAACATACAAGCAGTTAGTTTGGTTCTTTAAAAGTACTAAAATAAGGCTGCGTCTGCTGCACAAATGATGAGTTTATTATTGGAATTACATCAATAATCTCAATAATGTCTGTTTAAGAAACATACTCTGTCATTTCCAGATGCTCAAACTTTTTCTACGTGACAAAATTCAACAATTATTTTAATCAGCAGCTTAATCGCCTGAACACTCTAACGGCCATTTTATATGAAAATGATATCATTTGTGAATCATCTCATTTCTGACATTTCAGAAATGAGATGATAATCAAGTGTTTGGAAAAAGCAAAATATTTTACTTTTATGAAAAAGAAAAAACAGAAAATTCTCATTTGAGATTCTCAAGGATGATAATATTGTGGATTAACAATTTATAATCTGACTACAGACATGAGATTGCTGTAAAAATGAAAAAAAAAAGTTTCTAACTTCTCATATGTAATGAAATTCTTGCAGATTTTCTTACCGAGGATTCCGACGGCAAAGTATCCCAGCAGCGCCAAGATGAAGAGAAGACAGCAGAGGACGTCTGTGCAGCCCCTGAAACAGATGAGACGTTGTAACGTGCGGCGGAGGATCACGACCGCTGACGCAAACAAACACTCACCTGTTCTGAAGCGGCCCTTTGAAGCTCGGGTCAAACTTCCTGGACTCACCTGAGGGTGAAGACAGAACCGTTTTATTAAAGCGACACATTTCACGTCTATCTCGTTTAAAATTTCATTTTAAAAAATCCAGATCGGATCACCTCCAAAATTTAATGGAGTCTTCCATGGTCTACAACTCCAATTCCAATGAAGTTGGGACGTTGTGTAAAATGTAAATAAAAACAGAATACAACGATTTACAAATCCTCTTCAACCTATATTCAATTGAATACACCACAAAGACAAGATATTTAATGTTCAAACTGATAAACTTTATTGTTTTTGTGCAAATATTTGCTCATTTTGAAATGGATGCCTGCAACACGTTTCTAAAAAGCTGGGACTGTGGTATGTTTACCACTGTGTTACATCACCTTTCCTTCTAACAACACTCAATAAGCATTTGGGAACTGAGGACACTAACTGTTGAAGCTTTGTACGTGGAATTCTTTCCCATTCTTGCTTGATGTACAACTTCAGTTCTTCAACAGTCCGGGGTCTCCGTTGTTGTATTTTGCGCTTCATAATGCGCCACACATTTTCAATGGGCGACAGGTTTGGACTGCAGGCAGGCCAGTCTAGTACCCGCACTGTTTTACTACAAAACCACGCTGTTGTAACACGTGCAGACTGTGGCTTGGCATTGTCTTGCTGAAAAAGACCTGAAAAAGACCTGGATGTACCTTTCAGCATTGATGGTGCCATCACAGATGTGTAAGTTGGCACATGGGCCATGGGCACTAACACACCCCCATACCATCACAGATGCTGGCTTTTGAACTTTGCTCTGGTAAAAATCTGGATGGTCTTTTTCCTCTTTTGTCCAGAGGACATGACGTCCATGATTTCCAAAAACAATTTGAAATGTGGACTCATCAGACCACAGCACACTTTTCCACTTTGCGTCTGTCCATTTCAAATGAGCTCGGGCCCAGAGAAGGCGGCGGCGTTTCTGGATGTTGTTGATGTTTGGCTTTCACTTTGCACGGTAGAGTTTTAACTTGCACTTGTAGGTAAGATCGTTTACACAATGTTGTCGGTTTTTAATGCAGTGCCGCCTGAGAGATCAAAGGTCACGGGCATTCAATGTTGGTTTTCAGCCTTGCCGCTTCTGATTATACAACCCCTGGCAAAAATTATGGAATCACCGGCCTCGGAGGATGTTCATTCAGTTGTTTAATTTTGTAGAAAAAAAGCAGATCACAGACATGACACAAAACTAAAGTCATTTCAAATGGCAACTTTCTGGCTTTAAGAAACACTATAAGAAATCAGGAAAAAAAGATTGTGGCAGTCAGTAACAGTTCCTTTTTTAGACCAAGCAGAGGAAAACAATATGGACTCACTCAATTCTGAGGAATAAATTATGGAATCACCCTGTAAATTTTCATCCCCAAAACTAACACCTGCATCAAATCACAGCTACTTGTTAGTCTGCATCTAAAAAGGAGTGATCACACCTTGGAGAGTTGTTGCACCAAGTGGACTGACATGAATCATGGCTCCAACACGAGAGATGTCAATTGAAACAAAGGAGAGGATTATCAGACTCTTAAAAGAGGGTAAATCATCATGCAATGTTGCAAAAGATGTTGGTTGTTCACAGTCAGCTGTGTCTAAACTCAGGACCAAATACAAACAACATGGGAAGGTTGTTAAAGGCAAACATACTGGTAGACCAAGGAAGACATCAAAGCGTTAAGACAGAAAACTTAAAGCAATATGTCTCAAAAATTGAAAATGCACAACAAAACAAATCAGGAACGAATGGGAGGAAACTGGAGTCAACGTCTGTGACCGAACTGTAAGAAACCGCCTAAAGGAAATGGGATTTACATACAGAAAAGCTAAACGAAAGGTTACAATGGGCTAAGGAAAAGAAATCGTGGACTGTGGATGACTGGATGAAAGTCATATTCAGTGATGAATCTCGAATCTGCATTGGGCAAGGTGATGATGCTGGAACTTTTGTTTGGTGCCGTTCCAATGAGATTTATAAAGATGACTGCCTGAAGAGAACATGTAAATTTCCACAGTCATTGATGATATGGGGCTGCATGTGAGGTAAAGGCACTGGGGAGATGGCTGTCATTACATCATCAATAAATGCACAAGTTTACGTTGATATTTTGGACACTTTTCTGATGTTTGAGGATGATGAAATCATTTTTCAAGAAGATAATGCATCTTGCCATAGAGCAAAAACTGTGAAAACATTCCTTGCAAAAAGACACATAGGGTCAATTTCATGACATAGGGTCAATGTCAACGAGCAGATGTGATTTGATGCAGGTGTTAGTTTTGGGGATGGAAATTTACAGGGTGATTCCATAATTTATTCCTCAGAATTGAGTGAGTCCATATTTTTTTCCTCTGCTTGGTCTAAAAAAGTAACCGTTACTGACTGCCACAATCTTTTTTTCTTGATTTCTTATAGTGTTTCTTAAAGCCAGAAAGTTGCCATTTGAAATGACTTTAGTTTTGTGTCATGTCTGTGATCTGCTTTTTTTCTACAAAATTAAACAACAGAATGAACATCCTCCGAGGCCGGTGATTCCATAATTTTTGCCAGGGTTTGTATTATGGACTGTAAATGATGGAATTCCTAAATTCCTTCCAACCAAACACTGAGAAACATTGTTCTTAAACTGTTGGACTGTTTTTTCACACAGTTGTTCACAAAGTGGTGATCCTCGCCCCATCTTTGCTTGTGAATGGCTGAGCCTTTTGGGGATGCTCCTTTTATACCCAATCATGACACTCACCTGTTTCTAATTAACCTGTTCACCTGTGGAATGTTCCAAACAGGTGTTCTTTGAGCATTCATCAACTTTCCCAGTCTTTTGTTGCCCCTGTCCCAGCTTTTTTGAAATGTGTTGCAGGCATCCATTTCAAAATGAGCAAATATTTGCACAAAAACAACTGATTTGCAAATCATTGTTTTCCATTTTTATTTACATTTCACACAACATCCCAACTTCATTGGAATTGGGGTTCTAAAACAAAATTCCTAATTTTGACAATGACCTTGACATTTATCAACAAACCTTTCAAGGGCAATTCTGGGGTTGACTCTCATCCACATATCAAGTTTGGTAGAAACTAACCAAAGAACCAGGGAGGAGTAAGAGAACATCTAGACTGATGAACAAATATCTGACCTTCGACCCCACATAACCTTGACCTTTGTTAAAACAAAGGGGATTTGTTTTGACAAAGGCCAAGGTTATGTGGAGTCAATCCACACACCTCAGACACACACATGCATGTGTTTCTCAAATTATAGTCTGACAAATTCAGTGATACGTCAACATCACATCCTGTCGAATGACCAATTTCACAAAGCATTACAAGTTCTTTAACCTCTAACAGAAGCACGCGCGTGCACACACACACACACACAGCTAATGCTACAGTCACACTGGGAATGAGGAATTCTATGTGCATGGCTGGAGTTGGCGGGGCTAGACACTTGATGATGCGACTTCCTGTTGCAGCAGACGTGTTGTCAGCATGGCGTCAGTCATCATCAATGGCCACAAACATCAGCTGACATTAAATCAAACGGGGCTGCAGTACGCTGTCGCACAATGAAGGCATGTTAGCACAAACAGGCTCAACGGGTGTTCAGCTAGCCAGAGTAGAATGCAGAACAGCACAGTGACTGGGCTAAGCTAATTAGCTACTGTGACTGAGTGTGACAAAATTTGGGAAAATTGTATCTGCCACTTATGATTTGTTTGAACTAGTGCTCGCCGCTGGCAAGTCTGTGAGCCACTGCCAGACGCTGACGACTCTGTGAGCCACTGCCAGACGCTGACGACTCTGTGAGCCACTGCTAGAGGCTGACGACTCTGTGAGCCACTGCTAGAGGCTGACGACTCTGTGAGCCACTGCTAGAGGCTGACGACTCTGTGAGCCACTGCTAGACGCTGACGACTCTGTGAGCCACTGCTAGACGCTGACGACTCTGTGAGCTAATGCTAGACGCTGACGACTCTGTGAGCTAATGCTAGACGCTGACGACTCTGTGAGCTAATGCTAGATGCTGACAACTCTGTGAGCTAATGCTAGACGTTGACGACTCTGAGCTAATGCTAGCTGCTGGCAAGTCTGTGAGCTAATGCTAGCCACTGGCGAGTTTTTGAGCTAATGCAAGATGCTGATGACTTTTTCAGAATTGTTTCCATCTGTTAAGTCAAACCAGTGAGGCATCGTTCTCAACTGAACAAATCTTTCAGAATTCATTTTTCAGTTTTTTTTCTCTCAAATATTTGTCTGTTTGGCTCCTCATTTATTTACAGTTTGTCAGACATTTTGAATTTGCATGTTAAAGTTCTCCAAAGTCACTCAAGCAAACATATCGACCTCTGACCCCAAAATGCAGGTGAATATAATGATCACAGCAAATTCAGTCCAAAAGGTCAAAGTCAGACAGCAACATTAAAATTATTATTTTAAACCTGACAGCGGAACGAGAATCATAGTGATGGATCCGAGGAGACCAGGGTTCTAGCCATGGTGGGTGACGCCAGGTGGCCCCGCCCAGTACTGCAAATTTCCGCCTGGCTCTCGGGTTCAAATTGGCTGCACCACCCAGCACAGAATTTCTGAAAAATGAACTGAAATGTTGCTGAAAATGTACCAATTTGATCGTATTTCAAGTTACAGCATCATAGTTTTGCAATTTTAAACCAATAATTATTTTCTTCATATCAAATCGCAAACAGCAGAGATCAGAGAGTCAGCGCGTTCTGTGGTCACAGCGCTGTGAACGGGAGCAGCTGGAAACAGCGTTTCTGCTGCACTCTGAGCTGAAGAAAAAAAAAGAAATAATAACTCCACCATGAAAGTCCTCCAGAGATCCTTCTGTATCTGTATCTGAAGATACATTCAGAAATTTAGTTTATTTTAAAATTGAAAGGCTTCGTGTTTCCAAAAAGCTCTAAGTTTGAAAACTGCAGACGCGTGAGAGACGGGGGGGGGGGGGGGGGGGGGGGGGAGGGTTGTTGCACAGTGTCAGTGAAAGTTTAACTGATTCAGAAAGTTTTTCAATTGAAACAGCAGGTTTGACAAATAGGCTTTATATTGTTTAAAAAGAAAACGTAATGCAATCCCACTCAAATTGTTAAAAAAAAAAAACAAGACTTGTCGGGATGACAGAAAAACTGCCTGCTTCACTGGAATAAAAACTACTGTGTGTCATTTCTGAAGAAGAGTAAATACTATGTCCATTAAATATTAATGTGTTTTTAACATTTTCAATGTTATTTAATTTATTAACTTGGACTTTGACAGATACATGCAAAAAGAACTTTGATCTTACAAATATTAGTACAACATAAACATATTTTTTGTTTATTATTCTTGCATTCAATGCATCTAAAACCACTCAAAATGAGTTAAAGTAAGGCTTTCCAAGAATGTTTTAGTGGTATAAAACCCTGTAGTTTTGGGGGGCTGCGGGCCCCTGGATCCGAAGCTATAGCTATATAAGCTTATAGCTATATACGCTATGAGCCGTGATCACATAATTTACCCGCCACTAAAATGGTCCAAGCTAGAACCCTGGAGGAGACGCTTTCAGCTACAAATAAATATATCAGCAAATAAGCTTTAAGATCAGTCTTCAAAGCCCCGTCAGGCAGCGGGCAGACGTTACCGTGTCTCTTGTATTCTGTCATTGCGTCAGTCCGATTCTCCGTCAGACGCCGTTTTTGTTGAACAGAAGCTTTTTAACGCTCCTTCCTGTCTGCAGTCTTTGTTTCAAACATTTCACTTCCTATTTTGACTGCTGTCACCACCTCGCCGCCTGTTTCAGAGGAAATTAAAAAAAAAAAACGAACAAACAAAAAAAAAAAAACAGGGCAACGAACCCAAAGGAGATGAACGTCTGAGACGTTGACGTTTCAGCAAAATGCAAGTGAAGCTAATGCTGCCCACAAGACTCAAATGTGTTTTACGCTTTTCACAGCACAGTATGTACAGCTGTCGTAACACATCGATCAGATCAGTGGAGCCCAAAGTGTGGGCCATGAAGGTACTGCAGGTGGGCAGTGAGGTCATTTATTAAATAAAAATAGGATTGATATTTAATGTTTTAAAAATGAAATTTAAATTGATAAAAATATTTTTAATTAATTTAATTTGAAATAAAATTTTAAACATTTATTTTTGAATAATTATTTCATACACTAAAGTATATATAGTCATGTCATCAGAAGTAACAAAACAAAGCCATGAGTTTTAAATTATGATTTTTTTCTCTTCATGTATATGACTTAGTTTAACATAATACATATATGGAAATACTTGTCTCATGTGTCAATTTAAATATTAATTAAAGCTTTGGGTGGGCCCCAGAAGATTTTCAGATTACAAAGCGGGCTGCAGCACTCTTAAATTTGGGAAAGGCTCAATTAAAAGATCAATGAGATGAAAATAAAAACAAAGCAAAAGTAAGCTCCACTGATAATTAATGACTTAAAGCTACAGTGTGCAGAAATTCAAAGCATTCATGAGCAGAAATTAAATATAGCATTCATAACCATCTTCATTACTGTATAATTAACTGTGACAATGAACTGATGCGTTTTCATAATCTTACAATGAACCCTTCACATCCTCATGGGAGTGTGCCTACTCGTGGTGGCCGCCATGTTGCACCACCGTGTTGATACAGTAGCTCAAAAGGGTCACACTTACACCAGCCTTTGCATTTTTACAACATGGCCAGAAGACCAAAGAAGAAGAAAATGAGAGGACTCACTGGTTACTCCCATATGCACTCTCTCTATTGGCTGCTAGTGTGAGGCTGCAACCCAACCATTAGATGGCACTAAATCCTACACAATGTAGCTTTAAGCCTTTCATCAAGAACAAATGCCAAATGTTCTCAAGCCTTGGACCCACCAAATAATAAAGCCATGAATAATGAGGCACATATGGATTTGTCAGTGAATATTCGAATAATGAGCCACGTATAAATCTATCACGTATCCACTATGACGAAGCCTCTATGTGCCTCTAAGTACCTCACATGTGCCAGGTATCAGCTTCTAGTGAGCCACGACTGACCTGTCTTTTGAGCCTTTTAACTTTTTGTTCGTCCATTATTGTCTGTTTGCTCTTTTGCGCGCTGGCATTTTGCGTAAATGCTTGTCCTGAGTGCAAGTGATTGCTTCAGCACACACAGTGCAGCTCATTTGAATGATTATAGTGAGATGTTGAATTTATCATAAACATACTTTTACAGCTGCTTATAAAGAAGGACCTATTACAATAAAAACATTACAAATAATGACCTTTTAGGCTGTTCCAAATACATTCTCCACCTCAGCACACGAGACAGAGAGAGGAAAAAGGGTCCAGATGAAACAGTCCTCTGTGATTCCAGAAGTAATTATTTTATATACAGCGTCCAGCACACAAAGCAGGTGGGATTGTCACGAAGAAGTGTGCTAGAGGGCAGAGCTATAATAGCCTGTCCTGTCCACGTAGCCGCCAGGTGCTCGGATAATGGGCTTTTAACAGCCTCATCTTCACTACAAACATGCCTCTAAAATCCTCTTTGTCCTCATAGTACCTCGTACACAAACTGTCCCACGCTGCTAAATTTTGAATTTTTTGATGTTAGCACCACACTCACAGATGAGCCTCGTTAGTTGAATATTCTGCCTCTAAAAGCCTCTATTCTCCCATGATAGTTGAATAACTCGTACCCCCCCCCCCCCAAAAAAAAAAAACATGCTGCATTAATCATTCATTATTCGGTGGGACCAGGGCTTCACTGTCTAACGGTGTCCACATTATAAACTGTGTTTAAGGGTTCTGTTTCAGATGAGTTTGTAGAGTGCACGGTGTGCGCTTTCCATGTGCAGCTTCAGTTCTTAATTATTTTTTACAAACCACATGAGAATGTTTTTTAGCTACTGCTCGATCAGATACTGGACTTCTTGCTCTGTTTCTGTCTTCTGCATTATCAACCTTTATTCCTACCAAACATCAAAGACAAAGGACAAAGACTTGCTGATACACGTTTTGTGTTGTTACAACAATGACTCGGTTATGATGTTGAACAGTTTGAGATAAGACCCGCCTACGTCTTTTCTCGCATCATGTGACCTGGGCTGAGCGTGCCCACCTCCATGATCATGTGACGCAGCGGCCGCATGCCAAAGCATAAAACACAACATTACTGATGATCACACACTTCAACCTCCTCGATCGTTTTTGTTTAAATAGTCATCTCAGACAGACAACTTGAACAATTGCTGCAGCACGTAGTTGGAGCTTGGTGTCTGGGCTCTGACCTCATCACTGCCTGCAGATTATTGCTTGTGATCATGGGGAGGGGGTCGGAGCCCACAGGTGGAGGCTGGCATGGAGGTGGGGCTGAAAGCCTGCAGCGCCGTTGATGCGGGCGTGTGGGCGCTGACAGACAGAGGGCAGTGCTGAGGAATCTGCATCTTTAATGAACCAGCACAATTTGAAGGGATTGTTTAGTAGAAAGTGTGGAATAGATTATGTGGTGTGTGAGGGATCTCACTCACAGGTACTTCATGATAAGATCATCTTGTTTTGTCTGACAATAAGAGGTTTTTTTTTATATCCTTGAAAGCTTTTATCAATATTTTTATTTTACATTTGATTTATTTTAAAGATGGCATTGGTCAATATAACAGTTATTGGTAAGACAGTTTTATTACAAGCTGGAGGAGGAAAAAAAACCTCCAGTAAGGTCACCTCAGTCACGTCTTTTGGCACAGCAACCAATATTTCTCAATTTATTTATTTTATATATTAGCATATTTTATTTATTTTTTCTGTGCTGTACAACATATTTATACATTAAATGTCTACATGAAAAAAGTCTCAAATGAATGATTCCACACATTTTGTTGTGTGGGCCGCTGAAGAGGAGGTACTGCTGGCCCACCACCACCAGAGGGCGCCCTGCTTGGAGTGCGGGCTCCAAGCACGAGAGGGCGCCAGACCCAGAAGAAGTGACAGCTGTCACTCATCCTCTGCACCAGCTGTCACTCGTTCATCATCACCACCATAAAAGCCGGACTGCAACTCCACCTCCCCGCCGAGAAATCGACTACCATTACCAAGGTAATTTCTCTGTGAACTTAAGACTGTGTATCTGTCTAAACTCTTCTTTGCAGCCGTTTTCCTGTCGGTGAGACTCGTCTGTGGAGGTGGCGTTTGAGGTGTTCAGCGACGGCTTCGCAACACCTCCCACCCAGATAAGTGCTCAAACAGGAGCTGCACGAGTGTGTGCTTGGAGGTGGAGGCGCTTCCTCCCTCGTTAACTGTGGATTTACTGAGTGTGCGGACTCACACTCACTCATCTTATCTCTGCTTTCTGCCAGCAGTACCAGGGTCGACAGCCGAAGACAGAGGCCACCTGGGGACTCGGGACTTGGCGGCTCCGGTGTTCTTCAGACCGTTGGTGGTGGAAGCCGTGTGGGACGCAGCTTCTCTCTCGTCGGGGGTTTTCTATCTTCAAGCCTGCCCACACGTCACCTGGTGTTAAATTGACTGTGCAGATTACAGTACGTTTCGTTGTGTATTATCGCAACATTAAATTGTTACCTTTTTGGCTTATTCATTGTCCGTTCATTTGCGCCCCCTGTTGTGGGTCCGTGCTACGACACCTTCCCAACACATTTGTTTGAATGATTGTTTTAAAAAAAATTAACGGGCAGGAATAAAACTGGAGTGTCAAAGTTTCGCTTATTTTTTTTATTTCGACTGCTTTCACTTTGAGATGAAAGAAAATAAACTGCATAAAGAAACCTTTTTTATTGATGTTACAAAATAAAACCCCAAAGCGGTGAGTGGGTTTTACAGCGACTGTGTGATCTGCTTCAGATCAGATTTCCACTGGCGAGTGTGCACGTGTGTGTGTTAAAGGAAGCGATGATGTCATCGGGAGTAATGTGGCCCACTAATGGCTCCCTCGGGGTCATCAGATGCCCTCGGGGTCATCAGACGCCCTGTTCCTCAGCTACCTTAATGACTTCATGGCCACTGTGGCGGTAAGCAGATTTGCTCTCGTCTGCTCGTCTTTGTCACATGGTTATCGTTCTGATCGGGCACCTACAGGATGTTTTTACTGATCTGATGTTTTCTGATTGACCAGTGGACCAGATGAATCTGACTTTGCTGTTGCAGATTACGTCTTATTTTTTTGAAAGAATAATGATGCCGCTCTCTTTCACACTGAGGAAATTACAGATTTTATGAACAGGTTTCATGCATCGGTACCGACTGATACTGTAGGTCCATTTATAGTCTGTAAAGACGGCTCCACATATCTAATCTCACCAGATTATCAAAAACAAACTCTCAATCTGACAGTGAACTTTATGTTTTAAATCTCTCTGACTTCATGACAATTTAACGGCTGAGCCAGTTGCGCGTATTGATTGTCCGAGTGCACGGCAGCACCTGCAGTTCATGCATTTATTTCCCCTTCCAGACCCACCTCGATATTCTACTCAGATTACGTCACCACTGGAGGCACATGAGACAGAAACACCAATCACAAACAGAACAAGAAGCACTTTTACCAACACTACAAATAAAACAAAAAGTATTATTTGCAAATCGACACCTCCACCAATCATATCTATGTCAATGTAATATAAATATTCCAAACACGACGGCACTTAGACCTTCTTGAGTTATGGCAGATGAAATTAATAATGCATTGTGGAACCCTGTTTCATACAGGCAGACCAACAGACATCCTCATTTTAAGCACACGTGATCCATGTCCATCATGCTACTATAAGATCAAACATGTCCAGCAGGTGGCAACCACGTCCAAGTTATATTACACAAAACAAGTTTGGTTTTTCAGTTGATCTGGTTCATCACAGTTAATAACCAAAGTGTCTCTTAATCACTTTATTCTCATCATATGCCCGTATAATTTGCAGACTTGCAAGATGATTACATTGACTGTTTAAGAGTTATTGTGTTCACAAGCTGGAGGGGATGGACGCCACCATCAGTCTGTTCATTCATTCATTGCATTTTACAGAGAGCAGGTCCAAGCTTTTATCAAAGCTTATGAACATTTCTAAACATCATTCTTTTAATTTCTCCATCAGACACACACTTCATCTGCAATAATACAACTTCTCTCATCCCTCAGGGGGCAAAGGTTACGTGTGTTCCAAACAACACTAAAATCTAATCAGCTCCTCTCAACCTCAGAGGGCAACGACGGGAAAATACTTACAAGTAATGAGTTTTCATGTCTTAAAGAAAAAATAAAAATCCCTTCATCCTCATTCAGAGTTTTTTTTTAGAACTGGTTGTTAATTAATTAAAAATGACTCGTTAATGAGGCGCGCCGCCAACATTACAACACGCTGAATGTGTTGGCCAACACCGGCGGTTGATCTGATTTTAACTAAAACAAGCAGCCAAAGTCCAGGAGGTCACAGCAACACATTAAACCTGTGTACATGCACGTGGCTGCACGTCTGAGTGGGTGAATCCTCGAGGCCTGACTAAAGCTCCAGTCTGCAGGCTGCAGCCTGCCCGCCTGCAAACGTCTCACAGCCAAAACCCTTTACAGACAAGCAACTTAAGGCAGCAATTTAGTCCCGTCTGACTGTACGGTGTCACATTTTTAAAAACAACCACAAATTACAGAGTTAAAGTGCTGAGCAGGCAAACAGTCACCAGTGACAGTCAACCGAGGGACACCGGCAAGGTGGAATCCCAACGTCCTGCAGACATCTTTATCTCCAGGCTGTGAAGGCTACACGTTTTGACTTCATCTTCATGGACAAGACCTGAGCAATGTGGACAGTTCACATGGCAACAAGAAGGCAACAACAAAGAAACACTCCAGACCAGGAGCTGTGGGACTGAGTGGAGACTGTGTGCATGAAGGCGCTGGCTGGTTACCATTAGCAACTCAGACGGTCGAAGAAGCAAAGCATGCAGGCAGCATAAATGTTACGCTGCCAAAGAAACGCAAGCGTGACGGCTGGCGTTTACTTTCAAGCGCTCCGTGATCATTCCCACGTGTCACACTGACTTCAGGTTTTAAGGCAGAAATTACACACTTTACAAAATCCTTATGAGTCAACAACCCGCCCCAGACGCAAGACCACATTAGGCCATCCTGGGCCGCCAGTGCTGGAGGAGAAAATCCACGTGACACACATGAGTCAGATCTCCGGCTGGTCCAGAGGATGGATTTTCCACAATATGTAACTGAAATAACTGCAAGTGAACAAAAAGAGGAAATCGAATCAGGCCGCATCCATACAGGATGCAAACACACAGTAACGCAGAGGCGTATCCAGGACTGAGGGGCTGGGGGGGCCGCCATCAGATTTATTGGCACACATTACCCATGTTTGTTTGTGCACACACCTAGAGCGGTGCAAAGAAGTACAAAGAAGAAGAGAAAATAACAGAGCAAAAAGTACACACGATGCCATACTCTCAAAAGTGCCACTAGCTTAGCTTATGGTAAGCTAACAGTGGACCCTCTCGTTTTGGCCGAACATCTATACAGTTTTTGTATATTCTGTGTTAGTACGCGCCTGTCGCTGATGTGCTTGATGAATTCCTGCGCAAAAAGTAGTTCCCAGGTAATTATGATATTTGGCATCTCGTGTGCTTTTACGCCTGAATGTTCGTAAGTCAATACTCACACTCATCCAGCAGCATCTTCTCATGTCGGAAAATTCAGCGCCATTTTGAAAACAACCTGAAACTGGGTCAGGCGAAAGTAGTCCGGTGAGCTCAATCTGTGGGCCAGCTATCCCACAATACCAAAATAGCAGCGATGTCGCGAGAGTGGCACACTGAGCAGTGTGACACAATGCCACCCTGAAACCTGTCTACACTCTAGACCAGTGGTGTGCAAACTATTCCAGAAAGGGCCAAGAGGGTGCAGGTTTTCCTTGCAGCCACTGACTCCAGCAGGTGATTTCACTGATGAACTCATCCCATCTGTTCAAAGGGATGTTAATCAGTGAAATCACCTGCTGGAGTCAGTGGCTGCAAGGAAAACCTGCACCCTCTCGGCCCTTTCTGGAATAGTTTGGACACCACTGGTGTAGATTCTAGTGGACGAGCTGTGAGAGCAAATGCCTGAATCAATTAGACCAGACATTCAACAGACTTTAACCTGCCAATGTGAACAGACAACTTCTGTGCATGTGAGCGTGATGATGAAGATGATGATTTCTGCATCATGTGACTGATGCAAATCTGGAAGAATACAAACGTGTATGTAAAGAAGAAGAAGAACCACTTTCACAATGATGCCAAGGATAATGTCTAACTATCAAGATGACAACATTCAAACGACAAAATCATTAGACAAATTGAAGGAACAGCCGGAACGATTCTGCAGCATGATTTCTGCATCTGTCCTGTTTCCCGCATGATCCTGCCAGGTCTCAGAGAGCTCATATGAGAAATCCAAGGAGGTTAGCACGTTTGTTGCTTCAAGGCCACCAGGGCTATGTTCTCCTTGTACACTTGGGGTTGTGTTGTGAAGGCCATGCAGTGTGAAATGTGCCACATCAACATGCACATTCATACCAGAGCCACTGCAGTGACCGTGAACCAAAACGGAGCAGCCAAAAGAAATTATTTTGACATTCTGCTGTCTAGAGCTAAAACAACTAATTGAGTTAATCGATTAAAATCAATTATTAAAATAGTTGCCAACTAATTTAGTCATCGATTAGTTGCTAAATAACTTGTTTTACCGCAAATGTTTCGTTTCTTCCATATAATCAACCAAGCTTTGCTTTGAATCTTGAACCAATAAAGGAGTGCTTCGAGCTGCTGCTTCGTTGGTTTCATTTGTTTTACTTCGCTTTATCTTAATTTTTCCTCACTAAAACCCTAAAGAGCATATGTCTGTGAGGACTATTTACCTTTTTTATGTTAAACTGACCTGTTATGGTCTTCTGAAACAGTTGATAGATGTATTTTATGCTAACGCTGATGCTAACGCATTAGCATGTCTATGGCATTTTCAATATTAAAGTTAGCATTAAGCTGCTGGCATTTCAGCATGTTTGTGCATTTGTTTTCTGTGTAATAATTAATGGCTCAGCGTTTGTTGTCGTAAAAGAGTCTAATGTATTACATATTATAATATTTTTTAATTTATTTTATTTATATATTAATAATAATAGCAACAATAATAATACTAATAATAACTAATAATGCTACAATACAATTTTAGAGAAACAGACATGAGTCGTGTGTCATTGTGAAATGACCACAGTTTACAAGTTATACAGAGAATGTTGCACATATAATGAGTCAGGCGACAGTTTTTGATTTAGGTTTTATGGTTAACTGGTTATGCTAATTGCTCATTTGCAGCAACAAAAATACCTCTTTTTTCACCATATATTTTATAACATTTAATATGTTTCAATGTTGTTTTATGGCACCTCAGCAGTTTGATAAAGCAATGCCATTTGAAATAATTATTTTTGTTCTTTATTATAAACTGTTTTATTCTTTATTATTTTCTATTTCAACAGCCAAGGGACATTTGATGATTTGTTGATTTTCAAGTATTTTAAGTTTTCAAATAATGTTCTTTTGTTAAATAAAGTGATGGAAGGAGAGAAAAATTGTTTCCCTGGCACATTTTAAAAACAATTCCCAGCTAATCCGATTAATCGATTAACTGTGTCGAAACCCCATCAGATTAATCGATGATCCAAATAATCGTTTGTTGCAGCCCTACTCCTGTCAGATCAAATCTACCCCCTGCTGGATCATGTCTTCAACTACATGCGAGTATGTGAGCTAAGACACTTTGTTTTGTTTTTTTCTCATACAGGAATTGAAGTACATTTGTCATTTACCAATGAACTGGGATAGAAAATGAATAAATAAATACTCTTCATGGATGACAGCAGAGAAAGCACACAGTCAGGCAGAAGAATTTACTCCGTTACCATGGTAACTGGCAGAAGTAAGCCACCTAGACCATCATGATTATGAAATGTCTTCTGATGCATCGTAACATGACTGTAAAAATCACGTGTGTAGATTTGCATCAAAATTTGTGCCATTTTCAGTTTGTTGTTGGGCAATTCCATGAGATGGTCACGTCCATTACCGCCATCAGTGGTCCTGCTGTGAACTAAACCATCAAGGGAATTATGGTATTAACCCTCTGGAGCCGACGCCGTCATATACGATAGCTGAGTACAAGTTTTACTAAATTATAAATAACTTTTTCATGATATGAGATAGAAATGTACTTTTTTGCTGAAAAGTGAACTCCGCGGACTTTCGAGCTAGCCATCCACCATGTTTGTACTCCTCATAGATGTGTGTGATGACGTGTGCAATCGGAATTGGTTCACCGTCACAGGGTTTTCCAATATCCAATCGCAGGGCAGAGCAGTCTCACATGGAATCCCAAATATTGTTAGGAACAGCGATATGTTACTCTTTGGGATGTGAATGCTATTTGAAGAGCCCTCTGGCTGCTGGCTCCATGCATAAAAGTGCAGCGTTGCACATATGAATGAAGTGATCAGCATAACAGGGTCGCATACAACCTCACGTGGTGGACCAAAGAGTGTCACTGCAAGCAATCCCTCCGCACATCTGTCTCAAGGTGCCGAAAAAGTGCTGATGTCCACGTCTTCCGCAATTCCTGTGCTAGTCAGATGACATACCGGATCAAGACAGCGTCCAGTTTAGAAATGAACGGCACATTCCACTGTTACAGGAGTTTTTGTCATGGAAAGAGGAGTGAGGAATCCCGCGCTTCGCGGCGGAGACGCATGGCGCAAAGCAACGCCGTGATGAAGCCTAACAGGACATGTTGGGGCATGTCCAGCTCATGCACGATTTCTCGGATATTCACACGACTGAAAAGCAACCGGAAGCCTTCTGAAAGCCACCTGAAAGCTGTCCTGAGAGACCAACACGGAGGTGGTTTTGTCCCGCGCCATGAGTGGCACGGTGACGCATTCATCCGCTTCTTTTTCCATGAAAAAAAAACTCCTGTAAGAGTGGAATGTGCCAAAAAGTGCTGATATCCACGCCTACTGCTTTTTTGTGAAAGTCAGACGACGTCCCGGATCAACAAAGCCTTCACGTTGGAAATGATCTGGTTGTTTCAGCGGGGTTTGAGCCTGCTGATCGGCACTCGGAGCGCGCCGCGCTCTCAGACGCTGTGGGCGGTCTTTAAACCAGCTGGAGCACTCCTTAATCTGTGTAATTCCAATAAAATCGTCCCTGAAAGCCATATTAATTTTCCGAATGGTGTCCACCTGGAGGTCTCTCACAGTTTCAGGAAAAAATTGATGCAGCAAAGCTCCAAATCGTTCAGACATTTCCTTAACGACGAGAGGGGTGGACCAGTGCTCACTCAAAGCCTGCTCACAGGCGAATGACGCAACCGACAGGCGTGAAAAAACTCACGCATGCGCACGAAGGTTCAAGCTTGGCTGATGCAATCACACGTGATTCAAATCCATATGGTTTTTGAAAAAAATAAAAAGGTCTGATACTTTTCCAACAGACCTTGTACTGTATATATTGCATTTGTGTTTATTGTTAGAACATTTATTCTGTAAATTATCTTTGTAGAAGACCCCAAACTACCTTTATAAAGTGTCAAAATAGTTGTTTATTATAGTTTGCTGTGTGTTTTGAATAAATGTGTGTGAAAATTATTTCCCGCTTTATTTTTTCCTTTCTTATTTCTGATTGTAAACCTTTAATACACTTATAAAAACACCACTATAGCATATATATTCTGAAAGTACAGGTTGCCGTGAAAAAAAAGAGACACAGCACTTGATTGTGAGATGCAGGGTGAGCTTTTAACAGCAATAATAAAACATTTATGCCAGGCGAGTGAACTGTCAAAAAAATGCCCTCGGACCCCAGAGGTTTAAGAATAAGAAATCTCTGGGGTGCAGCTGGGATGGTGTCATGGAACTGCCCGGTTGTTCTCGGTGAGGATTTCTTCTTTGTCATCGCAGTAGAAATACTGCCCCCTGCAGCTGATTTTGTTATTGCATCCTGCAGCAGTGTTACTTTAGTTTTGGAGTATTGTAAAGAAAGCTCGAGTTTGACCGAGGAGGGTTCAGCCCCCATCAGACCCCCCCTGACTGCACACCTGTAATAATCTATATGTCTGTGTGTTCCTGTTTTGTTTTCCAGGAATAATTCAGAAAATGTGTATAAACTGTTTAATGTAAGACCTGGTTTGAGGAAAAACAGCCTACTTTTATTTAAAGGCCTCACTGATTAGGCAGTTCATTTAAAAGAATAAATAAAAATAAGCCTGAGGTTTTTGTGTTTTTATCTCTGGTCTGGGTCTGTTTGCCGTCGGAGGCTGTCATGGGGTCCACACCCATCGTGCACTGCAGTCATTATTTCCATTTCTTCACCCGTTTTAAGTAAAAAACGCATATCGTCACGACATAAACGTGTTTTCTTACCGTATTTCGGGTCGGGGTTTTTCTCGTCCAGCTCCATTCTCGCACTCAGCAGCTCAGAGGTCCAGACAGCGCAGTTACCATAGAAATGTCGAGTCCAAAATCTATCCAGAAGAGCGAGAAGGCAGCAGAGACCGTCCTCAACCGCAAGGCGTTCCTCAGCCTACCAGCCAATCAGAAAGCGCGCCCGGCTGACTGACACCGACCGCAGCCAATCACAAGGCGCGGGCGGACACAAAACATTTGCATTCCCGCTACTCAAAGTTGCCAAGTTTGGTGACTTCAGATCTGTTTTTTTTTCTGAAATTCTATAAAAACATTCGCCACCTCGATTTTTTGGGGGATTTACTATCAAATCAAATCAAATCCATTTTATTTTATTTATATAGCGCCAAATCACAACAAACAGTTGCCCCAAGGCGCTTTAAATTGTAAGGCAAAGCCATAGAATAATTACGGAAAAACCCCAACGGTCAAAACGACCCCCTGTGAGCAAGCACTTGGCGACAGTGAGAAGGAAAAAAACTCCCTTTTAACAGGAAGAAACCTCCAGCAGAACCAGGCTCAGGGAGGGGCAGTCTTCTGCTGGGACTGGTTGGGGCTGAGGGGAGAGAATCAGGAAAAAGACATGCTGTGGAGGGGAGCAGAGATCAATCACTAATGATTAAATGCAGAGTGGTGCATACAGAGCAAAAAGAGAAAGAAACACTCAGTGCATCATGGGAACCCGCCAGCAGTCTAAGTCTATAGCAGCATAACTAAGGGATGGTTCAGGGTCACCTGATCCAGCCCTAACTATAAGCTTTAGCAAAAAGGAAAGTTTTAAGTTTTATCACACTTCAGAACCTGAAACATCATATTTATCACAGTGTTAACACTAAACTCTCACATTACATGTGTCAAAACAAACTTTCCATACATGTCACCAAAATGTCTAAAATGTAACATTTTTAGTTTTTTGTGTCCAAGATCTCAAAAAAGTCAACAAAGTTCCATCATATTTGGTGCATTATAAAACAGCAAGTTCTTTCAGCTTTTCCCTTTTTACACGTTTATTTGGCACAAATTTCACACCAGATGGCCTTCCTGACACAAGTCATTATATGAAGAATGGACACGGGTGGTTTTGAACCAAAAACCATCTCTTTTGATGAAGAAGCAGAAGAAGTGCACTGACCGCTTGGCCACCAGCCCGTCCTTAGTGTGTTATAAAATGCATGTGATAAAACTGGTTGCCAACCAACTTTATTTATTAAGCACTAAAACAACCAAAGTGGACCAAAGTGCTGTACAGAAAATAAAAATCATCATAAAAGACATAATTCACATAAGTTGCAAACAAACTACAAGTAATTAAAAGCCAAAAAACATGAGTAAAAATATCAGCCATATGATAAAAAATAATAAGATTAAATCAAATAAATGAATGAAGTGGACATCTTACTAAGTGTCATAGAGATGGTTTTCAAAAGAGATTTTAAAACAAGCAGAGATGAGACCTGTCTGATTTGCTGAGGCAGGTTGTTCCATAATTTTGGAGCCGTAACAGCGACCCTGCGAGGTGCCAAAATGTTCCTGTTTCACTATGCTGCCCCCTGCTGGTCATATAGAGACGATGACATTTAGCAGCCCTTCCTGGAACCTGAATCCCATCTGAATGAACTTGTAGTACTCAAATGTTTTTGCTTATTTGTATTTATTACTGAAATCCAAATGTAAGGCGTCAAATATTAAAAACATATCAGTAAATTTGCTTTGTAACTAAACTACTTGCAAAGCACTCAGTAGAAGTTGTACTCATGATAATTGTGGTATTACTTTTGTTATGAGTACTGTAACAGAAAAGGTGCACGACAATAATGTTTTCCCCCCCAAGTTTCTTTATTTTCTGCTTCTTTTATCTTTTGCATTCTTTTTTAGAGCTGGCTGCTTGTTTCTCTGCTGAGATGTGGCAACACTGCCTCTGCTTCAGTGGAATGTTGACTCTGATGTGATTCTATGACAGACTTTTTACTGCTCTGAGGAAAAACTTTTAGTTCTGCAGACAATCAGCTCATACTTGAGGTGTATTATGAGTGATGCATAATATTACTTTTGTTGGTTAAATAAAAGCTAAGATTCATATATTATTCAAATGTTCATATAGTGCTACAATGATCTACAAAAGAGATCAATTAAAACTGGAATAGTTTTATTTTCAACTCATGAAGTTGGACAAATCTTGTAAAGACAGGTGATGACTCTCGTGTATTCAGTCATGTGTTGTTTAGGAGGCAATCCTGCAGGTCAGTGTTTTGTAATTGTAACTGTGAGTGAACGTTCTCACCCTCATTGACAAAGGTGTCATGTGCATGTAACAAATAATTAACCAGCAGGACCGATCAGGTTTCTGAAGACAATAAAGACAAATGCAACAGCCAATAAATCATGAAGGATTAATAAAAGATTACCCAGAGATCAGGTTAAAAAAAGCAATTAGAAAACAGTAACGTGTTTTTAATATGTCAGATCAGGTCTGGGAGCATGTGCTGGTGTTGCAGGTCACCACATCCACCACACTACTGAACCACCCTAGGTCCTGGATGGCAACCATACAGGCTGACAACCAGTCTGTCCCCATTTCTTGAATGTAACCATCAGTCTGCTGCAGCCAGGTGAAAGTGGGCATGTCCTTGGCTTTGTGCAGTTTCAGGGGGCCTCAACACTGAGGCACCTGCATGCTTGATCACAGCCAGAGAAACACACCGTATGGACAAAATGCTGTTGGTGATGTTCACTCATAATGCAAGTGATACTCCTCATCAGAGTCTCCCTAAGTAACAGTCTGTTGTGTGGGCCACTGAAGAGGAGGTACTGCTGGCCCACCACCACCAGATGGCGCCCTGCTTGAAGTGCGGGCTTCAAGCACGAGAGGGCGTCATAGCAACCGGGAGTGACAGCTGTCACTCGTCATCAGCACCAGCTGTCACTCATCCACATCACATCACCACCACCATAAAGGCCGGACTACAACTCCGCCTCCCCGCCGAGAAATCAGCTACCAGAAGAGGTAATTTTCTCTGCTGAAGTAAAACATTGAGTAATAGTCTGAACTTCTTTGCAGCTGTTTTTGTTACGTGTCGGACGCAGCCCGGAGAACCGACCAGCGTTTGAAGGACCCAGTATAAAATAAGCAGAGCACGGTACAAAGGATAACAGAGTTTAATAAACATAACAATGAAGTGATACGAAAACAACAAAAGAGTGCGCGGTCTGGCATGGTGGATTGCGGTGCGCTCCCAGCAGCGCTAACGGTCCGGAGCCAGAAAACTGTTCGGACCCAAGGACCCCGCCGACACCCCCCAGGTGGCCGCGACAAACCGAGTCTGTAAAAGAAGAAATCATTATGTGAGTCCACACTCAACACACAGAGAGACCACTCAAAGGTGTACAAACAGCAAACACTTCCTGGCTTAATTGCAAATCAGCTTCCCACCCGTTCACAAAACTCCACTGCAGTGGAAGTTGATTTAAACGACTAACATACAGCTCAATATAATAACGTGTGAGGGACACCACATTTACTGACTGTATAAATGTTAGTCACAAAACCAAACGTACCTCAGGAAGTGTGCTGACGAGCGTGAGACCTCACCCCCTCCTCTTTCACAGACCATGCATCAAACCTGGACGTTCTCTGCATCCACTGATGGGAGATGGCTCTAGAGATGACGATCTCACCCGTCTGGTCACAAGGTCGAGTCTCTGGCAAATACACACTGTGTACTCCAGTCTTAAATGCCACCATGTTCCAATCCATGTAGATGCACCACAGCTGTGAGTCCTGACGAGCCGCAGGTGATCAGCCTCAGGTGATCAGGGTGAGGTCCTGATGAACTCAGCTACACAGCCACTCAGTCCAAAATGCGCACCACCTGGGAGGAAAACCAAAAGACAGAAACAAAAGACACACAAAAGCCAGCCAGGCACGCCAGCCACAACAGCACCCCACCCTCACGGGAAGCCTCCCGGCGACCACACAAACCTGGCCCAGGAGAAACACCCCCCTTCAGGGACCATGGCTGGAAACCGTATCTGCATTCGTCTTCCAACAGAATCTTCATTTAACAGAACGGTTGATGTCTTCTCCTCTGGCTGCATCTTTGCCTTTGTTTCTGTCAGTCACTTAGCACAGGTGTGGCCAGGAGTTCTTAAACCTGTGCGGTCAGCCTTTGTCCAACCATGTTCAGTCTGATTAGTCATAAAACAAAAAAGACAAACATAAACAACCAAACCACCCCCCCCTCCCCAGGGGACCGTCCCATCAAACCCCGGGAGGAGGAGAAAAGAAAAACACAACCCAAACTTAAGCTTGCAAATAAAAACGCTAACACCACCCCCCCCCCCCCCTCCCCAGAGGACCGTTCCATCAAACCCCGGGAAGGGGAGAAAAGAAAAACCCAAACTTAAGCTTGCAAATAAAAATGCTAACACCCCCCCCCCCTAACAACATGTAGGGACCAACACCCCCCAGAGGACATCCCGCCAGCTCCAGGAGTAATAACCACAGCCGAGGTCCCTCTGGGATCCAACGTCACCCACGGGGACTCCCAGCGCCTCCCAGAGGACCATTCCATCAACCCCAGGAGACGCCTCCCCTCATGACCAACGGACCCAGCCCCGGCCGTCTATGGCTAGATGGACCCACAGCCCTTTCCCCCCCAGAGGACACCACAGTCACACCCTGAGGGCGGAAACTGGGGGGAAAAACAAAAGGAAAAAAAAAAAACATACAAACAAAACAACCCCAACCCCACCCCCTTGGCGCAGTGGAAACTGGAAGCACGTCCAGCGTCACCAACCGTGACTATACCCCAGAAGCCAACCGGGAGGAGTGGAACAGCGGTTATGGCAGACGGCACAAAACGGCGTCACTCCTCCGACTCCCAAACCAGCCACCAGCTGCGGGTATATTCCACTGTCCCAAACCTCAGCCACGCCGATGGCAGACGGCTCAAAGGCGCGCTGAAGCCGGAGGTGGAACAGGGAATCAACAAACAAAAAAAAAACAACAACACCCCGAACCCCCCCCCCCCCCCCCCGGTGCAGAGGTTACCTGGGAAACGCCCAGCAGAACCAAACTGCACCACTCCAGCAACGCCGACACGTACGGCTCACCCGGCTGGAGTCAGAGGAGAAGAGAGGGCATAACAAAAAACAAACAAAAAAAAAAAAGAAAAAACAACCCAATTACCCCCCCATCACCCCCCAGGGGACCGTCCCATCAAACCCTGGGGAGGTGAAACTAAAAGAAATAAAAGAAAGACTAACAGACTAACATAAAGTCGCTTGGGTCCTTTTTTTGCTCCAAACAGACTGCAGGGACACGACCCCAGACACTAATAGTGTAAAAAAAAAAAATCCCACACAAAAACCAACTCAAAAAACACCCACACAAAATGAACTAACACAAAACTAATAAGTGATGTATACCGTTAAGCTCAAACAAATGGAACACACCTGTTCCAACTTAAGAGCTTAATGGTAATGTGACTCAGTCACCAACAGAGGGAGCCAGAGTGCTAAAAATGAAACCCCCCCTTTGGTGACAGAAAATAATTCATGTTGCTTTTCCTGTGAGCAGCTGTGTGTAACACACAACCAAAAATGTGCTCAACTAAATAACGCTGGAGCTAAACAGACGCAGTAGCTATCTTTACCCGGGGAAACGGGGCTACAACTGTAACACAGGAAGCTCAGCGACCCGTGCCACAGAGCTCCGCCGTGCGCGTTCACCCATTACAGACACACTCTTGCAGCTCCCGTTTAAACCTCTTATCCGGTCGGAGCGTGACGCGAAGCCGTCGCCAGTCACACTCCACCACGACCCACGGATAAGGCACAAACACAGGAAACACGGCTGCAAGAGAGCACGAATCAGTATTCAGTAATGGGTTCTCAAACACGCACCATCCGGGCGGAGAGCACCCGCAACTGATCCGGATAACTTCTGAACGTCTGCTGCCGCCTTCCCGGCGCATTACCATCTCTGCTACCGCTGGGTCCGTGATGTTTGGCAAGAGACTACTGTTATGTTTCGGACGCAGCCCGGAGAACCGACCAGCGTTTGAAGGACCCAGTATAAAATAAGCAGAGCACAGTACAAAGGATAACAGAGTTTAATAAACATAACAATGAAGTGATACGAAAACAACAAAAGAGTGCGCGGTCTGGCGTGGTGGATTGCGGTGCGCTCCCAGCAGCGCTAACGGTCCGGAGCCAGAAAACTGTTCGGACCCAAGGACCCCGCCGACACCCCCCAGGTGGCCGCGACAAACCGAGTCTGTGAAAGAAGAAATCATTATGTGAGTCCACACTCAACACACAGAGACCACTCAAAGGTGCACAAACAGCAAACACTTCCTGGCTTAATTGCAAATCAGCTTCCCACCCTGCAGGCATAGAACACCTCGTTCACAAAACTCCACTGCAGTGGAAGCTGATTTAAACGACTAACATACAGCTCAATATAATAAGGTGTGAGGGACACCACATTTACTGACTGTATAAATGTTAGTCACAAAACCAAACGTACCTCAGGAAGTGTGCTGACGAGCGTGAGACCTCACCCCCTCTTCTTTCACAGACCATGCATCAAACCTGGACGTTCTCTGCATCCACTGATGGGAGATGGCTCTAGAGACGACGATCTCACCCGTCTGGTCACAAGGTCGAGTCTCTGGCAAATACACACTGTGTACTCCAGTCTTAAATGCCACCATGTTCCAATCCATGTAGATGCACCACAGCTGTGAGTCCTGACGAGCCGCAGGTGATCAGCCTCAGGTGATCAGGGTGAGGTCCTGATAAACTCAGCTACAAAGCCACTCAGTCCCAAATGTGCACCACCTGGGAGGAAAACCAAAAGACAGAAACAAAAGACACACAAAAGCCAGCCAGGCACGCCAGCCACAACAGTTTTCCTGTGGTGTTGCCTTATCTGTGGGATTGGCGTTTGGTGTGATCAGCGACGGCTTCACTTCACACCCCAACCAGATAAGTGGTTAGACAGGAGCTGCACGAGTGTGTGATTGGAGGTGGAGGTGCTCCCTCCCAAAAGAACACAGACTGTGGGATTACTGAGTGTGCGAACTCACACTCATCTATACTGTTTCTGTTCTCTGCCAGCAGTACCAGGTCTGATAGCTGGAGACGGTGGCCACCTGGGGATCCAGGACTTGGCGGCTCCAGTGTTCTTCAGATCCGTTGGCGGTGAGGGCCGTGTGGGATCCGGCTCGGTTCTGGACAGACGTCTCCTATCCTCAAGACTGCCCACACGTCACTCAACATATAATTGTTTCTAGTACCAAAACTGTATTTGTCTGTATTCCGTTGTGCACTTCACAACATTAAATTGTTACTGTTTGGCTTATCCATTGCCCGTTCATTTAACGCCCCCTGTTGTGGGTCCGTGTTCCTACATCTTCACAACAGGATTTCTCGGCCAGCGTCATGGATCCCGAGGGGCGTCAACCATCGCTTGAACAGCCAATGGAAGAGTGAGGTGCATAGGCGTAAGCAGGAGGCGTGTTAGGTGAGCTGCAGCAAATCTTAACCGCTTTCACTGCTCAGTTGGACTTAGTCACCAAGCAGAGTGTTATTCTCAATCGGAGGATGGAGGCTCTCACCGCCCAGGTGGAAGCGCATGCTCAGGGCGCTGCTGCAGCACCTCCTCCTGCTGACCGAATGCCAGAAACAGACGTTCCACTGGTCATTCAAGAACCCCCCCACCTTCCCCTGAAGCATACATAAGCCCTCCGGAGCCGTACGGAGGCTGTGTTGAGACGTGCGCGGACTTCTTGATGCAGTGCTCGCTCGTCTTTTCACAGCGTCCCGTCATGTACGCGTCAGACACTAGCCGGGTGGCTTACATAATAAATCTGCTTCGAGGAGAGGCACGCGCCTGGGCTACAGCGCTCTGGGAGCAGAATTCCCGGCTCCTAACGACATATACTGGGTTTGTGAGGGAGTTCCGACAGGTGTTCGACCACCCTCATAGAGGCGAGAGCGCTTCAAGCGTACTGCTGTCGATAAGACAGGGGTGTCGGAGCGCAGCTAAGTATGCAGTCGACTTCCGCATCGCGGCAGCGCGAGCCGGCTGGAATGCTGTTGCACTCCGCGCCGCCTTTGTAAACGGACTGTCTCTGGTCCTTAAGGAGCACCTGGTGGCGAAGGACGAGCCGCGGGATTATCGACCTGGTTATACGGTTAGACAACCGATTAACAGAACACCGACGGGAGCGAGACGAAGGGCGTGGTCAGGCACAAGCCATCCCTCTTCCTCCCGGGTCCAAAAAGGAGCCGTCTTCCCCACGCTCCACAGCCAGGGTACTCCACGTGACAACAGCTCCCCCTGCTGACGTTGCTATGGAAAACAGCAGGGCCAAAAGGCGATCAGATCAGAGACAAAGGAGGCTGGTCCGTGGGGAGTGTTTTCTCTGCAGCTCAACCGAGCACACACAGAAAAAATGCCCCAAACGGTCAATACAGCAGCACTCGTCCTTAGAGACTGGGCTAAGGGTGGGTCACAATACCCACGCGGGGAGACCCAGAAAATCTGCACGCATCCCAGTCACGATCCTGAGTGGGGATCTAACCCTTCACGCCCCAGCACTGGTGGACACGGGGTCGGAGGGGAATCTGCTGGACAGCAGATGGCCAAGGGAAGTCGGGCTCCCTCTAGTGGCTCTACCTTCACCTTTGAAGGTACGGGCACTAGATGGCACCCTTCTTCCATTAATCACACACCAGACACAGCCAGTGACATCGGTGGTGTCTGGTAATCACAGGGAGGAGATTGTGTTTTATGTAACACCTTCTACCTCCCGTGTGATATTGGGTTATCCTTGGATGATAAAACACAATCCCCGGATTGATTGGCCATCTGGGGTTGTGGCTCAGTGGAGCGAAACCTGCCACCGGGAATGTCTCGGATCCTCGGTTCCGCCTGGTGTGACAGCTAGTGAGGAGGTTAAAGTCCCCCCCCAATCTGACGGCGGTGCCAAGTGAGTACCACGATCTTGCTGACATTTTCAGCAAAGATCTGGCGCTCACCCTTCCCCCGCACCGTCCATACGATTGTGCCATTGATTTGATCCCGGGCGTTGAGTACCCGTCCAGCAGGCTGTACAACCTCTCACGTCCTGAGCGAGAATCAATGGAGACCTACATCCGGGACTCATTAGCTGCCGGGCTGATCCGGAACTCCACCTCCTCGATGGGTGCAGGTTTCTTTTTCGTGGGCAAAAAGGACGGCGGACTCTGTCCATGTATTGATTACAGGGGGCTGAACGAGATCACGGTTCGCAACCGATACCCTCTGCCCCTGTTAGATTCAGTGTTCACGCCCCTGCATGGAGCCCAAATTTTCACAAAACTGGATCTTAGGAATGCGTACCACCTGGTTCGGATCCGGAAGGGAGACGAATGGAAGACGGCATTTAACACCCCGTTAGGTCACTTTGAGTACCTGGTCATGCCGTTCGGCCTCACTAACGCCCCCGCAACGTTCCAAGCTTTTGTTAATGACGTCTTGCGGGACTTCCTGCATCGGTTTGTCTTCGTATATCTAGACGATATACTCATCTTTTCCCCGGATCCTGAGACTCATGTTACACATGTACGTCAGGTCCTGCAGCGGTTGTTGGAGAACCGGCTGTTTGTGAAGGGCGAGAAGTGCGAGTTCCACCGTACTTCTTTGTCCTTCCTGGGGTTCATCATCTCCTCGAACTCGTCACACCCGATCCGGCCAAGGTAGCGGCGGTGAGAGATTGGCCCCAACCAACAAACCGTAGGAAACTACAACAGTTCCTCGGTTTTGCTAATTTTTACCGGAGGTTCATCAAGGGCTATAGTCAGGTGGTGAGCCCCCTGACAGCCCTGACCTCCACTAAAGTCCCCTTCACCAGGTCGGATCGGTGCAAAGCCGTGTTTAGGGAGTTGAAACGCTGGTTCTCGACTGCACCAGTTCTGGTGCAGCCCGATCCAAATCGCCAGTTTATAGTTGAAGTGGACGCCTCTGACTCAGGGATAGGAGCCATGCTATCCCAGAGCGGGAGTCCGACAAAGTTCTCCACCCATGTGCCTTTTTTTCCCGCAGGTTGACCCCGGCTGAAAGGAATTATGACGTCGGCAATCGGGAACTTCTTGCGGTGAAGGAGGCTCTGGAGGAGTGGAGACACCTGTTGGAGGGAGCTTCGGTACCATTCACGGTTTTCACAGACCATCGGAACCTGGAGTACATCCGGACCGCCAAGCGTCTGAACCCCAGGCAAGCCCGCTGGTCACTGTTCTTCGGGCGTTTTGACTTTCGGATCACATACCGCCCCGGGACAAAGAACCAAAGGTCTGACGCCCTGTCCCGGGTGCACGAGGAGGAAGTCAGGACCGAGCTGTCAGACCCAACAGAAACTATCATCCCCGAGTCCACTGTCGTGGCCACCCTCACCTGGGACGTGGAGAAGACCGTCCGGGAAGCCCTGACACAGAACCCGGACCCGGGGACTGGACCGAAGAGCAAAATGTACGTCCCACCAGAGGCCAAGGCTGCAGTCCTGGACTTCTGTCACGGTTCCAAGCTCTCCTGCCACCCAGGGGTGCGAAGAACCGTGGCAGTTGTCCGGCAGCGCTTCTGGTGGGCGTCTCTGGAAGCCGACGTCCGGGAGTACGTCCAGGCCTGCACCACCTGCGTCAGGGGCAAAGTGGACCACCAAAAGACTCAAGGCCTCCTCCAGCCTCTGCCAGTGCCTCATCGCCCCTGGTCTCACATCGGCCTGGACTTCGTCACGGGCCTCCCACCGTGCCAGGGCAAGACTACCATCCTCACGATAGTGGACTGGTTCTCCAAGGCGGCCCACTTCGTGGCCCTCCCGAAGCTCCCAGCGGCCCAGGAGACTGCAGACTTCCTGGTCCACCATGTCGTGCGTCTGCATGGGATTCCATCAGACATTGTCTCAGATCGTGGTCCTCAGTTCTCCTCCCAGGTCTGGAGGAGTTTCTGCAGGGAACTGGGGGCCACCGTAAGTCTCTCGTCCGGGTACCACCCCCAGACGAACGGGCAGGCAAAGCGGACGAATCAGGAATTGGAGCAGGCCCTCCGCTGTGTGACCTCCGCTCCCGACGGCCTGGAGTGACCATCTGGCCTGGATCAAGTATGCTCATAATAGCCAAGTGTCCTCTGCCACCGTTTGTTTGGGGTACCAGCCCCCAATATTTCCGCTAGTGGAGGGAGAGGTCGGGGTGCCCTCGGTCCAGGCCCATCTGAGGAGGTGCCATCAGGAGTGGCGTACTGCCCACTCTGCCCTGCTCAAAGCCCGGACGAGGGCTAAGACCCATGCAGACCGCCAGCGTGCCCCGGCCCCTACGTATCAGCCCAGGCAGGCGGTCTGGCTATCTACAAAGCACATCCCCCTGCAGGTGGAATCCCAAAAACTTAAGGACAGATTCATAGGACCCTTCACCGTCCTAAAAGTCCTCAGTCCTGCCGCAGTGAAGGTAAAGCTGCCAGCTTCACTGCGGATACACCCGGTTTTTCACGTGTCACGACTCAAACCCTGCCACACCTCTCCCCTCTGTGCCCCTGGACCGGTGCCGCCGCCTGCCCGGATCATTGACGGGGAGCCGGCTTGGACTGTGCGCCGGCTCCTGGACGTCCGTCGGAAGGGCCGGGGGTTCCAGTATTTGGTGGACTGGGAGGGGTATGGACCCGAAGAACACTCCTGGGTGAAGAGGAGCTTCATCCTGGACCCGGCCCTCCTGGCCGACTTCTACCGGCGGCACCCGGACAAGCCTGGTCGGGCGCCTCCTGGTTGAGGGGGGGGGGGTTGTTGTGTGGGCCGCTGAAGAGGAGGTACTGCTGGCCCACCACCACCAGATGGCGCCCTGCTTGAAGTGCGGGCTTCAAGCACGAGAGGGTGTCATAGCAACCGGGAGTGACAGCTGTCACTCGTCATCAGCACCAGCTGTCACTCATCCACATCACATCACCACCACCATAAAGGCCGGACTGCAACTCCACCTCCCCACCGAGTAATCAGCTACAAGAAGAGGTAATTTTCTCTGCAGAAGTAAAATATTGAGTAATAGTCTGAACTTCTTTGCAGCCGTTTTCCTGTGGTGTTGCCTTATCTGTGGGATTAGCGTTTGGTGTGATCAGCGACGGCTTCGCTTCACACCCCAACCAGATAAGTGGTTAGACAGGAGCTGCACGAGTGTGTGATTGGAGGTGGAGGTGCTCCCTCCCAAAAGAACACAGACTGTGGGATTACTGAGTGTGCGAACTCACACTCATCTATACTGTTTCTGTTCTCTGCCAGCAGTACCAGGTCTGACAGCTGGAGACGGTGGCCACCTGGGGATCCAGGACTTGGCGGCTCCGGTGTTCTTCAGATCCGTTGGCGGTGAGGGCCGTGTGGGATCCGGCTCGGTTCTGGACGGACGTCTCCTATCCTCAAGCCTGCCCACACATCACTCAACATATAATTGTTTCTAGTACCAAAACTGTATTTGTCTGTATTCCGTTGTGCACTTCACAACATTAAATTGTTACTGTTTGGCTTATCCATTGCCCATTCATTTAACGCCCCCTGTTGTGGGTCTGTGTTCCTACATCTTCACAACACAGTCCTTCCAACAGTCCTCAAAGATCCTACAAAGAGATCTGGCACCGAAGACATCCAGATGTCTCATTAGGTCACTGGTTAGAGTCCAAGTCTCAAAACCATACAGGAAGACAGCAAGCACCAGGAGCCAAAAGACTTGGTCCTTTCTGCAAAGATATCAGCATGTCAGATATAACATCTTCCCAGGTATCTCCCAATCTAAAAGAAAGGACCCACCAAAAAATGAGCGTCACTGTTGAGATAAGAGAATGTCTCTCCAAGTTTGTCACTTTATTTATCTTTTTCTCTTTGTATCCTCTGCTGTTCTTCTCCTCCTCCTGCATGTCTGCTTGTCTTGTGAGTCTTAGGCTGGGCGTGGCCGGCCTGTTTGCCACTTGCACCTGCAATCAATCTACTCCAGTGCAGTTTAAAAGACAGTCTCATTCATTCACTCTTTGCCAGTTCATTGACTTACCTCCTGTACCACCACCTACCACCACCTACACTTGGCTTCAGTTCTTAGCTATCTGAACCTTCTGACTGTATGAACTTTATTGAGACTCTGTTGTTTCCAGTGTTTTCTCAGCCAGCCGCTCCCACCCTCACCACCTGTTTTGCCCATGTCAGTCTTTTAGAGCTGTTGGCCTTCAAGGACAGTTTTGCTCACCACCACCACCCCACGTGGAACCAACACTGAACCACCCTGAACTTTGTACTGTTTTGTAAAATGACTTATCGTTTTTACGAAAAGCTCAGCATCTGTGTCTGCATTTTGGGTCCAATTTATACATCTGTCTAATACCTTATGGTTGAAATCAGGAAGCCACTGAAACCCCGGATCTTTGTCTTGATTCAGGACAATCGCAAATCCACAATTCCTCACTAAGCAGTTAGCATACTTCAAAGATCACAGCATCGTCCATGAAGTCAAGGTCCATAAACCTTTGCTTGCCAAAAAAAGAAAGGCACCATGACAATACCCAACCTCATCTGGGTCCTATCTGAAGAAGTAACAGTTTTCCTCTGAGCTCCTCATGCCATCTCTGATGGTGAGCCCTCACCTAACAATGGAACATAAATGGACTGATAAGTTCAGAGCTTAACTTTCTGACTCAGCAGACTTTCTTTCAGTCTTTTAATTCTGCAATCGGAGTCAAATTTGAGGCACCGCTGGTCAGGAATGAACTGATGGTCTTCATGGCGACTAAGACCAAATCAAATCAATTTTATTTATATAGCGCCAAATCACAACAAACAGTTGCCCCAAGGCGCTTTATATTGTAAGGCAAAGCCATACAATAATTACGGAAAAACCCCAACAGTCAAAATGACCCCCTGTGAGCAAGCACTTGGCGACAGTGGGAAGGAAAAACTCCCTTTTAACAGGAAGAAACCTCCAGCAGAACCAGGCTCAGGGAGGGGCAGTCTTCTGCTGGGACTGGTTGGGGCTGAGGGAGAGAACCAGGAAAAAGACATGCTGTGGAGGGGAGCAGAGATCAATCACTAATGATTAAATGCAGAGTGGTGCATACAGAGCAAAAAGAGAAAGAAACACTCAGTGCATCATGGGAACCCCCCAGCAGTCTAAGTCTATAGCAGCATAACTAAGGGATGGTTCAGGGTCACCTGATCCAGCCCTAACTATAAGCTTTAGCAAAAAGGAAAGTTTTAAGCCTAATCATAAGAAGATCATTTGTAACCTTCACTAATGCTGTTTCTGTACTATGATGAATTCTAAACCCTGACTGAAACTCTTCAAATAGACCATTCCTCTGCAGATGATCAGTTAGCTGTTTTACAACTACCCTTTCAAGAAGAGAAAAGGAAGGTTGGAGATTGGCCTATAATTAGCTAAGATAGCTGGGTCAAGTGATGGCTTTTTAAGTAATGGTTTAATTACTGCCACCTTAAAAGCCTGTGGTACATAGCCAACTAATAAGATAGATTGATCATATTTAAGATCAAAGCATTAATTAATGGTAGGGCTTCCTTGAGCAGCCTGGTAGGAATGGGGTCTAATAGACATGTTGATGGTTTGGAGGAAGTAACTAATGAAAATAACTCAGAACAATCGGAGAGAAAGAGTCTAACCAAATACCGGCATCACTGAAAGCAGCCAAAGAGAACGATATGTCTTTGGGATGGTTATGAGTAATTTTTTTCTCTAATAGTTAAAATTTTATTAGCAAAGAAAGTCATGAAGTCATTATAGTTAAAGTTAAAGGAATACGCGGCTCAATAGAGCTCTGACTCTTTGTCAGCCTGGCTAGTGCTGAAAAGAAACCTGGGGTTGTTCTTATTTTCTTCAATTAGTGATGAGTAGTAAGATGTCCTAGCTTTACGGAGGGCTTTTTTTATAGAGCAACAGACTCTTTTTCCAGGCTAAGTGAAGATCTTCTAAATTAGTGAGACGTCATTTCCTCTCCAACTTATGGGTTATCTGCTTTAAGCTGCGAGTTTGTGAGTTATACCACGGAGTCAGGCACTTCTGATTTAAGGCTCTCTTTTTCAGAGGAGCTACAGCATCCAAAGTTGTCCTCAATGAGGATATAAAACTATTGACGAGATAATCTATCTCACTCACAGAGTTTAGGTAGCTACTCTGCCCTGTGTTGGTATATGGCATTGGAGAACATAAAGAAGGAATCATATCCTTAAACCTAGTTACAGCGCTTTCTGAAAGACTTCTACTGTAATGAAACTTATTCCCCACTGCTGGGTACTTGGTCGCCATCCTCTCTGTATCTGAGACTGGCTGCTCAAAAAAAAGTCATGTATTAAATTTCTTGTCTTGATGAGTTCTAGAGATGACATTTATACTGAAGTCTCATCCCCTTGATCTTGCACTGTGGGAGGAAATGACATCATCTGTGACACTGTAAAGTTGGAGCATGTCAGCAGGTGTGTGATGGCGGAAACACGAGTGGATAATACTCATCATTTACCTCTTTTTTTTTTTGTTTGTTTGTTTTTTGTTTTAAGTCAACAGGCATAAAGCTCGAAAGATGTGTTTTGCGGCATCTTCTAAGAACTGCAGTTATGTTCTTTAACCACCAGAGGTCAGTGTTTCATTCATGGTTACACAGCCAACCGTTACCATCAGCCAAATACAAAGAGAGCGCACACCTCTATCAGGATACCAAAGGTCACCAGAGGAGAAAAGACAGATGTCTGCCGTCTCCATCAGATGGTGTGATGTCATAAGGCGAGGCTCTGAAGAATGAGATAAAAAGAAAATCTTTTCCACAACACTAAAATAATTTTCTTAGGCAGACTATCACCAATAAAATTACACAACTCACATAAAAGACCATCTCCTCAGAAAATATTCTTATAATCTCCAAACCACTTTGAGGTTTATTGTCTGGCAGCTGACCAGCGGACGGCGGTCACGTGACCTACTGTGGGTAAACAGTAAATGGGCTACATATACAGAGGTTTTCTATGTGACGCAGATGGTCACTATGCTTTATAATGATGCCTCACATTCTCTCTCTGTCACACACACACACACACACACACACACTGATGCACTGAATGCAAAGAACTCAGCTGCTCAAAAGCACCGTATTGATTTTCCTGTCTTAAGGAACTGAACAGACGACCATCTGGTCTGGATCACCTCTCTCCCTGGTAGATACAGTAACAAACTGAGCTACTAGAAAACAAATGTGTGCATTTTGTTGTTGAGCTATAATGTTTTTATTTAAATCACATCAGCTGAAAAGTAACAGTTCCAGCTTTCAACTGGTGTTATTGACCTATAACCTGACGGTTTACCCAACAGTCAGTGTGTGTATTCTTGGAACAGGATGACGAAGAACCTAACAGCTGCTTCCGGAGTGAGCAGAAATCCAGCACAGAATAAAACGAACTCAGGACACGATCGGGTTTACACGGTGGTGTTCGAGCGGAGGGTGTCTCTGAGACTCTCCAGGGCTCGACCGGCTTCCATTAAGTCTCGGCTGAGTTTGGTGCAGCTCTCCAGCACTTCAGATAACTCGTGCAGCTTCTGCTGCATGTTGCTGCTGTTGGCCTCACAAATGGTGTACATGTGCTGCTTCATCTGCTGGCACATCTCTGAGACCTACGAGAGGAAGAACAAGCCAACATCACACCACGTCACAGCAAACCATCAAGGTCCTGCAGGTTCAACTTAAAAACTGTTTTACTGCAATGATGGAAATGTACCCTAACTTCAGCATGGAGTTTTAATTTCAATGGTAAAAAGGTGAAAAACTGAGTAGAAATAAAAAAACTTTCATTGTCCCCAATATGACATTTCAAGTTATTCAAAGTGATGCAACTCAATTCTTCATCAATTTAGGAAAAAATGAGAATATTGTTACCATCCTTCCATCTGCCATCCATCCATCCATTCATCCATCCTTCTGTCCATTTCATTTCATTCATTTTCATTTATTTATTTATTTCATTCATTTAAAAGAAAAAAAAACAAAAAACAGAAAAGCAGAAATAAAGCATCTCCATGTATCGGTCAACATGCTTAAGTGCATTACTTCTTTGGAAAACTACAAAGACTTGCTCCAGAACAGAATAAGGTACCTTCCCCACTAACTTCTCCTGGAAGCCGTCAATCACGTTCTGGTCAAATGTACGGCTGTTGTTAATCTTTTCCACCCATTTCTGCAAATGTTTGCTGATGTCATCAATCCCTGAGCTACAAAGGATGAGGTCACTTATGAGGTCATCAAACAAGTGTGGTTTAACAAGGACACTGAATCTATCTTCTTCACTGAGAAACCGTCCACAGGTGAACAATTCCACAGGAAACATCATGTTGGTGAGAACGTTCACACCTCATGTGCTGCTCTTGAGTCTCAGTCATGCTTCCAGCTGAAGATCTCCATCCTGTTGGCTCATGGTCCAGGTCTTCTGCCTGTGGCACAAATAAAGAAGCAACTATAAATTTCCTAATTTCAAAGTATAGCTGAAACAACTAATCAAGTTAATCGGTTAAAATTGATTATTAAAATAGTTGTCAACTAATTTAGTCATCGATTAGTTGCTAAATAACTTTGTTTTACCACAAATGTTTCGTTTCTTCCATATAATCAACTGAGCTTTGCTTTGAATTTTGAACCAATGAAGGAGTGCTTCGAGCTGCTGCTTTGTTGGTTTCATTTGTTTTATTTCGCTTTATCTTAATTTTTCTCCACTAAAACCCTAAAGAGCATATGTCTGTGAGGAATATTTACCTTTTTTATGTTAAACTGACCTGTAATGGTCTTCTGAAACAGTTGATAGATGTATTTTATGCTAATGCCGATGCTAACATGTTAGCATATCTATGGCGTTTTCAATGTTAAAGTTAGCATTAAGCTGGTGGCATTTCAGCATGTTTGTGCATTTGTTTTCTGTATAATAATGAATGGCTCAGCATTTGTTGTCGTAAAAGAGTCAAATGTATTACAAATTATAATATTTTTTTATTTATATATTAATAATAATAGCAACAATAATAATAGTCATAATAACTAATAATGCTACAAGAGAAAGAGACATGAGTCACATGTGTCGTTGTGAAATGACCACATAGTTTACAAGTTATACAGAGAATGTTGCACATATAATGAGTCAGGTTACAATTTTTGATTTAGGTTTTATGGTTAACTGGTTATGCTAATTGCTCATTTGCAGCAACAAAAATACCTCTTTTTTCACCATATATTTTATAACATTTAATATGTTTCAATGTTGTTTTATGGCACCTCAGCAGTTTGATAAAGCAATGCCATTTGAAATAATTATTTTTGTTCTTTATTATAAACTGTTTTATTCTTTATTATTTTCTATTTCAACAGCCAAGGGACATTTGACGATTTGTTGATTTTCAAGTATTTTAAGTTTTCAAATAATGTTCTGTTGTTAAATAAAGTGATGGAAGGAGAGAAAAATTGTTTCCCTGGCACATTTTAAAAAAGATTTCACACTAATCCGATTAATCGATTAATTGTGTCGAAACCCCATCAGATTAATCGATGATCCAAATAATCATTTGTTGCAGCCATATTTCAAAGTGAAAACAGGTTTTTACAACACGGACTATTTATTGCTTAAAGGAACTCCAAGGTATACCCAGTTCCAAGGAAATCTTGTATATCCATCCCTGAGTGTGGACCTGTTTGGGCTGAACCCTGGAGATATTCTACATCATGCCAAATGTTCAAGACATTACTGTACACAGAAATATCAAAATGTCGACAATGTCCCTATCTCTCAATGGAAGGAAATTTTTTATTTCAACAAAATGGATCTGGGCCAGTTCTGGCTTATTTCTGAGGAGAACCAGGTCATGTAGCAATTTACCTTAGATAAAAAAGGGAAAAAAACATTAAGGAATTCAAAAACATGGTGTCAAAAATGCTGAAAAGCATCAGGTGTAAGGAATAACAAATTAACAGTTGTCTATGATCATTTTATGAAAAGATTCAAGGAGACTCTGCCAATTCGAAGACATTATTCAGGTTGTATTTAAATTGTTGCTTAAACAAATTTATATGCTGTATGGTGTTGTTTTGTTATTTATTTATGGTCCTTTTGTAAACGATCATGATATTTGATGGTGGTATAATTGTCTCTCAACAGCCTGAACAATATTTCAAAGTGTAATTTGTGTTTTGCCATTTTTAACAAAAATGTTACTCATTAATTAAGACTTCCAAAATTTAATGATTTTAACGTTGAAAAGACATTTAAAAATGGCTATGGTGAAAATACATTGAAAACTGGTCTAAATGTGAAAGTTTACTCATTGAATAAACCTTGACATAGACCAGTTTTATACGTGGTTTTCATTGTTAGCTTTTAAATGATAAATATGGTCGGGGAGGGTACACTGGTCCTATAACCTCTATTTGTTGGTGTATATTACAACCCCAAGCTGATATACAAAAAAATTACAAAAAAAAACAAAAAAAAAAAACAAAAAAAACAAAACAAAACAGAAAAAAAACAAAACATATGATTCTGTTGACATACACCATTAATCACCTTTAACTGTACGGTTGTCTTTAAATCTGTTGAACTGAAAATTAACAAAGTAATTCACCATACAGACTGGTGTCCTGTCCTAGGTGTACCCCGCCTCACGCTCTGTGACTGCTGGGATAGGCTCCAGCCTCCCGAGACCCTTGATTGGACTAAGCGGTTGAAGATGAGTGTGTAATTCACCATAATTACATGTTTGTTTTAAATTGTCACAATTTTGTAACATTACTTAACCTACTTTTGTGAAACATATAGCCTACCATGAATGTAAAACAACAACAGCATGCTCTCCTTAATACTACGAGTAGGTCTAGTGGAACACAGCACTAGTGGACCCTATAGTCCTATAGGACTAGTGGAAAGTTCCCAATGTGGACTTGCCTTGCTAGCTAGGCTTCAAAATGATAATTTACTCATTTTACAGATTGAAAAACACCACTATTCAAAATCATGGTTCAAAATGGTCTAAATCCAAACATTGATTAAACGTCTACAAATAAACAATGAAAAAAACTTTCACTTTTGAAGCATTTTTGAACATCTTTTCAACAATGGGTGTAGACATTTTTTAAAGTGTCTTTTCAATGCAAAAAATGCTCACTGGAGGCACTCAAGACTAGCAATAAAAATAGAATAAAATCATTATTTATTAATTTTTTAAAGAGCTACTTCCAGGTTACCTTGCGTGAAGTTTCTCGGTTCGGCTGAGGAGACGAAGGTTCATCAAAAAAAGTCTCCATTGTGTCACAGGAGGTCTGCTTGACTGTAAAATGAAAACCTAAAATGAATGACAGACACACCCCTGTTAAAAATAATAATAGAAACAAGTTCTCCAAAAGTCACCAGAGTTTGTGACTACTGATATGATTCCAGTAGCAGCTAACTAGCTAGCTACACAGACACTGGCGACAGCTAAAGTAACATTAGCTTCACTTTTCTGCTGTTAAACCATATAAAATAATCATAAATAATGTTTTATGTACAGCAGATAGCTAAAAGATATGCTAAAAGCAAATGGCTCATATTCATAATTAAAATCTGCACATTAGCATTATCTTATTGACTGACTGTGCCTGTTTTCAAGGGGAAAAAAGCAAATTCTATAGAAATGAAAAATACAGCACTAAAAGTAAATTTTCTCTAAATCTTCACTACATACATGTCACTTCACTACATACATCAGATGTTAAACTTAAAATTTTGTGGTTTTCAAATTTTAGTGATTACAGGAAAAACATGTAAAAGCCCACCATCACATTTTAGCTTTTTTGAAAACATCACAACATGAAAAGTTTCCACACAATCATAAAAAATATCAAATTTTAACCCTCCACCCCAAATATCATGTCATTGTTTAAAATACAGCCTAAAATTGCATTAAAATGTCATAATCTAGCTTTCAAATGTCTTAAAAATGACAGATATGCAACAAAATATAAATAAAAAACAAGATATGCAAAAAATCTAAATTAAAAAAAAAAGTAATTACTGTGTTGCATTATAAATGTTAGGACAATGAGAGGAGCTTTTGTCTTTATTTCATTTTAAAATAAATTCCCTGCCATTGCAGGGCAAGCACAGGCATAATGGTGTGAGCCAGTAAAATTCATTCAGTAATTCCATGAAAAATACTATAAATTCAGCTCTGAATTTCTGAGTTCTGTAGACACAGATGAGGACAAGTGAACCTCCTATTTTGGGCCATGTTGGAATCTTTTAACAGAACTATTTGCAGTTATTCTTTTGTATAGTATATTTGACTGAACGCTGGAACACTGGGACATGTCTAGGCTTGTTCAGGCAGGTACATGTTGTGGAAATTGCACTGGATGAAAGACAGAGCAACAATTTCGCATTTCAACAACACATTTGCATGTCACTTTATTTCACTCACTTTCATTCACACGCGCAGAATATGCAGAGAGGCTCGGCCCCACTCATCAACCCCCCAGGGATCCTGACAGGAAATCAAAGGGGCAGAGACAGTTTAATCATATCTGTAGCAGGAACAGACAATCACACATCACCCACGGAGGGATCGTGTCAGGAAATATCAATATGCATATCCCGCAGGGGTCCTGACTGGAAAGAAATTTGCACATTTTTGGCTTGTTAATACATGTAAGGCAGGGAACACACTGTAACCACAAGTGGCGACACTTCAGTATGCACTTCACGCATATCGGTGTGCTATTACATGAAGAACAGGAAATACTGTAACCACAGGTGACAATCTGGTATGGTGAATTATGTCTACACTGTCCATTGTGTGTTTTGTGTCCACCACAATGTAAAATCAACCAATTGTTTGCCTGCATTTTATGAAGGCTTGCTGCTCATCACAGCGACCTGGCTGGTACCCACATCCAGTGGCTGCTGGGGCCTTTTTGAGGCCTTTCAACCAAAATGAGCAAAACCAACAATCAATCAATCAATCAATTTTATTTATATAGCGCCAAATCACAACAAACAGTTGCCCCAAGGCGCTTTATATTGTAAGGCAAGGCCATACAATAATTATGTAAAACCCCAACGGTCAAAACGACCCCCTGTGAGCAAGCACTTGGCTACAGTGGGAAGGAAAAACTCCCTTTTAACAGGAAGAAACCTCCAGCAGAACCAGGCTCAGGGAGGGGCAGTCTTCTGCTGGGACTGGTTGGGGCTGAGGGAGAGAACCAGGAAAAAGACATGCTGTGGAGGGGAGCAGAGATCAATCACTAATGATTAAATGCAGAGTGGTGCATACAGAGCAAAAAGAGAAAGAAACAGTGCATCATGGGAACCCCCCAGCAGTCTAAGTCTATAGCAGCATAACTAAGGGATGGTTCAGGGTCACCTGATCCAGCCCTAACTATAAGCTTTAGCAAAAAGGAAAGTTTTAAGCCTAATCTTAAACAACAGCAGCCAATGGGAACGATGGCGCTCTCAGTGCGCACAAAGTTCTGTGTGCTAAAATTTGTCAGGCATGCGCATGTGCACCAGTTTGTATATTTCATTTGACATCTTAATGCAGAGTTGGTTAACTGTAGAAACACTTTCAAAGTAGCACACACGCACCCAAAAAGGAGTAATAGAAATCTGATACACTTGCTGTTTCCTAATTTAGAACTTCTTGATGCCTTTGAATGCAGAAAAGTCAAAATGTCCCAAATTACACCATTACCACGAAACTGAAAAAATGCTGATGTTTACGGTGATTTTACGGTGCTTTACATTGTTTTTTATGTGATTGCTGCAGGAAGACAGGCCATAAATGTTATTCTGAGCAGAATTAAAAAACAAGACTTAATACTGGATTTTAACTTGACCTTCTTAAGAATACAGATTTCCCACTTACTATAAAAACAGTGGAAGTCAGTGAAGATTTTCAGGCCATAAAAACCATCATATTTTCCGATAATCTGAAAACAACCCATAATATGTGTGTGTGAGAGAACAGTAGCAGGATGAGATATTTTCTTGTGGGGAGGAGCTCTAAATCAGACGAGTGGCTACAGATTAAATTATCCGTGTGGGACAGATAAAGCAATGATTGGAAGTGTAATCCCTCCATCTCTCCTCCTCTGTCCCCGCCCACACTCTGGATTATTTCAGCACCACGGACAGCCCACATCAGAAAAGCAGCAAAAGTCACTGCTAATCAACTGTGCTTTGTTTGCTGGATAACAATTAGAATAATATAAATAAAAGGAGTCCATCTCTGTGGAGGAACATGTTGGCCAGTGATGTGTTTTGTTTCATCCTCACAGATGGGTGAGTGTCTCATTTATGTTAAACATGCATTTTTACACCTTGAAGGGCTAAATATGATTACTTTGGAGAGGTGAAATGTACAATAAAACAGATTTTGTGTATCTATAGGTACAGATACCTGAATAAGTGGACCTGAATATATCAACCTGAAGTCACTCTGGACCCAATAAGAGGACGCTGGACATTGTGATTGTTGGAAATATGGACCACTTTAACCACACTAATGATGGTGTATATTCCTTCCAGTATTTACTTCATAATGTTGAGCCTCTGTACAAGGAGTACAAGCCTCCTGCAAGGGACATCATCCCGCTACCCAAATCTATTCTCTACCTTCTGATGGCCGCAGTCATCGTGGTCACTGTGGCTTATGCCATCATAGGTCACCTCATCAAAGATCTAATGCTGGATATAACAGGTACTCCAGGCTACTGTGACAACTGTAGTTTTTGCTAGACCTATAGAGGTGTAGAGCAGTGGGATAGGGGTTAGCTGACCAATATGTAGTACTGGGTTTGATTACTGGTGTCTGTGTCCTTGGACAAGACACTTCATCCACCTGTAACTGGATGCCAGCAGTGTTTGAGGAAGTAACTTGTGATGGTGTAGTGTCTGATCCAGGAGGGAGTCCTAGACCCTCATCTGCTTCACGGAGTCTGGTTATAAAGACGAACACAATGGGCCTCAGGGCCTGGATACAACTTACTTCTTCTATACAGAGGTGGACATTGATATGGTTTTGAATATAGATTTACTGCATATTTAATGTGAGAGTAATTACATCTAAATCAGGTGAATGCTGTAGAAATCTACTAGTATAACCAACAGGTTGGTCGTGGTTGGCACCCTAGTCTCAAAAAGTTCTTGAAATGGCGCAATATCGCCACCTGGTGGACATTTACTATAATGCAGGTACAATAGCGTTTCACCAAGAGCTCCAGTTGCATCATATTTTGGGTGTGGCCATGATTTCTAAAGAACCAAAACTACATAGAATGGTGGATGCTGAGCTGTTTAATGTTCATTTGTGGAATATTTTCTTATTATTTAATTGACAGTTCAGTGGGTATTACTATGACATAAGATTGTGCTGAAAATGGAATAAAGGACTTTGGTAAATTAAATGCTTCACTTTCATCCACAGACTTTTTGTTGGGCCCCATCGAAGAGGACCTAAAAAATGATGGGAATGTGGAAGGAACCAATCCCCTGCACATACCACCTTGCCTTAGCCACTCCCACCCAAACACTTTCCATGTGTGGGACAAGGATGACATCATCATCCCCATGACACCTTCAGAAGAAAGCCCACTGGCTAGCCCGCTTATGGTGATGATCCCATACATACCATCTTTTCTCCCCACTTCCCTCCACATCAGCGGCCTGTCCCATCATCATCCGACCCCCAGGGAAGGTGACGCATGAGGACGCAGAGAATCTAAAACTGGTTTCACAGGTCTTTCTGTTCATCAGGTACAAAAACCAATTTACACCAGTTTGACTGGACCATGAATTAATCAAGGTCAATCTGGATGGACTTTTTTCAAAATAATTTTAACACACTCACACACACACTCATCAAAACTGAATAATGAACAAAATAAAACACAGGAAATATTAAGAGCAGCCAATATCATCTTGGGGTCACGTAGGGTCCTGTAGCCAGGACCAGACTAGACACTTCATCTGCATTGTCCAAGTCCTCCCCGCTGTAAATCTCTACCAACCTCAGCTGGAAATGTAAACGGTGATGGACTGGCGTCCCAATAAGGGGAGTCGTAGACTCTTAATCACTTCACACTATGGAATCCATGGACAAGGACCTCCGTCGTCATTATCTATGATGATAAAACCCGAGTAGTGATGGAAATAATAATATGACAGAGACAAATACAAGAGGCTGAGAAGACTTTGATTCACTGTAAGAGAGTCAAGGAGTTCTTCAGGATGGAACCACATCTCCTTCACACTGAAAGGAGTCAGTTGAGGTCGTTCAGGGTTCTAGGACGCCTCCTGGATGCTGGTCAGAAGTGGTCCAAAGAGATTCCAGGGCCAACTAAGGACATTCTGGAGGAATCATTTATCCTATCTGGTGTGGAAACACCTTCAGGTCACACAGGAGGGACTACAGGATTTGGGAGACCTTTTTCCACCATGACCTGGCTCCAGATAGGCCATGAATTTAAAATTCTTCTTCTTACTTATAAGGTTTTGAATAATCAGGTCCCATCTTATCTTAGGGACCTCGTAGTACCATATCACCCCAATAGAGCGCTTCGCTCTCAGACTGCAGGCTTACTTGTAGTTCCTAGGGTTTGTAAGAGTAGAATGGGAGGCAGAGCCTTCAGCTTTCAGGCTCCTCTCCTGTGGAACCTGCTCCCAATTCAGATCAGGGAGACAGACACCCTCTCTACTTTTAAGATTAGGCTTAAAACTTTCCTTTTTGCTAAAGCTTATAGTTAGGGCTGGATCAGGTGACCCTGAACCATCCCTTAGTTATGCTGCTATAGACGTAGACTGCTGGGGGGTTCCCATGATGCACTGTTTCTTTCTCTTTTTGCTCTGTATGCACCACTCTGCATTTAATCATTAGTGATCGATCTCTGCTCCCCTCCACAGCATGTCTTTTTCCTGGTTCTCTCCCTCAGCCCCAACCAGTCCCAGCAGAAGACTGCCCCTCCCTGAGCCTGGTTCTGCTGGAGGTTTCTTCCTGTTAAAAGGGAGTTTTTCCTTCCCACTGTAGCCAAGTGCTTGCTCACAGGGGGTCGTTTTGACCGTTGGGGTTTTACATCATTATTGTATGGCCTTGCCTTACAATATAAAGCGCCTTGGGGCAACTGTTTGTTGTGATTTGGCGCTATATAAAAAAAAATTGATTGATTGATTGATTGATGAAAAACAGACTGATGGCTAGATTACAGAAAACTAAGCTGATGAAAGCATACATTGAGAGAATGCAACAAATATGCTTCAGATGAAGCAGATTCAAGCCCACCTGGATGGAATTTGTGAAGTTCTAAACACTGTATTGATTGCTTCATTAATTTTCACTGATTCTGATCACAGTCAAAATATGTGAACTGCATTTTTTTCCCCCGAACATCAGGAGTCAGACAGATCCTGAAACCATCAGTTCACCAGCCTTCACGTCCACATTTTACCACTGGATTTGTGCCCATTTTAATATTCTTTTTCTAACCAGACGTACTTGCACCATCTGACAACAGTGTTATATTTATTTATTGTATGTAGCTGTCAGAACTTTTGGTTTGTTAGAAACCGAAGAAGGAGCAACTGGAGCAGATATGGAAGGTAAAGTCCAAAGTGGTCCCAGTGGTAATAGGAGCACTAGGAGCTGGAACCCACAAATTAGACGAGTGGCTCCAGCAGATTCCAGGGACAATATCAGAGATCTCTGTCCAGAAGAGTGCAGTCCTCGGAACAGCTAAGATACTACATCGAACCCTCAAACTCCCAGGCCTCTGGTGGAGGACCAGAGCTTGAAGAAGAACACACACACACACACACACATATATATATATATATATATATATATATATTTAACAGATGAGTTCAGTTTCAACTTCAAAGGTCCACATAAACAGAGTGACTATTATCAGATTCATTGTGTTATTATCAGAGTGTAGGTGTGATGTGCACTACGCGGGTCCACATGCGTGTCATTAAAGGTTCACGTTGGTATCCATCAACGTAACATTTGCTAACAGCAGAGGTTCAGTCTCATTTTGTTACTAAATATATTTCTGCTCCGTAGGAGGATCGGACAATATAATTAACTAATAGTATAGATTTAATTCAATTAAAAGTTGTGTTCAGGTGATATACATTAGTGTTCAGAATAATAGTAGTGCTATGTGACTAAAAAGATTAATCCAGGTTTTGAGTATATTTCTTATTGTTACATGGGAAACAAGGTACCAGTAGATTCAGTATATTCCCACAAATCCAACAAGACCAAGCATTCATGATATGCACACTCTTAAGGCTATGAAATTGGGCTATTAAGTATAAAAAAGTATACTCAACAAAAATATAAATGCAACACTTTTGGTTTTGCTCCCATTTTGTATGAGATGAACTCAAAAATCTAAAACTTTTTCCACATACACAATATCACCATTTCCCTCAAATATTGTTCACAAACCAGTCTAAATCTGTGATAGTGAGCACTTCTCCTTTGCTGAGATAATCCATCCCACCTCACAGGTGTGCCATATCAAGATGCTGATTAGACACCATGATTAGTGCACAGGTGTGCCTTAGACTGCCCACAATAAAAGGCCACTCTGAAAGGTGCAGTTTTATCACACAGCACAATGCCACAGATGTCGCAAGATTTGAGGGAGCGTGCAATTGCCATGCTGACAGCAGGAATGTCAACCAGAACTGTTGCTTGTGTATTGAATGTTCATTTCTCTACCATAAGCCGTCTCCAAAGGCGTTTCAGAGAATTTGGCAGTACATCCAACCAGCCTCACAACCGCAGACCACGTGTAACCACACCAGCCCAGGACCTCCACATCCAGCATGTTCACCTCCAAGATCGTCTGAAACCAGCCACTCGGACAGCTGCTGAAACAATCGGTTTGCATAATCAATGAATTTCTGCACAAACTGTCAGAAACTGTCTCAGGGAAGCTCATCTGCATGCTCATCGTCCTCATCGGGTCTCCACCTGACTCCAGTTCGTCGTCGTAACCAACTTGAGTGGGCAAATGCTCACATTCGCTGGCGTTTGGCACGTTGGAGAGGTGTTCTCTTCACGGATGAATCCCGGTTCACACTGTCCAGGGCAGATGACAGACAGCGTGTGTGGCGTCGTGTGGGTGAGCGGTTTTCTGATGTCATTGTTGTGGATCGAGTGGCCCATGGTGGCGGTGGGGTTATGGTATGGGCAGGCGTCTGTTATGGACGAAGAACACAGGTGCATTTTAGTGATGGCATTTTGAATGCACAGAGATACTGTGACGAGATCCTGAGGCCCATTGTTGTGCCATACATCCAAGAACATCACCTCATGTTGCAGCAGGATAATGCACAGCCCCATGTTGCAAGGATCTGTACACAATTGGGTTGGGACCAGGAAGCAGAGTTGTAGTCTTACACACCTCTCTGCAGCTTCTCTCCCCCTGCCATCCCCCCAATACCCCATCCCAGTAGAGACGGTGCCTGCTCCCAGACCACCAATAACCAGCAAAAATCTATTTAAGCATAAAAATTCAAAAAGAAAAAATAATATAGCACCTTCAACTGCACCACAGACTAAAACAGTTAAATGTGGTCTATTAAACATTAGGTCTCTCTCTTCTAAGTCCCTGTTAGTAAATGATATAATAATTGATCAACATATTGATTTATTCTGCCTTACAGAAACCTGGTTACAGCAGGATGAATATGTTAGTTTAAATGAGTCAACACCCCCGAGTTACACTAACTGCCAGAATGCTCGTAGCACGGGCCGAGGCGGAGGATTAGCAGCAATCTTCCATTCCAGCTTATTAATTAATCAAAAACCCAGACAGAGCTTTAATTCATTTGAAAGCTTGACTCTTAGTCTTGTCCATTCAAAATGGAAGTCCCAAAAAACAGTTTTATTTGTTATTATCTATCGTCCACCTGGTCGTTACTGTGAGTTTCTCTGTGAATTTTCAGACCTTTTGTCTGACTTAGTCCTTAGCTCAGATAAGATAATTATAGTGGGCGATTTTAACATCCACACAGATGCTGAGAATGACAGCCTCAACACTGCATTTAATCTATTATTAGACTCAATTGGCTTTGCTCAAAATGTAAATGAGTCCACCCACCACTTTAATCATATCTTAGATCTTGTTCTGACTTATGGTATGGAAATTGAAGACTTAACAGTATTCCCTGAAAACTCCCTTCTGTCTGATCATTTCTTAATAACATTTACATTTACTCTGATGGACTACCCAGCAGTGGGGAATAAGTTTCATTACACTAGAAGTCTTTCAGAAAGCGCTGTAACTAGGTTTAAGGATATGATTCCTTCTTTATGTTCTCTAATGCCATATACCAACACAGTGCAGAGTAGCTACCTAAACTCTGTGAGTGAGATAGAGTATCTCATCAATAGTTTTATATCCTCATTGAAGACAACTTTGGATGCTGTAGCTCCTCTGAAAAAGAAAGCCTTAAATCAGAAGTGCCTGACTCCATAGTATAACTCTCAAACTCGCAGCTTAAAGCAGATAACCCGTAAGTTGGAGAGGAAATGGCGTCTCACTAATTTAGAAGATCTTCACTTAGCCTGGAAAAAGAGTCTGTTGCTCTATAAAAAAGCCCTCCGTAAAGCTAGGACATCTTACTACTCATCACTAATTGAAGAAAATAAGAACAACCCCAGGTTTCTTTTCAGCACTGTAGCCAGGCTGACAAAGAGTCAGAGCTCTATTGAGCCGAGTATTCCTTTAACTTTAACTAGTAATGACTTCATGACTTTCTTTGCTAATAAAATTCTAACTATTAGAGAAAAAATTACTCATAACCATCCCAAAGACATATCGTTATCTTTGGCTGCTTTCAGTGATGCCGGTATTTGGTTAGACTCTTTCTCTCCAATTGTTCTGTCTGAGTTATTTTCATTAGTTACTTCCTCCAAACCATCAACATGTCTATTAGACCCCATTCCTACCAGGCTGCTCAAGGAAGCCCTATCATTAATTAATGCTTCTATCTTAAATATGATCAATCTATCTTTATTAGTTAGCTATGTACCACAGGCTTTTAAGGTGGCAGTAATTAAACCATTACTTAAAAAGCCATCACTTGACCCAGCTATCTTAGCTAATTATAGGCCAATCTCCAACCTTCCTTTTCTCTCAAAAATTCTTGAAAGGGTAGTTGTAAAACAGCTAACTGATCATCTGCAGAGGAATAGTCTATTTGAAGAGTTTCAGTCAGGTTTTAGAATTCATCATAGTACAGAAACAGCATTAGGGAAGGTTACAAATGATCTTCTTATGGCCTCAGACAGTGGACTCATCTCTGTGCTTGTTCTGTTAGACCTCAGTGCTGCTTTTGATACTGTTGACCATACAATTTTATTACAGAGGTTATAGCATGCCATAGGTATTAAAGGCACTGCGCTGCGGTGGTTTGAATCATATTTATCGAATAGATTACAATTTGTTCATGTAAATGGGGAATCTTCTTCACAGACTAAGGTTAATTATGGAGTTCCACAAGGTTCTGTGCTAGGACCAATTTTATTCACTTTATACATGTTTCCCTTAGGCAGTATTATTAGACGGCATTGCTTAAATTTTCATTGTTACGCAGATGATACCCAGCTTTATCTATCATGAAGCCAGAGAACACACACCAATTAGCTAAACTTCAGGATTGTCTTACAGACATAAAGACATGGATGACCTCTAATTTCCTGCTTTTAAACTCAGATAAAACTGAAGTTATTGTACTTGGCCCCACAAATCTTAGAAACATGGTGTCTAACCAGATCCTTACTCTGGATGGCATTACCCTGACCTCTAGTAATACTGTGAGAAATCTTGGAGTCATTTTTGATCAGGATATGTCATTCAAAGCGCATATTAAACAAATATGTAGGACTGCTTTTTTGCATTTACGCAATATCTCTAAAATCAGAAAGGTCTTGTCTCAGAGTGATGCTGAAAAACTAATTCATGCATTTATTTCCTCTAGGCTGGACTATTGTAATTCATTATTATCAGGTTGTCCTAAAAGTTCCCTGAAAAGCCTTCAGTTAATTCAAAATGCTGCAGCTAGAGTACTGACAGGGACTAGAAGGAGACAGCATATCTCACCCATATTGGCCTCTCTTCATTGGCTTCCTGTTAATTCTAGAATAGAATTTAAAATTCTTCTTCTTACTTATAAGGTTTTGAATAATCAGGTCCCATCTTATCTTAGGGACCTCATAGTACCATATCACCCCAATAGAGCGCTTCGCTCTCAGACTGCGGGCTTACTTGTAGTTCCTAGGGTTTGTAAGAGTAGAATGGGAGGCAGAGCCTTCAGCTTTCAGGCTCCTCTCCTGTGGAACCAGCTCCCAATTCAGATCAGGGAGACAGACACCCTCTCTACTTTTAAGATCAGGCTTAAAACTTTCCTTTTTGCTAAAGCTTATAGTTAGGGTTGGATCAGGTGACCCTGAACCATCCCTTAGTTATGCTGCTATAGACTTAGACTGCTGGGGGGTTCCCATGATGCACTGAGTGTTTCTTTCTCTTTTTGCTCTGTATGCACCACTCTGCATTTAATCATTAGTGATTGATCTCTGCTCCCCTCCACAGCATGTCTTTTTCTTGGTTCTCTCCCTCAGCCCCAACCAGTCCCAGCAGGAGACTGCCCCTCCCTGAGCCTGGTTCTGCTGGAGGTTTCTTCCTGTTAAAAGGGAGTTTTTCCTTCCCACTGTCGCCAAGTGCTTGCTCACAGGGGGTCATTTTGACCGTTTGGGTTTTTCCGTAATTATTGTATGGCCTTGCACTACAATAAAAAAGCACCTTGGGGCAGCTGCTTGTTGTGATTTGGCGCTATATAAATAAAATTGATTTGATTTGATTTGACAATTCTTGGAAGCTGAAAATGTCCCAGTTCTTGCATGGCCGGCATACTCCCCGGACATGTCACCCATTGAGCATGTTTGGGATGCTCTGGACCGGCATATACGACAGCGTGTACCAGTTCATGCCAATATCCAGCAACTTCGCACAGCCATTGAAGAGGAGTGGACCAACTTCCACAAGCCACAATTGACAACCTGATCAACTCTATGTGAAGGAGATGTGTTGCACTGCATGAGGCAAATGGTGGTCACACCAGATACTGACTGGTATCCCCCCCCAATAAAACAAAACTGCACCTTTCAGAGTGGCCTTTTATTGTGGACAGTCTAAGGCACACCTGTGCACTAATCATGGTGTCTAATCAGCATCTTGGTATGGCACACCTGTGAGGTGGGATGGATTATCTCAGGAAAGGAGAAGTGCTCACTATCACAGATTTAGACTGGTTTGTGAACAATATTTGAGGGAAATGGTGATATTGTGTATGTGGAAAAAGTTTTAGATCTTTGAGTTCATCTCATACAAAATGGGAGCAAAACCAAAAGTGTTGCGTTTATATTTTTGTTGAGTGTAGAAAAGGGGGTGTTCACAATAATAGTAGCATCTGCTGTTGATGCTACAAACTCAAAAGTATTATGTTAAAACTGCTTTTTTACCAATCCTGTGAATCACTAAACTAATATTTAGTTGTATAACCACAGTTTTTCATGATTTCTTCACATCTGTGAGGCATTAATGTTGTTGGTTTGGAACCAAGATTTTGCTGGTTTACTAGTGTGCTTGGGGTCATTGTCTTGTTGAAACACCCATTTCAAGGGCATGTCCTCTTCAGCATAAGGCAACATGACCTCTTCAAGTATTTTGACATATCCAAACTGATCCATGATACCTGGTATGCGATATATAGGCCCAACACCATAGTAGGAGAAACATGCCCATATCATGATGCTTGCACCACCATGCTTCACTGTCTTCACTGTGAACTGTGGCTTGAATTCAGAGTTTGGGGGTCGTCTTACAAAGTGTCTGTGGCCCTTGGACCCAAAAAGAACAATTTTACTCTCATCAGTCCACAAAATATTCCTCCATTTCTCTTTAGGCCAGTTGATGTGTTCTTTGGCAAATTGTAACCTCTTCTGCACATGTCTTTTATTTAACAGAGGGACTTTGCGGGGGATTATTGCAAATAAATTAGCTTCACACAGGCTTCTTCTAACTGTCACAGCACTTATAGGTAACTCCAGACTGGCTTTGATCATCCTGGAGCAGATCAGTGGGTGAGCCTTTGCCATTCTGGTTATTCTTCTATCCATTTTGATGGTTTTTTTCCCGTTTTCTTCCACGCGTCTCTGTTTTGTTTTTGGGTTTTTTTTTTTGTCCATTTTAAAGCATTGGAGATCATTGTAGATGGACAGCCTATAATTTTTTGCACCTGCGTGTAAGTTTTCCCCTCTCCAGTTAACTTTTTAATCAAACTACGCTGTTCTTCTGAACATTGTCTTGAACGTCCCATTTTCCTCAGGCTTTCAAAGAGAAAAGCATGTTCAACAGGTGCTGGCTTCATCCTTAAATAGGGGACACCTGATTCACACCTGTTTGATCAACAAACTTGACAAACTCACTGACTGAATGCCACACTACTATTATTGTGAACACCCCCTTTTCTACTTTTTTTTATTAATAGCCCAATTTCATAGCCTTAAGAGTGTGCATATCATGAATGCTTGGTCTTGTTGGATTTGTGAGAATCTACTGAATCTACTGGTACCTTGTTTCCCATGTAACAATAAGAAATATACTCAAAACCTGGATTAATCTTTTTAGTCACATAGCACTACTATTATTCTGAACACTACTGTAAGACCAGGCGCATTAAATAACCAAAGGAGCACTAAGAGCACATTCTTCAGCCACGGCTGCACAGAATTTTACTTTACATCTTACAGAATATATCAACTTTACTAACATCAGTCAGAAAGTCATTTTTTTCTGTAACTGATACAAATTCATATCTGAATCTGTGAAAAAAATATAGTAATCTGCTGCTTGTAATTAGATGTGTTATTGACTGTTTCTTCAGTGAATTAGTTTAAATGAATGGAAATGTGGATGAATCATCTTAGAGAAACACAACGGTCAAGAATCCAAATCCAGATCCTGATCCATGATTAGATTCAACATTCTCTTCTTCATCTTGATGCAATTAGTCATTTCAACATGTGGAACAGAGATGATAGCACTCTGTTAAGATCAACTTTCACATGGAGACCATTTGAAAACTTTTAATCTTAATAATCAAACAAGCTGATCAGCTTACACCTCAATAACTCATATTTAAAATAAAAAATCACCTCCTCTGATATATTTTAGCACATTCATATTTGTATATTTTTAAAAAATGTTGTTCAGAAAATATTATTTGCTCATGTTAAGTCATTTGCAGATGATATTCTGCTCTTTCAAGCTAAAAAACATGCAGATATTAAAAAAATCTCATAGACACTGGAGCAAATATTTGCATTTAAATTTATTTGAGATATTCTCATTTTCTCACTTTTCTCAAAGTATCATAGAGCATGATCCGTGTTTTTGAATAGCTTATTCTGACACGGAGAACCTGTACTCTGCAGTGGAAGGTGACCGTAGAGGGAAGATTAGCCGAACAGCTTAGCCTTTAATACTTTTGACACAGAATCTCATTGGCAGGCAGCAACTTAGTCTGAGTGTTGGAATTTCAAACATTTACGTACGTGACGCAAAAGCCTCCTGACCAGGGAACAATATCTGGTTCTATTGATTGGACTGACTGGATCCAGGCTGAAATGCTAGATATGCAGCTTCACTTCCAGAGAGGAGATTTGTTGGCGTGGGGGAGAACACGGTGTTACACTGATTTGAGTGCAGAGCTACACACCTGACCTCTCAGGGACTTTGGCCCTAACAGCTGCCTGTCTATCGCTGTCGTGCTCAGAGGTCACCGTGGTGTCACTGTTGGGTTTTGGATCAGCAGCGGCAGCAATGTTCTGGTTTCCTGGTGGGGAGAAAAGACACACACACACACACACACACACACACACACACACACACACACACACACACACACACACACACACACACACACACACACACACACACACACACACACACACACACACACACACACACACCTCAGTGCTGCAATCAAAAGATTTATACACTCAAATCAACATCCACCCGCCATTTGTCCTTTTTCTCCCCACTGAACTACATTTACATTATCAGCTGATTTGAATACATCATTATTCTCTGATCTGATGATTTGTTCTGGACATTTTGCATCTTGGTGCACAAGCTGTATTTGATCAGAGATCAGTTCTTAATCAGATCTAGAACCACATAAGTCATTTTCAGAATACCAGCTTAAAACCCAAATCTGATTTTGAATCTCTCCAGTTATCAAATCAAAATTAAATCAAATAAATTTTATTTATATAGCACCAAATCACAACAAACAGTTGCCCCAAGGTGCTTTATATTGCAAGGCAAAAGCCATACAATAATTACAGAAAAACCCCAACGGTCAAAACAACCCCCTGTGAGCAAGCACTTGGCGACAGTGGGAAGGAAAACTCCCTTTTAACAGGAAGAAACCTCCAGCAGAACCAGGCTCAGGGAGGGGCAGTCTTCTGCTGGGACTGGTTGGGGCTGAGGGAGAGAACCAGGAAAAAGGTTATGTTTACATGATTATCTGAAGTGTCCTCACTTTGGTTTTTGCTGTTGCAGCTGACACAGATCTTGTTTGATGGTTGCATATCAGATTTAGAACACTTGCTTATGCCATCTTAGATTTAATTTTAATTTGTTCTATGGTAATGTGACAGTTGTGAGAAAGATCAGATCAGAAACTTACAAATGTTAAACCATCCAGCTAAAAGCATCAGACATGCCAAAACATCCAATTAAGGCCACTTAAGCCTCTAATGTGAATGTAGCCCTTCTATTTTTTTCTATTATCACGTCTGTGCTACAACTTTGAGTAGTTTGGGGTTCAATGTCTTGCTCAAGGACAGACACTCAAGGGAAAATGGGGCTCAAACCTTGAAACATTTAACAGAACACCTGCTGGACCTTGAGTGACCTCGGCTCATGTGCATATCCAAAGTGTCCACAACAACAAAATGAGATTGAGGTCACTTCAGTCAATAATATGGATGTGTCCCAACAGTCAGTTTTTGTTTGGTGCTTTGCTGCAGAAACAATGTGCAGATCAGCTGCAGTGCTGTTGTTTAATGAGATCACGTTGCAGCTGTTCGGTGGTGTGTTGACGTGACGTGCGTGACTTCAGTAATCCTATTTCCTCAGGCAGGAGATTTTAATCTCTCTAAACTCCACACGAACACTGTGCGAGATCCTCTGGTGAATCCTTCACTCCTCTGAAGGTTTAAGAGGAATCAAGACTCGGAGAAGGTCAAAGAGCATCAATGAGGGAATGATGCAAACTGCACGGATCTGTATCACATAAATAAAAGAGTCTGCAAGCTGCAGAGAGGTGATTTTATTTATTTTCAGATCATCTTTATTTTCAGGTTTAAAGTCTTATGTGCAAGTTTACATTAAATCATGTAAATTCTTAACCAGAACTGGGCAGAGTGCAGAACATATCTACATCTGGTGCCACAAAAAAAAAAAAAAATAAATAAATAAATAATATATATATATATATATATATATATATATATATATCTGTCAGATGGCTGATTTTTACATCACTTTTTGTTCAGCTCTTATTTCTGTTCCTTGTTATCAGTGCAGGTTAACACGTAGAAAACCACTCTCCACCTTGTGCTTTTATTCTTTTGACAAGTTAAAACAAATAAAGCCTTTGTAATCTAAAGTGCAAACAAATCTCTATTATAAATAAAAAATAATAAATGATTTTTTTTTTTTTTTTATTCAATAAACATACATAATCTTTAAAACTCAGCCAGTCTGCTCTGTACGTAACTGGTCCTGTCTGATCTCAGAAGCTCGGGACCTGTCAGGAAAACTAGGGCCAGATGAAACTGGAGTCAAGAAGGAAATCCAGCGTAAAACCTCTGCCAAATCCCAACGTGGATCTGTGCTGGGTCTGTTGTGGTGATCCTGAACAAAAGACGACATGATTTTTTTCTTACGATGAGTCTGGATTGCTTCAAGAACTGGGATTTGACCCTGTATCCATCCCCTGCCTTCAGCTGAATATGATACAATCCCAAACCATTATGATGATGATGTGTGACATATGAACCCAAAGCATTCTTTGAATCAGAACACAGCTGCAGTTATTTCTCTCAAGCTACAGTCTGCTGAGTAAGAGCTCAGATCTCATTGGTCAGCTGCTGCCTTTAATCCTCCTGTAGCCGAGAACAAGAAAGAGCCGAGCTGACCTTCACAAACGGCCACGTCTGCAGATAAAGAGCAAACTGCACGTTCATCGATTCTGTGACAAACGGAGAAGAAATTCCATAAACTCACAAAGAAAGCTTTGTTTTTCTGTTTGTGCCTGATGACATCACACAGAGGAGTTTGACCCTCCCGCGTGCACGAGGTCAAAGACAATCCAACAAACAAATTCATACAAACAATACAACACACACAAGTATCTGACTGTAAACCTGCCAAGACTCAAGAAAAAAATTTATTCAAGCACGATGGCATTTGAGTTATTTATTTTTTTAAAAAAAGCTTCCATTTCCCTTTTTACTATATGAGATGAATTTTTATGTGTATGAGATTAAAGAGGATGTCAGAGAAAACATGTGAATCACGCTCACTGCTGTCTGCCAGACATCATGTCTTCCCAGGATTTAGCAAAAAAGTCAAAGCACGCAGCCCCGTAAAACGCAGTAACAAAAACAAGGTCGTAGTCTCACACCCCGCCAAATTAAAATGACCCTTTAATGAGAAAAGACCGTCGCCTGTTAAATCAGGTTCACTCAAACTGCAGCTTAAACTCATTTGTGTTCATTTCATGTTTTCTTTTCACTGTTGGTGGACTGACCCCCACCGCCCCCGTCTCCATAGTGACTCATGTTATCTGTGTTCCATTGATGAGGGCTTTTTCCTCCACAGATGTACTTTACACAAGATTAACTTAACCCAGTTGATTAAACTAATTATCACGGGTCCTGAGATCTGCTCACAGCAGCAGCAGCACGTTGCTCTAAGAAATAAAGACTTGCTCCTTTTTCAGTGACCTTTTCCTGAAATACACCCACTTTTCCCCCCAACAAATCAAGGAGACATTGGAGCCTAAAAGCCATTTATTTATTGTGCAAAACAAGGTTAACACTTAAAATAACAAGAGTATAAATGTTGCTTTGAAAGAAATATTGACTTTTGACCTTTTACACTTTAGTTGGCCAAAATTATACAATGTTAGGATTCAGAGACCCGAACGCCAGAGCAGGAAGTGCTCACGGAATAATAGGTCTAAATTAAACACCCTTTTTCATGGGCAATTCTTGACTTTTCAGACCCACAGAATCCCAACACAAAAATCAGAAGGCAGATGTGTAGCTGCAGCAACTGAGAAGATCAGGTTCCGACACCAGAACAGGTTTACACTCAGACTATGTTGAAGCGGTTTTCTTAAACAGGACCCTGGAAATGTCTCGGGGTTTTGGTTAGCCACAACTTTGTTTAAAAAAAACACAAAACAAAAACAACAACAACAACAACAATAACAACAAGCTGAAATGTCAAAGTTAATTATTATTATTTTTTTTTAGTTCTCAAACAGAATAGATTCAGGGGGAAAATAAATAAACCCATCGGAGGTGAGTGGAAGCAATTTAAAGCAGTTGGCATAAGGGGCAGAGACTAGCGGAATTATCCGATATGACTGACAGAACCAGAACCTGCACCTTTTAGGAGCGTGTTTAATACCTGCAGCAGCAACACTAATCAATATGGCCAAAGATCAAGTTGATATTCATTACAAACAGTTTGTTTCTTTTACAACAAAGTTCATACATAAAATTCTATTTTTTCTTAACAACTCTGATGTTTAAAAGAATAAAAGCGATACGTTACGGGCCTGCTACACTGCACACAAACGAGTCAGTTAGACTTCGGTACGGTTAGCTGGTGCGGCGGAAACGCCTCTGAGGCAGGACGGTGCGATAGAGCGAAGTGCCTCGAGCCTGGAAAAAAGTCACCACCATGTTGTTCTTCGTCACCTCTGCATGGACAAACCCACCCAGCGTAGACGCTTTGCCAGTGAAGAACTTCAGGGAGTCTTTGGGCACGTGATTCCAGTGACGGATGTCAGGATCCACAAAGTTCCCGGCACCGCTCACCACGTAGCCCACGCCGGACTCCTCCAGGAACTGTTGGAGACGAGACGCTTTGAGTACAAGACAAGTGGGTCAAGAAGCTTTAGACATTTTGCAAACACTAACCTGCAGGTTGTGGTCGTGACCGCAGAAGTAGGCAGTAGCATCGTACTTGAGCAACAAGGGACGAAGCCTCTGCAGGAGACAGTCTGTGGGCCCATGTTCGGACACGGACCACACGGGGTAGTGACCCGCCACCAGCAAGAAGTCAGCCTCGGATCGAGCCAGTCTCCCCTGCAGCCAGGCCAGCTGACGGTTGGCGTTGACTGGATGGGCGGGGCCTTTAGGCTTCTGGTCATCGTAGTCGTTGGAGTTGCCACACAGCATCACAGTATCCAGCATAATGATGCTCAGGGTCTTCCCCGTGTTGGGAATGTGAAAGTTCAGTTCGTAATAGTACGAAGGGAACTTCCTAAAAGGTAACAAGCCACAACACAAAAGTCACAACCACGGTCAGGTCAAAGTTCACTGAGGTGTCTTTGATTTGGACCTCACCATCTGTTTGATCTCTGGCTGTACTCGATCTGCGCTCTGACATTCCCGGCGTGGTCGTGATTACCGGCAAGCACGAACCAGGGGACTTTGAGAAACTTCCCTGTATACACAGACTCAAACGTCACCTGGTTTGACAGATTCAGAAAAGACGTTCACGTCAACACGTTTGCCGTCTTTGAGCAGCCTGACCGCGTGTTTGTGCCTGACCTTAAACCGAGGAGAGCCCACGCTGTCCACGCCTTTGTAGTAGAAGTTGTCACCGAGGGCCAAAACAAAGTCGGCTCCCATCTGCTCCGCCACTTTGTTCATTTCTTGGGCCGTAGTCTTCTGGACCACCGTCATGTAGGGGGGGTAAGGTAACCCGCCCCAATCGCCAACTGCCAGAAACTTGATGGAAGTTTGGTTTTCTGTTAGAAGACAAAGGTTTAGGAGAACCAAGTGGTGGACAAGTGGCATTAATGATTAAAGGTCAATGAAAATCTATCTGTAAGATGACATTTAGTCAAGTAATTTCGGAGAGACGTCCTGAAAAATCCTGAAAGTTGGCCGGTGGGGTGTGTGTATGTGGGGGGGGGGGTCCTGGGTCCCACGGTAGGAGTTCTTGGGTTTTAGCTGAAATTAGACCCATTTTAAGTCTTATTTTGGCCCCGGAGCACACATGGGGGGGATGGGGGGGAATCTGGAATACTTTGTCTAGATCTTCCTAAAAAAATAAAAAAAATAAAAAAAATCCAGAATGAAAGAAAACTCACTGAATAGTTTTTCAGCCTGAAACTGAGGCGTGCGCAGAATGTCATTTTTGGCCATTTCAAGGGCCCCTAGAACAGTTCAAGGACAGTGAATTTTATTTATTTTTGTTTGTCGTCAGGCTCCCAAAGAATCTTCATATAAAATAACAGAAAAGGTTATTGATGTTTTTCTGCAATAAATCAAGTTGTGTGAAAAATTACAATTGTTGCCCTTCTTTGGGGGGTGGGGGGGATCACAGGGACTCAACCAGAAACTCCATCTTACCTTAACCACATGGCCTCCGAAGGACTGCCTGCACCACATTTCAGAACAACTCACTGGTCTTGCAGAAAAATCTGACGGTACATGAATCTTGATGGCATTAGACCTGTAGATCTTGGTCCAAAGGACTAAAAAAAAAAAAAAAAAAAACCCAAACATTTCAAAGGGATACTTACGATGCTGATGCAAGTCCTGGAAGACTGTAGAGTCGCAGCCCGCCACAGCAAAAGCAGCAATTAAGACAGAAATCAGGATATGTGCCATCTTCTGTAAATAAAAAAGAGCTTCAGTGAAAAGAAATTGATGTCAAACACGTTTAACCAGAACTGAAAGAAGCTCCACCAGCTGCGCCTGCTTCCCCTTTTCACCACCACACAGCTTTCAAGCCAAAATCTGACCTGTGATTGGCTGACATCACAACTGCAGCTAAGAGAAACAGACTTGAGAGAGGGTCAAAGGTCACACTCTGAGTCTGTTCTTTTAAAATAGAAATGTCACAAGAAGCTCAGAAAAAAAAAGCTCTCCGTGACGCCGCAAACATTCAGCAACAAAAACAACATGCAGATGTTAACAGTGTGCAAAGACAAGAAAGTCAAAGATAAAAGACTCACAGCAGATAACTGGCGGCGGCGTCCTCAGGAGCATCCAGTGGGAGCTGCTGCTTTTATCAGGCTGCAGGAGGCCCGACCCCAGAACACGCCGGGGGGCGGGCATGATCATTGCTCACACAGGGAAGTGTGTCAGCAGGGCCACGCGTGATCCACCGGGGTTATTCTAGCCGCCATTCAGACATTTTTCCACACCTCAGAGTTAATCACCAGCTTCCTCAACGCCATCGCTTTGTTTGAACTGTTCGGATTTTTGGACATTTTGGGAATAACAGAAGTCTGAGTTTATTTACTGCGTTTTCTCCTCATCCTGATCTACAGTGACGTGCATCCAAACTGCTCACAGAGGAACTGGATTTTTGTGGGGAATGGAACCCATGACCTTCATGCTGAAAATGCAAAAACCATGTTAAACCCTGTTCCAACAACAAACTGCATTCCTGAAGAACGTTTGACCTCCTCGTGCTCAAAACCATTCAGATGTCAGCGAGGCGCCAAACTGAACAGAGGGAGCAACTTGGAGATCAAGGACCTTTGTTCAAGAGTCAAATCAGGGAGCAGACACACTGGTGCATCACCCACACTACTAAACTGCTTCAGGTCCTGGATGGCAACCACCAAGACCACACAACCAGTCCAGTCCCAACTCCCATAAGTAAATATTTATCTGAAAAAGTGGGCATGTCCTCAAATCCAAGACAACTGCTTGATGGATCATGTCCAGAGACCCCCTGTATGACCACAATAATGTAACTGATGTTCTGAGTCCTCCGAGGACACAAAGTACCAAAGAAACCCAGTCATCACCTGTGGTCACTAGTTTCAAACCTGTACAGTACTAAAGGAAGCACCCAGGGCCTCATGTACAAAGACTTGCGTGGGTTTCCTACTGAAACATGGCGTACACCAAAACCCAGAAACTGTCATATGCACAAAAACATTCAGATGTAACAAAGTGTGCATACGCATGGATCCAAGCATGTTCCTTTTGTACATCCAAATCAACGTGGAATTTAACGCACATGCATATGTACTAGCTCCTCCATGTCCACACCTCCACACTCAGATGTATCAAAGGTGAAACAACCATGGAAATGTGCACAAGCCAAGTTCACAGCAGGCATGTGCACATTTTTACAGCTTCCTCTGCCAACATGTAGAGGTGATTCTGGGAAACTGTGAATACTATGAACACATGAAGTCATCAGAGTGATGTGCACACTGGAGACACACTTACGAGCAATTAACACACCCATGGTTTTTCAAATATATGGGTGGATATGAAAGCATGCGCAAAGTGGTGCGTAAAATGGCACTAACAATGGCTGTGTTAGCATTGTTAGAGGACCTTGCAAATGTTATAATCTGACGTGAGCGTGCATTCAGGGAACGCGACGATTTACTTGCAAATGACGATAACTGGCTCATAAACTTATTTCGATTACCAAGGCCACTGTGACTGGTGTTGCACACAGAACTTTTTAGTTATGGTGTAGCGCGCGCACACTCAAAGAGTTGTTACATAACTCACCAAGTCAGAGGTTGTTCATAAGTAAATGTCAGCCACTTACAATTACTTTGGGTTTCCTGCTTCACATGATGATGATCCAAACCTCTGTATGTTAAACCTGTTCACACGCTGGCCCGTTGCAACAAGCCAAGCAAACCCTGGCAAAGCAAAGACTGGCCCCCAGACAATGACTGGTTATGAATTTTATGCAATGACAAACTGTGTGAGCGCCCCTTTAATTTCTGTTACAGTCGATGCAGTGCAATGACAGTTATCGGAATCCCCCTCAATGGGGCCCCTCCCACAGTAGGGAGCCACCTGACAGCTCATTTCGACAGGACTCGGGACACCAGCAAAATATAAAACTTCACCAATGATGAAGCAGAGTTATCTGTCAGAAGAGAAAGGAAGAAGAAAAGAAAAGAAAAGAAAAAACAAGACAGCGGTACGAGCTCGTAAGTGATAATTTACATAGGATAAATAAGGCCTGCGTGTCTTGTTCAAATGCAGGTAGGCTAGCAACAAAATATACAACCCCAATTCCAATGAAGTTGGGATGTTGTATAAAATGTAAATAAAAAACAGAATACAATGATTTGCAAATCCTCTTCAACTGATATTCAATTGATTACACCACAAAGACAAGATATTTAATGTTCAAACTGATAAACTTTATTGTTTTTGTGCAAATATTTGCTCATTTTGAAATGGATGCCTGCAACACGTTTCAAAAAAGCTGGGACAGTGGTATGTTTACCACTGTGTTACATCACCTTTCCTTCTAACAAAACTAAATAAGCGTTTGGGAACTGAGGACACTAATTGTTGAAGCTTGGAATTCTTTCTCATTCTTGCTTGATGTACAACTTCAGTTGTTCAACAGTCCGGGGTCTCCATTGTTGTATTTTGTGCTTCATAACGCGCCACACATTTTCAATGGGCGACAGGTCTGGACTGCAGGCAGGCCAGTCTAGTACCCGCACTGTTCTACTACGAAGCCACGCTGTTGTAAAACGTGCAGAATGTGGCTTGGCATTGTCTCGCTAAAATAAGAACGGACGTCCCTGAAAAAGACGTTGCTTGGATGGCAGTATGTGTTGCTCCAAAACCTGGATGTACCTTTCAGCATTGATGGTGCCATCACAGATGTGTACGTTGCCCATGCCATGGGCACTAACACACCCCCATACCATCACAGATGCTGGCTTTTGAACTTTGCGCTGGTAACAATCTGGATGGTCTTTTTCCTCTTTTGTCCGCAGGACACGATGTCCATGATTTCCAAAAACAATTTGAAATGTGGACTCATCAGACCACAGCACACTTTTCCACTTTGTGTCTGTCCATTTCAAATGCGCTCAGGCCCAAAGATGGCAGTGGTATTTCTGGATGTTGTTGATGTTTGGCTTTCACTTTGCATGGTAGAGTTTTAACTTGCACTTGTAGATGTAGCGACGAACTGTGTTAACTGACAATGGTTTTCTGAAGTGTTCCTGTGCCCACGCGGTAAGATCCTTTACACAATGTCAGTTTTCAATGCAGTGCCGCCTGAGGGATCGAAGGTCACGGGCATTCAATGTTGGTTTTTGGCCTTGCCGCTTACGTGTAGAAAGATCTCCAGATTCTCTGAATCTTCTGATTATATTATGGACTGTAGATGATGGAATCCCTAAATTCCTTGCAATTGAATGTTGAGAAACATTGTTCTTAAACTGATGGACTATTTTTTTTTCACGCAGTTGTTCACAAAGTGGTGATCCTCACCCCATCTTTGCTTGTGAACGGCTGAGCCTTTTGGGGATGCTCCTTTATATCCAATCATGACACTCACCTGTTTCCATTTAACCTGTTCCAAACAGGTGTTCTTTGAGCATTCATCAACTTTCCCAGTTTTTTGTTGCCCGTCCCAGCTTTTTTGAAACATGTTGCAGGCATTCATTTCAAAATGAGCAAATATTTGCACAAAGTTTATCAATTTGAACATTAAATATCGTCTTTGTGGTGTATTCAAATGAACATAGGTTGAAGAGGATTTGCAAATCATTGTATTGTTTTATTTACATCTCACACAATGCCCCAACTTAATTGGAATTGGGGTTATATGTTAAGTTTCCCAAAAAGTAATCTACTGAACAACGCTCAGACAACTTCCTCAGTAACCTTAACAGGCAACTCAGTGGTCTCACATCATCCTCTGCTGGACTCATATGAGCATAACATCCAAGGACTTGTATGTAGACATATAAACATCTATGATACCACATCAGAATCATCTTTATTGTCATTGTAACTTGCATTACGAGATTTGAGCGCAACTCCAAAAAGGTGCTTTCTGTGGTGTGAGTAATTTTTAGCCAAATAAAATATAGTGAAATTTAATGGTAAATTATTTAGAGTATATATGTACAACTAATATAAACAATGTAAAATGAAATAAAATAAAATGTGGACCAAGTAAAATGTAAAACGAGAATTATATACAAGTGTGGAATCATATTGCACGGGAAAATTGCACATGGTTTACAGATATTGCACAAGAAACTTGAAGGTGCAGATTAGAGCAATTTGTTATTGTTCAGTGCAGTGATCGCTCTGGGGAGAAAGCTGTCCCTGAGTCTGTTTGTCTTAGTTTTGATTGACCTATACCATTGGCCGGAGGGTAGTAGGTCAAACAGGTGGTTGCTGGGGTGGGATGTGTCTTTGCAGATGCTGGCAGCTCTGATGAGGTAGCGAGACCTGGCAATGTCCTCCAGGCTGGGCAGAGAGCAGCCAGTGATCCCCTGGGCCGTTTTGATCACCCTCTGCAGCGCTCTCCTGTCTGCTGCTGTGCACCCCCCGTACCACACTGTGATGCAGTACGTCAGGATGCTCTTGATGGAGGCTCTGTAGAACACCACCAGCAGCTTCTCCTGCAGATTGTTTCTCCTGAGCACCCTCAGGAAGTGGAGTCGCTGCTGGGCTTTCTTCACCACCACTGTGGTGTTGGCAGTCCAGGAGAGGCTGCCAGACAGCTGCACTCCCAGGAAGCTGATCTCCTCCTCCTCCTTAGTTAAGTTATACCTGTTCACATTTAAATATTGCTTTTGTTAACGTATTTTTAATAGCCTTTTCAAAGTATGTTTGTTTTAGTTACTGTACTTTTTTTTTTTTTTAAGTATTTTGGATTACTGCACAATTTGCGCTCTTATATGTTGGTTATTATGGGATGTGGTGAGGTTTTTGCAAATGTTCAAATACAGTCAATGAAATATTTTACTGATATAAAGTGTGAGTTTAAGTGGTGCGTCTATGCTGTGGTTCGTGTAGGCTTCGGGCAGGCAGGGCAGGGTGGTGAGCTTGGGGCCCCCAAATGCCTTGAAAGGGCCCTGTTCACACGTGAATGTCCACTACTTGACCTGTTCACACCTCAATGCCCACTGTGCTCCTTCGCCTTGCATGTTAATGAGCCAAGACGCACATTTGTTTTCCTGGCAGGTCTCCTGCCGTGTGACGTCCTGTTGATGATCACAAAGAGGTTTCACAGATGTGTATGCAAACTATAACTACTGACTGCATTGTGTTCAGTGCAGACAGATGTCTACAGCTGCTGTTTGTGTATTCGGTCAGCCTGGTCTTTGGTGTTCCACTGCTAAGCCCCCTGCAGGGTACAAGTGTGCACCCGGAAAGTTGAAGGCGCTTTTTACCTCTCTGTGAAATAAAGGACATAACATGCGTGTTTTTCATGTAGAAACTAGAGTGCCTTAATTGAGAGAGTGACGTCAACTCAGAACATGCGCCATTTTGGTTCCAACTGCGCTGAACTACGGAATGAACCTGTAATGTTTTCAACATTTTTTAAAATCATTTAACCACATACAGCAACACATCCAGGTACAATCAAAATAAATATAAAATAGTTAAGGTATCAAATTTACAATTTATGACAATTAATTTAAAGCCTGTGTGAGTTCTGCAGCTCTGTAACTCCGTGTCATGCAATAACGTGTGTGACAGTTTTAAAGTTCCCCACCTCTGGATTATACTTTATTCTGGACTAATTTGACCCTCAACAAGCTTTTCTTTCTACAATCATCACCTCCAAATCAAAGGAAAGATGAACAATTTCTTTTTCCAACATTGTGTTGTAAATGTGCAGACTTTTCTCATCCATTTGTAATCACCACATGCACTGCAAAAACTGTTAAAATATGATGGCAGATGAAGTAGTGAAAGCAGGAAAGTGTCAAATCACAGCCTTTTGTGTCTGATTTATCAGGTGCACGTCAGGCTGTGGGTCCGAGTTTGAACACAGTGTGAAAAAAATAAACAAGTCTGGCTTTTAATCATGGAAATGACTCCGGTCCCACATGCAAAGGTTTTTTTTTGTTTTTTTTTTTTTAAATGGAAATACATTGCGATCCCATGCTGTTAAGCTACGGCTTTTTTCTGTTGGAGGAAATCACTTTGTAACATTTTTCTGACGGTGAATATAACAGCGGACAAGAACTGAGTGTTGCACATGTGCACACCACAGCCTGTGCTGTTACTTAACATAAGGACTTTTAAATTCCAAAAATAAATAAGATGGACAAATAAATATGCTTTGGACATCATACAGAATGTTATTTGATGCAATTTGGGCAAACAAAATCATGAGATGGACATGGACTGCTGGTCCACAGGTTTGGAAACACTAGAATAAATAGGTATCATTATAGAATATGATTTTTTTTTTTTTGTACAAGGGACACCACAATATAAGAGTAAAAAAAAAAAAAAATCCTGTAATTTATACTCTGTTAAATCTGGTATTTGCTAGTTTGCAGTCTTAAAATCTGGAGCACTTGAGGTTCTGAGGGTCGAGAAACCAAAAACTATAACTGATGATTCCACACAGGCCGTGGAATCATCTCCTGGCTCTCAGTCTCATGTGGCCCCACAGGATCTGCCTGAAATCCACTTTAAAAGATTTAATTCACAATTCAACAACACACGTTATCTTTACTTCCCACCTCGACCAACGAGAACTAAAGAGATAAACACGACTTCAGGTGATGATCAGAAATGACTCAGAGTAACTAGGACTAGTACAGTGTTTATTCAGAGTTTAATCCGTTCAAACTACAGAGAACTTAAAATCAAAATCATGCCGACATACTGTAACAGTACACACTAAAAAACAAAAACAAAGTATAGAAAGAGTTAGACATTTGTTTTTTTTTTTTTTTTAGGTTCACATCAAGATGAGGGTCATGGTGATTAAAACAAGTCAGAGATAATCCTCAGTCACCTACAATTATAACTGACGGCAAGATGTTAAAAAAGTAAAATGACAAGTGACTGAAGAGTGACGCCACAATTCCACTTTCTGGTTCCACAAACACTGCCGCTGTGTGGCCGTGGTGTTTAATAATTCATGTTGCTGTATCCGGAGTAGGAGCCTTGACCCTGCCCACCATAGCTCTGGTACATGTTGTAGCCCTGCTGATTGGTCCAGGATGACTGATTGCCCCAACCTGCAGGAAGAAACCCCGTCAGTACTCGTCTTTCTACGCATAGGGCATTTTCTCTTAAAGCCATTTATAAAAACTGGGACAGACATTTGAGTTTCTAATACCAAATGTTCACATCAGTATCACTCTGAACAGGATTCAGTTCCAGTTATTTGCTGATAGGCAACCAGAGGAGCCAGGATCCATATCCAGGAAGTCAACAGTCAACCACATCCGAGCCCTACAAGTACTCACTGAACTGAAGCGTGAATCCTACCAGGACTTCACAGCAGCATCTGATTTGGTCGATGCGGCTGCTCTCTGGGACCTGCTGGGAATTTGCAAGTTCGATACCTGCCTTAACTGGATGCTGGACAGGGTTGTGGAAATGATGGTGAGGAGGAGGAGGAGGAAAGGTTAAGGGTTATTAACACTCTGATACCCTGATTGCAGCACTCGAGAAGGTGAGTGAGGATTCTGAGCGCCTGGGTTTACAGTTCTCCTGGATCCACGACTAAGATCCAGGACTTCAATGACTGTTGACTTGGCCATCAGAAAACAGTCATATCTCTATGTCCTCTGCCTCTGAGATGAAGGGATGCCTGCGAAAATCTTATGTAGTCAAGAGGTCAAAGGGTATTTGGTGATGCTTGCAGGAGAACGAAGGTCCAAGTCTTTAGGGTCCTGGTGCTTCCTGAGGTACTGTATGGTTGAGACTTGGACGCTAATCAATAAGGTCTGGATGTCTTTGGTATCAGGTCTCTTGGGAGGATCCATGGGTCCCTCTGGAATGACTTTGTGTCAAACAAACAGATACTTAGTGAGACTCAGATGAGGAGGATCACTGACATTGTGACAGAACTTCAGCTACAAGGACCCGACTGGACGAACAAGGAGACGTCCACCTTTCACCTGGCTGCGGGATGGTCCAGCTGTCCGTCTAGCTGGTTGTCCTCCAGGGGCCATTCTGTGGTGTGGTGCATTTGATGTGACCGACCGGTATATTAAATAACAGAAATATGAAGTTCTACTGTAATCAGAAGCTACATTTTTAGTGCAGTAACGCATCACAAGCCCCACATTGAGACAGGGTGGCCCGCTTCAAATGAACCTACCGGGACAAAGAGATTGGACGAGGCAGTCGAGACAATGCCAAGAGAATTTCAGCATTTTCTCCAAATAAGTGCCACAGTGTTTTGGTGCCATTTTGACACATTTTTAGCCTTCCATTCACCAAACCCAACCGTATGCTTTTTGTTTGTTTAACATTACTGTGAGATGAAGTCCCCTACGGACCGTGTGAACCTCGCTCTTACTCACCATAACCACTGCTGCTATTAGACGCCTGGCCCCCCGTCACAGAGCTCGGGTAAGCTGTGCTGTACATTGAGTAGTTTGCGTGACCCTGACTGCTGGTCTGACTTCCTGTCTGCGGGTCTTGAGTCAGCATCTTCTTCTTGGCGTCTACATATCCGTAGCTGTACGGGCTCTCCTGGTCGGTGGAAGACTGTGTCGACTGGTAGCTTGCCGCCTTTTGGGTGCTGGTGGTGGAGACGGGCGGGCTGGAGTACGTGCTAGTCTCAGGATAAAACGTGCCGGTGTTTTTGGCTGCGTTGCCAGCTTCATTATTACCGTACAGTTTATCTGAAAAACAGCCAAAAATCACCTACATATAAAAACAATTTCTGCAACTTTAAACTGTCCATTTTCATTCTTAGTGTGAATAAAGACATTTGATAACCATCAGTCTTAACATGTAGGAACACAGATCTCAGATAAAAAAACAATCATGGGCATTTTCTGTAGGTTTTCTGATGTATTCCACAGAGTGATGAATTAGTTTGATTTTTTTTTTTCCTCAGTGTGTTGGTTATGTGCAGCTTTACTGTAGGAACACAAGCTTTATTTCAAAATGCAGTCTTACAGAAATCAACACCTGAACATTATATGGCACAAATGTCATATTGCATCAGTCCATCTCAACCCTAACCCAGGTTACCTAGTTCAGGTCCAGGAAACTGATTATATTTGCAATGAATCCCAATAGAGTTCCACAGTCTAACATCTCCCAGCCATGATGATCAGAGAGCTTGTGTCGTCAGTCTCGGTATACAGTAGTGTTCAGAATAATAGTAGTGCTATGTGACTAAAAAGATTAATCCAGGTTTTGAGTATATTTCTTATTGTTACATGGGAAACAAGGTACCAGTAGATTCAATAGATTCTCACAAATCCAACAAGACCAAGCATTCATGATATGCACACTCTTAAGGCTATGAAATTGGGCTATTAGTAAAAAAAGTAGAAAAGGGGGTGTTCACAATAATAGTAGTGTGGCATTCAGTCAGTGAGTTTAATTTTGTGGAACAAACAGGTGTGAATCAGGTGTCCCCTATTTAAGGATGAAGTCAGCACCTGTTGAACATGCTTTTCTCTTTGAAAGCCTGAGGAAAATGGGACATTCAAGACATTGTTCAGAAGAACAGCGTAGTTTGATTAAAAAGTTAACTGGAGAGGGGAAAACATACGCAGGTGCAAACGGAAAACAACAGTCAAAATGGATAGAAGAATAACCAGAATGGCAAAGGCTCACCCATTGATCAGCTCCAGGATGATCAAAGACAGTCTGGAGTTACCTGTAAGTGCTGTGACAGTTAGAAGACGCCTGTGTGACGCTAATTTATTTGCAAGAATCCCCTGCAAAGTCCCTCTGTTAAATAAAAGACGTGCAGAAGAGGTTACAATTTGCCAAAGAACACATCAACTGGCCTAAAGAGAAATGGAGGAATATTTTGTGGACTGATGAGAGTAAAATTGTTCTTTTTGGGTCCAAGGGCCTCAGACAATTTGTGAGACGACCCACAAACTCTGAATTCAAGCCACAGTTCACAGTGAAGACAGTGAAGCATGGTGGTGCAAGCATCATGATATGGGCATGTTTCTCCTACTATGGTGTTGAGCCTATATATCGCATACCAGGTATCATGGATCAGTTTGGATATGTCAAAATACTTGAAGAGGTCATGCTGCCTTATGCTGAAGAGGACATGCCCTTGAAATGGGTGTTTCAACAAGACAATGACCCCAAGCACACTAGTAAACCAGCAAAATCTTGGTTCCAAACCAACAAAATGAATGCCTCGCAGATGTGAAGAAATCATGAAAAACTGTGGTTATACAACTAAATACTAGTTTAGTGATTCACAGGATTGCTAAAAAAAGCAGTTTGAACATAATAGTTTTGAGTTTGTAGTGTCAACAGCAGATGCTACTATTATTGTGAACACCCCCTTTTCTACTTTTTTTTTTTTTTTTTTTTTACTAATAGCCCAATTTCATAGCCTTAAGAGTGTGCATATCATGAATGCTTGGTCTTGTTGGATTTGTGAGAATCTACTAAATGTACTGGTACCTAGTTTCCCATGTAACAATAAGAAATATACTCAAACCCTGGATTAATGTTTTTAGTCACATAGCACTACTATTATTCTGAACACTACTGTATAATGTTGAAGGCCTGAGTCTTTAGCTGGATAAAACCCATTTTTCCCCAATCTACTTTATCAAAAGCTTTTTGCACATCTAACACTTAATGTCAAGGACATGCCTGATTTTACTGGGCCAATGATATAAAAAGTTTGATTGGTGAAAGAAAAATTAACAGTCAGTCAGAGATTGCACGTTATCGTTCTGTGATGTACCACTGTTTGGGAGGATGATTTGTGCTTTTACACACACACACACACACACACACACACACACACACACACTTGGCTGCTCAGTTATTTTGATGCCAGACAACATTTTAAATAAAAATTAAAATACAATGCCAATTTTTTTTTTTTTTTTTTTTTTTTTTTTTTATGAGAAAGCAGCAAGTGATTTCACTGGAGCGGGGTGAAAACTGACTGGAGCGGTGCAGATAATCAGCAGAGTGGTCTGTAGTGGTTTTGGGGAGCAGAATTATTTCCATCGGCTTACAAATGTATCAGCCCGGCTCTAATAAACAGTGAAGATTCTTTTAATCATGTTATATAAAGTTATATATCGTTGCTATTTTTAAATACCCTGGGATACCATATTACCAACTAACCCTTTTATTAGGCTACTGCTGTGTAATGTACACAACGTGTTCTAACCATGCAGTCATACAAAAGCCACAACTACCCAAATAAAGATACATAGAGCACAGGAAAAAAGCAGATACTTACGATAACCTGTACCAAAGCTGCTCTCATAATTGTAGTCGGCTTTTAAGATAAAAGAAAATACAGTTTAAATTCTTCAAAAGTACATCAGGTGTATGATGGATGTCTTGTGAAAACAGACCAACAGAGTAGAGGTCTCAAACTGATTTTAGTCAGGGTACGAGTGACCAATGACACCAGCAACTGACATCACTGATCAAACTCCTCCCCTTTCTGGAACCAATCTGAGCCTGCTGATATTGAGTGTAGGAGCGGCTTACTTGTGTTATAACTGGGTGCTGATGTGGGTTGGCGACCACGACCTCTGCCCCGACCTCTGCCAGGACCCCAGCCACGGGACCTGGAGTCTGAAGGGATGCCACGAATAGTGCCAAACCCTGGAATGTGCTGTTCAACAGGAAGAGGTCAAGGAGTTACACAAAGACCAAATGTGTTCACATCATGTTTGTTCATTTCTGTCTCATCATGAAACATTGATCCGTTATAGGGATGATAACTTTGTTCCTTAACAAGGTCAACTCTGCATGGGTACTGTACACTGTCCTGGTTGGCAACCACACAGGCAGACAACAGGTCCATCATCAACTCCTGAAAGTAAACCTCTATCTGCTGCAGCCAGGTGAACCTTGGGCGTGTCCTCGATCCTGACTAGCCACTGGGGTCCTCAACACTGAGGCACCTGCAGGCTGATCACACACAGAGAAACACACCACATGACTGAGATGTCACTCAGCATCATTCCCAAAATTGAGGCCACTGAGCCATTGCTCATCAAGAAAGGTACCCAAGCTGTTTGTTTCCACAACACCCAGAAGATGCAAACACTGAACGGTGCAGGAGCTAGAATGCATCCCTGATGAACACCAGAATTCACTCAGGAAAAATCTGGACACTCACAGTATCTGACCTGTGACCAGGTTGGCTATGATGACCAGCAACTTCTTGGGGATTTCACAAGTTGTGAGGATGTCCGAGAGCAAAAAAATCAAGATAGGCTGCAAGCTAGGATGTGATCGATTGTTGTGACAAAACACCCAGTAAATGCTCAAGTCTGAGCTTTATAATATTGGCAGAGATGAATTTCATACCATTGAAAGGATCCTGTCTGCAACAGCAACTACTACTTCCTTAGTACGCCGTAATATCGCTGTTGTAATCTCAATAATTAAAATCATAACCAATGAAGACACCTGTCCAGTATTTAGCAGAGTGCTTTCATTTCAACTCAAAATATATTTCATCATTTTTGAATGGTTTATCTGTAAAAGAGCAAAAACTGAAGGAAATCATTTGTAATACTGAAATTAATTATATTAACTTAAGTCCATGATTTTACATGAAGCCCTTCAAGTTTTAAATTTTCCTGAATGTTTAATTATCAGTTCAACTGTCTGAAATAATAACTTTATGAAATAAGTATAAAAATTAACAAATGTCAAACAGGAGCATTATTCCTGACCAGTGCGTAAAAAGACATACAGGGTGGTGGAGAAAAGCAAACAACCCCATCAATCTCTTTATTAATAGCCTAAATTACGTGTTTTCTCCCGCGGGAGGGGCCGTAATTCTCCTAAATTCGGCGGAGCGAGCTGCAGGAGCACTATGGATCATTTCCATTTAATCAAATATAATTCCAATTTAAAATGACTGTTACACAATATGATTGGTTTGGTGAATTTTGTCACTTATCCAGATCTCTATGTTTTAGCAATTAATTATATGCTGGGTCCAATCTACTATCATAATTATCCAAAATCCTTATTATATTATTAATCATAATATCCTTAACAACAGACACGATTGAAATAATTGTAGAAACAAATCATTGTAGCTCAAGCTGAGTACAACAAAGTCTGAGGTGCCTTGAGCAACGTGAATCCAGTGCGGCGGTGCCAGACCTGCAACCAGAAATCACAACTCGATTTCTGGTCTTTCTGGTACGTGTCATTTTAAAATAAAACCTTGTTTAAGTTGGCAGTTTTATATGACAAAATAAACAGAACATGGAAACACATTCTGACCGATATCTGTATACAACCCCTGGCAAAAATTATGGAATCACCGGCCTCGGAGGATGTTCATTCAGGTATTTAATTTTGTAGAAAAGAAGCAGATCACAGACATGACACAAAACTAAAGTCATTTCAAATGGCAACTTTCTGGCTTTAAGAAACACTATAAGAAATCAGGAAAAAAAAAATTGTGGCAGTCAGTAACGGTTACTTTTTTAGACCAAGCAGAGGGAAAAAAATATGGACTCACTCAATTCTGAGGAAAAAATGATGGAATCATGAAAAACAAAAGAACGCTCCAACACGTCACTAGTATTTTGTTGCACCACCTATGGCTTTTATAACAGCTTGCTGTCTCTGAGGCATGGACTTAATGAGTGACAAACAGTACTCTTCATCAATCTGGCTCCAACTTTCTCTGATTGCTGTTGCCAGATCAGCTTTGCAGGTTGGAGCCTTGTCATGGACCATTTTCTTCAACTTCCACCAAAGATTTTCAATTGGATTAAGATCCGGACTATTTGCAGGCCATGACATTGACCCTATGTGTCTTTTTGCAAGGAATGTTTTCACAGTTTTTGCTCTATGGCAAGATGCATTATCATCTTGAAAAATGATTTCATCATCCCCAAACATCCTTTCAACTGATGGGATAAGAAAAGTGTCCAAAATATCAACGTAAACTTGTGCATTTATTGATGATGTAATGACAGCCATCTCCCCAGTGCCTTTACCTGACATGCAGCCCCATATCATCAATGACTGTGGAAATTTACATGTTCTCTTCAGGCAGTCATCTTTATAAATCTCATTGGAATGGCACCAAACAAAAGTTCCAGCATCATCACCTTGCCCAATGCAGATTTGAGATTCATCACTGAATATGACTTTCATCCAGTCATCCACAGTCCACAATTGCTTTTCCTTAGCCCACTGTAACCTTGTTTTTTTTTTGTTTAGGTGTTAATGATGGCTTTCGTTTAGCTTTTCTGAATGTAAATTCCATTTCCTTTAGGCGGTTTCTTACAGTTCGGTCACAGACGTTGACTCCAGTTTCCTCCCATTCGTTCCTCATTTGTTTTGTTGTGCATTTTCGATTTTTGAGACATATTGCTTTAAGTTTTCTGTCTTGACGCTTTGATGTCTTCCTTGGTCTACCAGTATGTTTGCCTTTAACAACCTTCCAATGTTGTTTGTATTTGGTCCAGAGTTTAGACACAGCTGACTGTGAACAACCAACATCTTTTGCAACATTACGTGATGATTTACCCTCTTAAGAGTCTGATAATCCTCTCCTTTGTTTCAATTGACATCTCTCGTGTTGGAGCCATGATTCATGTCAGTCCACTTGGTGCAAGAGCTCTCCAAGGTGTGATCACTCCTTTTTAGATGCAGAATAATGAGCAGATGTGATTTGATGCAGGTGTTAGTTTTGGGGATGAAAATTTACAGGGTGATTCCATAATTTATTCCTCAGAATTGAGTGAGTCCATATTTTCTTTCCCTCTGCTTGGTCTAAAAAAGTAACCATTACTGACTGCCACAATTTTTTTTTTTGATTTCTTATAGTGTTTCTTAAAGCCAGAAAGTTGCCATTTGAAATGACTTTAGTTTTGTGTCATGTCTGTGATCTGCTTTTTTCTACAAAATTAAACAACTGAATGAACATCCTCCGAGGCCGGTGATTCCATAATTATTGCCAGGGGTTGTACATACAAAGGTTTTGCAACTATGTTCTTCAAATATCACGCTAACAAGTAAAACGGACGGACAGACAGATGGACACGCTGATCGCAATATCCCTATCCACTCCTGTGGATAGGGATATCCAATATCCACTCCTGTGAAAAATATAAAACTACCAGTAGAATACTAACCATGTCTGTGTAGGTGATCTTCTTCTTTTCAGATTTGTTGCCCGACGTGCCATCACTATGTGGAAACAGCGCTTCCAGTGCAGCTAGAGCAGCATAGGCCTTTGCTTCTTTCTTATTAGAGCCTCTTCCTTTGAACTTCTGACCATCCACCTCCACCTGAGAAACAAACAGAAATACATTCACCACACTGCATTTTTGCATCAACTGTAAACTAATGTCCAGAGAAAGGTTACATGCACAGACTAATGATCTCATGCTGCCATGTTTATACAGTGAACAGTTTGAAAAGCAGCATTACAGTGGAGTGAATGTGCAGAAGGTCCCTGATCAGGGTGATCTGGAAGTGCCTCAATAGTTTCACTTTTATCTTCAACATTCCTGCCTCATGACATCACTAAGATCTGATGCAGCCTTTAGTATTCCACCAAACAAGCTCAAGTCAGTAAATTTCCAGAATATTAAACAGCCAGCCATTAGTTCAGTTTTTTTAAGTGCCAGTTGGCACTCTATTGTTTTGTTAACTTGCATCCTTTTCCATAATGGATTAAATCATACACACAATAGCCCATAATGACAATGTGAAAAAAGGTTTTGTTTTTAATTTAGATTTTTGCAAATATATATATTAAAAAAACACTAAGAAATCAGATGTACAAAAGAATTCACAGCCTTAACCATGAAGCTCAAAATTGAGCTTATGTGCATCCTGTTTCCACAGATTCAATTTCAATTTACTTAGTTTATATAGCGCCAAATCACATCAAAGCTGCCTCAAGGTGCTTCACACAAGTAAGGTCTAACCTTACCAATACCTACAGCAAGCACATAGGCGACAGCGGTAAGGAAAAACTCCCTCTGATGATATTGAGGAAAAAACTTCAAGCAGACCAGACACAGAGGGGTGACCCACTGCTTCAGCCATTGTACCAGGTACGAGGTTTTATAAAGTTTTACAAAACAGAACATAAGACAACAAAAAGGATGCATTTGATGAGAAGTCCATTCAGATGTCCAGTCCACAGGCAGGGATCATACCATTCAGTGGGCCTGTTCGTGTGGCAGAGTCCAGTCCACATTCCACATCTGTTTCAAAAATTATGCAGTCGTCTAATCCAGCCCGTGTACATGTGATTTTTTTTAAATGAATTTGCAAAAAAACAACAAAAAAAAAAAAAAACAAAACAAACAAAACTTTTTTCATGTCATTATGGAGTGTTGTACGTAAAAGTTTGAGGGAAAAAATGAATTTACTCCATTTTGGAATAAGGCTATAACATAAAATGTGGAAAAAGTGAAGCACTGTCAATACTTTCTGGATGCACTGTACTTCCATATGTCCTTTACATTGATATGGATGTTTGGCAATACTTCCACTAGAGGAATATACAGAGAAAAGATTCTGATCATCAAACATGATAATAGCTGCAGAGTCATAATAATGCATGAGAGAGAAAGTCTTAGGCAGCAGTGTGGCCAGACACGGTCCGTGAGGTCCTTTAATATGGGAAGTGGACAGAGGATTATTATTACGTCATTAAACAGGGTTCTCCCCAGAAATTTTTAGTATAGGGGTGTTGTTGGCAATTATTACCCGAGGCAGCACGCATTGCGAATCATTGACTGGTTTTGGATGCATTGAAAGCAAGACTAATAGACCAAAAAATTAAATACATAAATAAATCACACATGTTGTAATATCAAAGTCCTTTTTTTTTGCATTTTTCTATCTAAGTCAGTGGTGCCCAAACTATTCCAGAAAGGGCCGAGAGGGTGCAGGTTTTCCTTGCAGCCAGTGACTTCAGCAGGTGATTTCACTGATTAACATCCCTTTGAACAGGTGGGATGAGCTCATCAGTGAAATCACCTGCTGAAATCAGTGGCTGCAAAGAAAACCTGCACCCTGCAAAGAAAACGTGCACCCTGCAAAGAAAACCTGCACCCTCTCGGCATTAGCGTTTGCTCTCGTCTTCAAAAATGACACACTGTACTTTCAATCTAGTAAGACAGGCAGAGTTTTTCTGTCATGTTGACAGTTTAGAGATTTTTTTTCAACATTTTTAAGTGGGATTGCACACTTAAAAAAAAAACAAAACAAAACAACAAAAAACAATATAACCCCTATTTTCTTGTTTGGAACAAGAGCTAAATCTGGACTGGTTTGATTGTCAAATTGGAATCAAATTTATTGCCAAGTAAGTCCCAAGCTTGGGACTCCGGACAGCTTGGGACTCCGACGAGGGCGGTCGCATCTCCTCCACTCTCCCTTATCTCTCTGCCTTTAACCTTCAAGTCCCTACTTCACCAGACTCTGAATTCCTCAAAACTATATTGGATACTGGATCTATTGAACTACTATTGGATTAACCATAGAATTGATCAGCTGGTCTCTGAACGCTATTGACACCATTTTTTCTACAAGAAGGTCAGGACCGGGGGATCCTACCTGCCCAGATGGAACGTATCCTGCGGGCTATGTTCTCGACTCCTGGGGGTCTTGGCGTGTTGCATGCTTGGCGCCTTTCTCCATTGAGGACGTCGAGTATTTATTCATTTTTGGTCTTATAGTAGCAGGGCTGGTACTTTTTGGCTTATGTGCTGCCCTGATCTACCGGAAAACTGGCAAGACGGCGGCATCAAGACCCACAGCCCCTTGCTTGTCCGTCATGATTAACGACGTTGGCAAGGCAGTGCATTCAGACTGCGATGACTCTTGAACTCAGACGCAAATTGGATGACATCTTGGAGCAGATACGTGCCTTGCAGTTGGAGTGAAGATTTCGGAGGCCGGGGAATATTCTTAATTTACAATTGGGAATATTCTTAATTCATAATTGGGATTTGGTTGTTCTAGTGAAGCTGTAAAAAGTGTTTTTCACTGCTCAAACCACAACACGCCAGGCTTATCAAGCCTGAAGGACAAATTGCCCGATAGTTTGCCTCCAGAGGAATGTCTTCAGGCCTTGGTGAGATTATTCAGCTCCTTTCTTATCTCAACCCACAAAGACAATAAACTGACAGACTTACACATGGACAAAGACTGAAGCATGCTCCATTTTTCCCCTTTACTTTCCTTCCTGCCCCCCTATCACACACCCCATCCCGGCCACCGCTCATGCCACCCCTTTCCCCTCTGGGGGCTGCACGGTTTTTAGCTGCGGCAGGTCCCCGTTCCCCCCAAGCTAGTGGCGGCGCGACTCCAGTTCCAGCGGCCTTCACCCACTTTGCCTCAATTCGGATGATGGACTGCTTCAAGTTCAGTGCACATAAACAATGTCAAATGTATATGTGTTGTCTTTAATTTTGATGTGTGCCATTATTACGGTAAACAAGTAATAACTGTGGATTAATTGCTGTATCGTGTCTGACGTAATTGGAGTGTAAACATAATTGCCCTTTTTTGGGATCAATAAAGTTGTCTGAAATCTGAAGTAAGTTCTCACATACACGTAATTTGATCTGGGGTCATTGGTGCATAAACAATAATAAGAAAACAAACAAAATAATTCTGTAAGACGTAACAGGAAGAAGTAAAGAAGAAAATCTGCTCTTTTAATGATGAAACCCTGGATGAAAAACCTGAATCAGTTTTTCACACTTAACTTTTTCACTGTGAGACGCTGTGCTCTCTCACTCTGAGGTGCAGTGCTGTTCTGCTCGGCTCTCTGCTGGCGGGTGAGCAGCAAGCAGGCAGTCCAGCACAGACAGCCTAGCTGGATTACAAAACTACCTGAGAGCAGGGCAGAATATAATGGAGTTGTCATAACTCTATAATGATGTAACACCGTTGTTCCATTGTCTTCAGCGTCTCTTTATGTCTAGTGTCACGCCTTGCTGGAAGTACTGGCTACACCACCCGCACTGCTCTGTCTGTATCAGCAAGCTCTCAGACTATGTGCACAAGTACATAACAAAATGTGTATTTGTGTGATACTGCCGACTCACCTCCATGACGAAGCACTTTTCATGCGATCCTCCTGTTTCCGCTGAGAGCTCGTACTTCAAGCTGCGTCTTTTCTCGTTCAGCTCCATCACCGGGTTCTTACCGTTTTTGGTCAAAATAGGACCGTGGCCACTCTGTGCACAGCAGATGGACAAACTTTAACCACTTGAAAGATGGATCTCTAAGGTACAGTGAACACTTTTTTCCTGACAGAATAAAATATTAACAGCAAGGATTCTAAACACCAGCAAGTTGGCAGGAGTTCTGAAACATACCTCATCTGAGGAAGTAGTAGCTGTGGTTGTAGGGGACTGTTTAGTTCCCTGACTTCCCTGTGCATTGTCACTAGATTCTGAGCTAATCGGAAGACCGAGATCCTGCAGGACCTGTAACAATTTAAAGCGACTTGAGTAACTGAAGGGATTCCAAACCAATTTAAACACTGACAGATTGAGCCCATGGTCACTTGTAAAGGTGGTGTCAAACTAAAGGGAACTTGCCTTGTTGGCCACATTCAGCTTGGCAGCTCGTTTGGAAGATCCCGTGGCCTCGTAGGTTTTTCCTTTCAACTCCACAGCCATCGTGAAGACCGGTTCATGGACTGGACCAGTCTGCGATACAAGCCTGTATTCCAAGCCGGGTCTGTACTGGTTCAAACGCATCACAGCATTCATGGACAAGTCGTCAGTGACTACAAAGAAACAAATGAGAGAAGTAAGAAAGGGAGAAAAAAAAAAAAAAAAATCTCACAAATTTGATAGAGTTTCACTCATTTCCTCATGAGCACCACAATGTTCAGCATGTGTTTGTCTCAAAAATAGTAGCTTAAGTTTTCTTCATGTTTAAAGTTCAAAAAAATGAAGACATCCCTCCACAACTGCACACACAGGGCTGAGGCGGGCGTAATCAGGCACAGTGACTGATGGCCGCACATGTACAGTAGTGTTCAGAATAATAGTAGTGCTATGTGACTAAAAAGATTAATCCAGGTTTTGAGTATATTTCTTATTGTTACATGGGAAACAAGGTACCAGGAGATTCAGTAGATTCTCACAAATCCAACAAGACCAGGCATTCATGATATGCACACTCTTAAGGCTATGAAATTGGTCTTGTTGGATTTGTGAGAATCTAATGAATCTACTGGTACCTTGTTTCCCATGTAACAATAAGAAATATACTCAAAACCTGGATTAATCTTTTTAGTCACATAGCACTACTATTATTCTGAACACTAATGTACATAAGATGTGTGAAAATGTGAACGCAAGAAAGTTCAGACCCAATTTTTAATATATATACGTATACATACATATATATATACGTATACATACATATATATATACGTATACATATATATATATATATATATATATATATACGTATACGAGGTCTGTCCAAAAAGTATCAGACCTTTTTATTTTTTTCAAAAACCTTATGGATTTGAATCATGTGTGCTTGCATGAGCCAACCTTGAACCTTCGTGTGCATGCGTGAGTTTTTTCACGCCTGTCGGTTGCGTCATTCGCCTGTGAGTAGGCTTTGAGTGAGCACTGGTCCTCCCCCCTCGTTGGATTTTCATTTTGAGGAAAATGTCTGAACGATTGGAGCAGCGCTGAATCAAATTTTTCCAGAAACTGTGAGAGACAGCCAGGTGGAAACCATTCGGAAGATTCAAACAGCTTTTGGTGGCTTTTCAGTCGAGTGAGTATCCGAGGAATTGTGCAAGAGCTGGACATGTCACAACATGTCCTGTGAGACTTCCAACTTCCGCACGTCTTTCATTACAAAATCTCCTGTAACAGTGGAATGCGCCGAAAAAGTGCTGATGTACACCTCTTCTGCAATTTCTCTGGTAGTCAGATGACGTCCCGGATCAACACAGCGTTCACTTTGGAAATGATCTGGTCATTTCAGCCTGTCGATGGCCGCTCGGAGCGTGGCGCATCCTCCGCCATTGTGCGCCGTCTTTAAACCGGTTGTAACACTCCTTAATCTGTGTGATGCCCATAGGATCGTCACCAAAAGCCGTCTGAATCTTCCGAATGGTTTCCACCTGGCTGTCTCTCACAGTTTCTGGAAAATTTGATGCAGCAAAGCTCCAAATCGTTCCACCTCGTAATGAAAATCCAACGAGAGGGGAGGACCAGTGCTCACACAAAGCCTGCTCACAGGCGAATGATGCAACCGACGGGCGTGAAAAAAATCACGCATGCGCATGAAGGTTCAAGGTTGGCTCATGCAAGCACACGATTCAAATCCATATGGTTTTTGAAAAAATAAAAAGGTCTGATACTTTTTGGACAGACCTCGTATATATATATATATATATATACGTATACATATATATATATATACGTATACATATATATATATACGTATACATATATATATATACGTATACATATATATATATACGTATACATATATATATATACACGCATACATATATATATATACACGCGCGTATATATATACACACGCGTATATATATACACACGCGTATATATATACACACGCGTATATATATACACACGCGTATATACACTCAACAAAAATATAAACGCAACACTTCTAAGGCACACCTGTGCACTAATCATGGTGTCTAATCAGCATCTTGATATGGCACACCTGTGAGGTGGGATGGATTATCTCAGCAAAGGAGAAGTGCTCACTATCACAGATTTAGACTGGTTTGTGAACAATATTTGAGGGAAATGGTGATATTGTGTATGTGGAAAAAGTTTTAGATCTTTGAGTTCATCTCATACAAAATGGGAGCAAAACCAAAAGTGTTGCGTTTATATTTTTCTTGAGTATATATACACACACGTATATATATACATACATATATATATATATATATATATATATATATATACATATATACATAAATACACACACACACACGCACATACGAGATCTCAGCAAATGTCCCTGGCAAATATCCACCAGATGGGGATATTGCACCATTTCAAGATCCTTGAGTACGGGCTGCGTATAGTAGGAGATATAAAGTGGTGCACACTGAAGACTACATGACATAGGGTTATATAGGCACAGATTCTTATCTATTTTTCGATTAATCAATGGATAAATCAATTAGCCATAACATAACCTTTTTAAAACTGGGTAGCTCAACCTTCTGCCTCCAAAACGGTCTTGACACAAAACGACATGGACCCCACAAGACCTCTGAAGGTGTGCTGTGGTATTGGCAACATACATTACAAACTGAACCTTCCATTTCCGCAGCTTTAGGAGATGAGTTCACTTTCAATTTGTTTTTGCTGCGCCTTTGACTTTTCCAGTCTCTCCCTTTCTTTTTGTTTTTTGTCCGGTTTCCAGTGCTTCCTTCACTACTGGTAGTGAACACTTTGCAATAGGAACAGAAAGCAAAAAATGGCACCTTCTTGTGTTTATTTCTTATCAAGCTCATATCAAGTTAAAACCATTATCAAGCTAACATTGATCACAATACGTTATTTGTTTTATCGCTTCGCCCTATGAATACCAATGCTAAAGATAAAAAAAAAAGCAGATGTGGAAAGAGGTCAGAATTGTGACTGGCCTCCTCTATAAAGAGATCATAATGCTTAGACATCATTACCATAGAGAGGAATGAGTTGCCACTAGATACTGTAGTCAAATTTAAAAAAAAAAAAAAATATATATATATATATATATATATATATAGAAAATAAGTAGAGCACGAAAAAGCCTTGTCGATCAGTTTTTAACTCTACATTTTTGAAAAGGTGGTCAGTCAAAACCTATGGTAAATACCAACGGCCCCCCGCCATGCATTACTAACATGATCTCCTCTGATAGCGCTGCTGGTACTTCAGGAACCTTCTCTGTTTGCTGTTGAGTTGAGGCCCTTCATCTCCTTTCTCCACCTCTTGGAAAGGTCTCTTAGCTGGTGGGGTAAAGTGCTCAGAAGGCGCTATCTGGGCTGCAGGAAATCAGACCAACAATCCTCAGAACAAAACTATTCATGCACATGTTAAATTGCACCTAATCTTTCAGTAGAGCACGTAAACTGTTAGATACCTGTGGCCTCCTGGTTGCTGACTCCTGCACCATGTTGGGAATCAATGCGCAATACTTTGCGCAAGTGTCCAAATGCAAAAAGCCTCAAGGTGTGCTAAAGAAAACATCCAAGAAACGTGATTGGAGTGGGAACATAAATAACGTAGCTGTGTGCACACGCATTAGCAGACTAATGTTACCTGAGCGCTCTTTGTGATGTCTTCTCGTTGCTGCAGAGTTAGATGTGCGATAGCGTCAACATTTTCTTTCTCACATGGGTCTTTAATTCCAGGGCCATCTTTGTACAGATACAGATTAAGCAGAAAAATCAGCCTTAAAGGAACATGAAAAATGACAGTTCACAATATTGGATTTTTGCAGATATTCATGCTGATATTTTCATTCTCTTACTGTGATCACCAACTTGTTGTGGATACAAGTATCAAACAAGACGTTCAATTTGACACTAAATGTATAATTTAGTGTATCATGCAAATGTAATGTATCATGCAAATAATACATTTAGGACACCTTCTTGAAGGCAGAAGTATGCATACTGCACTCAGTCCAAATGTGTCACCTCAGACCAGGGGTGGGCAACGAGGGCCAAGACAGTGCAGATTTTCCTCTCAACCAATCACCCCAGCAACTGTGCTTGCTGATGAACTTCTCCCCTGAACATAAAACTGATAGTCAATTAAACCACCTGCTCAGACACCTGATCATTAATAAAATCACCTACTCAGGTGACTGGTAAAAAGAGAAACCTGCAGTGTCTTGGCCCTTAATGGCAGATGATTGCCCACCCCTGCCTTAGACAGTTTTCTCAGCAGAAATGTTCATATTTGAAGATATTAATAATGAACATTTTAAACCTTTATTGGCTGATACCAATGTAATAGTGCATCCTGAAATAAAGCTAGTTCGGCGATTAAAAATCACAACTCACCTTTCAGGAGGATTCCAGAGGCAATACACTCTAAAACTCTGCGGAAAGCCTCGCCAGGTCCCAGTGACCTCTCAGACGTCACAATCGCCTTCTCAACCAGCAGTTCAATGGGCTATGTGGTGTTCAAAGCAAAGTGACTGTTAAAAACACGAAAGTGGAGTTTCCGTGCACAAAAAAACAGATTATACCGACTCAACCAAATGCAAGCATGTATACAACTTCATGATAAAAACAGTCAATGTCTTAAGTAGCATCTTTGGAGATGTTAACACATTATAAATAAAGACAGTAAGACATGTTTAGATGGTAAACTGCTGGTAAGAGTGTTCACCAGGAGCAGAGACATTTCAGTAACTCCAATCCTAAAATTAAAGCAGAAAAAGGCCCTCAAAGCCACAAATAGCACATGCAAACATGCACAAGAAGCAGTGGGTTTGTTACTTACATCTTAACTACTGTTAATAAAACATGCAAGAACAGTGGTCTCACCCATCCAGCCATTGGTGCCCATGTAGGAATACGGTTACACAAATCCCTCATTATCCGGATCACAAGAACAGCACATTTCAGGTCTTTGACCTTAGCCTGTGGACACAAACATAACTCACTTCAGTCAGCGGAGCCGCCCCTCAGACGGGGCTTTAATTCTCCGCTGTCTGGATTTCACAAGAGGATCAACACCTACGGCTCTGAATAAGAGTCGTTTATAAATCAACAATGAAACATTTTAGTTACAATAGGGTTAAAAAGGAAAATCCCACTGACACAACTTCTGATTAAAATAATTGTGTGTGGAAGACACAGGGCTGTTTCCCCTTTAGTTATGCACTTGAGTTCAAAGAAAGATCATGAAATTGACATTTAAATCTACTGTAACAGTAATCAGGCAGACAAATGATCTAAATCTGTCACTGGTATGGATCATCAGTAGACTTCAAAAGATCTAAAACTTTTAAAGGATAAATGCTTCAATTTTTTGGGGTGTTCCCATTGTGTATTCTGATCAATTAACCCCCCAACTACCATCATCACACCATCACTAGTTATATTATATACCATATATTGGCTGGGATTCATAGCTTATACCCCATCACACTAGAGCATGAATTGCACATTCATGCTGCATTCAAACCGCACTTGAACGCCTCGTACGGCATTCCTACAGCAGTCAGCACATTCATGTGTCGCTCTTGCTGGAAAACAAACAGCGGTAGAGCCAGTCGTACTGTATTTATATTGCCATAGGAATGAAAAGCCGAACATCATTCGTGCAAGTCGACCTGCAGTCGTACAGCATTCTGCCTGCAGCACGACTTGCACAAATATATGAAGTGACATTCAAACTACATTTGTGCAAGTCGTGCTGCAGTTCAGCTGCATCTGAATTCCCTGCACTTAGGGAAATACGCTAAATTGGCAGGCCAGCACAAATGTAGAGAGCATGCACACTACTGTCGTGCTACAGTTGAACTGAGGAATATTCATACAGTGGTTGTACTGCTGTGTGACTGCTAGCCCAAATGACATTCGAACTGGCATCTGAAATGGCAACCCACCAGCAGGAGCAGTGTGACTGCGTTGACATGTCCCAATTGTGCCCCCGATGAGATGCCCCCCGACCCCCCTGCATTCTGTTCGGTGCACAAAGAAAATATTGTAATGTGCAAAGTCACAATCATCATGTACACTACATGTGAACATGATCACACCAAATACCAAATGTATGATTACATTCACAATCCGGACGTTCTACCACTATCACATGCCCTGTGTGTCAGTGCATCTCCGAGATGCGTTGCCGCGCACTGCAGCCGTATGGACGATGTCTAACAGCCAAGATAACATGGAAATTCAGATAAATCCTGTGACACATGAGGTGGACTATCAATGGATGTGTGATTACATGCACAGTCTGGATGTTCTACCACGATCACAGGTGCTGCATCAGCATGTTTCAGACCACATGCGAGTTGCCGCATGTCTCTGGGATGCACAAATCTCACCCATCTGACTGTTTTTATTTTTATGTATCATTATTTGTTTTCTAGAAAACAAAAAAGAAAAGAGAAAACAGGCCGGTCAGGTGGGTGTGTCTGTGCATCTCAGAGCCACGCCCCAAGGTACTCAGCTGATTTCCAGAGAAGGGGAGAGAAACAGAAGACATACACAGTGGAGCACAGCGATCCTCTACCACGCGCCCCCAAACAGTTTATTTCCAGACAGAGAGAGGTTTTTATTTTTTGCTCTCTGTAACACTTGCTTTGATAATGAAAAACGTATGTTTCCTATATAAATAAACCTCCATTGTAACTGAAATTGAGAGAGAGAACGAGCGACACACACAGCAAAGCACAGTGATCCTCTGCCACCCCCCGAACAGCTGATTTTCATATCTTAGATCTTGTTCGCATGCGACCTGCACGAATCACTCGAGCTTGCCCCGAACCACATTCTGGCTAATGGCCTTTGTACATGACTGTACGACTTCTGCTTGAATTGCCTTAATTGTCTCGTACTAATGCAACTCAACTTTTGCTTGTTTTGCTAATTCGTGTGATTTGTACAGCATTCGTGTTCTAGTGTGACAGGGTCCTTAAGACAAAGCTGCATAAAAGGTCAAAAAGTCACATATACCCAACCTCTGTGATGGTTTTACAGTCTTACATCTTTTGGAGTATACTGGATCCTTAAATATATTTGAAAATACAACAACAGCTCTTCCCAAATGTTAAGCTCATGTATCACAACAATTTAGAGGACATTTAAGAATTATTACTATCTGAAAGTAGAGTTAAAAACACAAAGAATTTAGAGAATTCATTGTTCAACCTTACATACAAATAAGGACGTGAATGCAAACCTGGAACCACTTGGCGTGGCGGAGAGACGCCAAGGCAGTTAGACATTTCTGCCTGTCCAGAACGTCCGGCGGATCGTTGACTGTTCGCGTTTCTATTGACGAGGTGGAGTAAGAAGAAAAGGTACAGTTTGACCAAGGGGGTTGGCTCTGTCTTGCAATTCAGGGAGCAGCAGCTTTCCACAAACCACCAGCACCAGGGAAATGGGGTCACAGTACCTATTATATAAGTCTTTGGTCCCAAGAAGTCTGATTGAAGATAACTTTTCCACACTATGTGCAAGTATTACAAATAAAGATACTCATAAAAATGCAGTATTTCTAATATTACATAGTACGTTTACTGCATGTGTCCTGGGTAAGCTAAAAAAAAAAAAAAATAAAATTTTTGTATTCCCACAGCTCTCGGCTTGGGTTTGCTGCTGAGCCTCCCTCCTGAGACAGTGTGTCCAGTTGGTCAAAGGTCCAGCGTCCCTAAAAACACTTGACAAACTAGAAGGTAATCAGTTGTAAATTACAAGCATGTAGAGAATCTTCACGTCTGGTCCATACTGCAGCAAAACTGATGGATGCCCTGAACAAAATGTGTAATGGACCCATACTAGCTTTAGGCACATTTTAGCACATTTTCTACAGTGCACCATTATTCTAAACCAGGGGTTCATAGTAGAGAAGCTTGAATCTTCAACTGGACTGGGTTGCTTGATGCGCGGACGTTTCACGAGGACTTCTCTACAAGAGTCAAGACAGAAGTCAGACTACCAGAGCAAGAAATTTAGCAGAGGAAGCTTCTGCAATTAGAAGTGAAAGGTCCTCGCGTCAATCAACCCAGTCCAGTTGAAGATTCAAGCTTCTCTGCTATGGAAACCACCTGGACAACTGAGAGCCTTCACAGAAACCAGGGGTTCGCAATCTGGGACTCAAGGATCCCTGAACCTGCACATTTTCCATCTCTCCCTGCTCTTTCATAAGCTGATCTGCTAATTCAGATTGCACAGCCAATCAACTCCTAACAGACACCTGAATTAGCAGGAAGATATGGAAAATGTGCAGGTCCAGGGGTCCTTGAGAACCAGATTGAGAACCCCTGCTCTAACCTATTCCAAACATGACTGTGAGCCAACTAGGACTGGCTGATATGGTAAAAAATAAATAAATATTTTTTGCCATTTATTTTACAAAAACACTGCAATGACTGTTGCATTTTCTTTGAGTTCTATTTAGCTGCATTTAATGTTTTCTGGTCAACTTCACTTTGTTTATTAATACAAATCCATGTCCTGCCATGCCATGACCTGCAACACATCCCCCCCAAAAGTTGGAACACTAAAGCATTTACCACTTTGTAATGCTGACAGACGTTCTCACAACACTCCTTGCACAGGCCTTCAATACTTAAGTGGAGTTGCACTTTTGTATTAAATTAAATTTTTTTATTGTATTTATGTATGTATTTTATTGCTTTTTGTATTTTTATACCATTTTATTCTGTATCTGAAGCATTTTGGGCAGCTTTGGTTGTTGCAAATGTGCTATATAAATACATTGGACTTTGACAATACAAAAGGTGTTTTTACACTGAGGACACCAAGTGATGAAGAGTTTCAGGTGTTATTTTGTCCATACACTTCAATTCTGCAGCCATGTCCTTGTAATGTGTGCAGAATGTGGCTGTTCATGGTCTTGTAAAAAAAAAAAAAAAAAATGCATATACTGCCCTGAAAAGGATGTCATCTTGAAGGCAGCGTATGTTGCTCTATTGCTCAGTGTACTTTTTTGTATCAATGCTGCCATCACAGAAGGGTAAATTACCTTTGGAAAAGGCATGGATGTAACACCAGACAACGACAGACCCTGGCTTTTGGACTTGTTGCTGACAACGCTGTGGATGGTCCTTTCCATCTTTGGTCCAGAGCATAAAGTGTCCATTTCTTCAGAAAAATAAAAGATCTGGAATACTAATTTGTCTGACCACAGTTCACGTTTCAACTTTGTAATGGTCCAAACCCAGATGCCTCCAATCCTAAACAAGAAGATGGCACTTCTGGACAAAGTCAACATAAGGCTTCTTTTTTGCCCAATAATGTGTTAAGTGGTATTTGTGAATGTAACTGCCCATTGTAGTGCTCCACAAGGGGTTCCCAAAGTAATCCCATGTGGTTATATCAGCTACTGATGAATGACTGTTCTTGATGCAGTACTGCCTGGGGGATTGGAGCTCACAGGTGTTCAGTTTAGACCGGGACCCTTGTCCTTTAAGCAATGAAATTCCTCCAGACTCTTGGAATCGTTTAATATTATGCACTGCAGAGGGAGAAATATGGAAATCCTTTCAAACCTTTTTGTTTTTTGAGGAACCTTGTTTTCAACATTTATAATTTCTTATGCATTTGTTGACAAACTGGAGATCCTCTGCCCATGTTTATTCCTCAAATACTTAGCCTGTCATGGATACTGCTTTTGTACCAAACCATGAATATAATCACTTGGTGGTGGTAATATATTTATAATATTACTATTATTATTACCACCTCATTACTAGCCCTAAATTTCCATAGTCCCAACTTTTTATGCTTTGTGGGCATGACATGCAAAAATGGTTTTAACAAATGAATTGAACATGACCAGAAAAACATGAAATATTCTGCAGTCAAACTGTCAGCAATAAAATAAAATTATATACAAGAATCTTTGCAGGCTTTTCTTATTTACATTTTCCATACCTTTCCCATCTGATCTGTAGTAGTATTTTATTTTGGGAAACACTATGGATATAAGAAATACTTGAAAGTGCAAAACAAGTCAATATTATTTATTATTAGTACGATTATCAGTAAAGCAAAAGTGTATGCTTAGGGCTGGTACTGTGAAAGGTTAAGAGGGGAGGTGTGTCCGTTTTATCCTGCATGTACTAAACAGTGAAAAATGAGACCAGTCTGTTCACAAAATGCAGACTCTTTTTCTGTATATATATACTCAACAAAAATATAAACGCAACACTTTTGGTTTTGCTCCCATTTTGTATGAGATAAACTCAAAGATCTAAAACTTTTTCCACATACACAATATCACCATTTCCCTCAAATATTGTTCACAAACCAGTCGAAATCTGTGATAGTGAGCACTTCTCCTTTGCTGAGATAATCCATCCCACCTCACAGGTGCGTCATACCAAGATGCTGATTAGACACCATGATTAGTGCACAGGTGTGCCTTAGACTGCCCACAATAAAAGGCCACTCTGAAAGGTGCAGTTTTGTTTTATTGGGGGGGATACCAGTCAGTATCTGGTGTGACCACCATTTGCCTCATGCAGTGCAACACATCTCCTTCGCATCATCCGTGAAGAGAACACCTCTCCAACGTGCCAAACACCAGCGAACGTGAGCATTTGCCCACTCAAGTCGGTTACGATGACGAACTGGAGTCAGGTCGAGACCCCGATGAGGATGACGAGCATGCAGATGAGCTTTCCTGAGACGGTTTATGACAGTTTGTGCAGAAATTCTTTGGTTATGCAAACCGATTGTTTCAGCAGCTGTCCGAGTGGCTGGTCTCAGACGATCTTGGAGGTGAACATGCTGGATGTGGAGGTCCTGGGCTGGTGTGGTTACACGTGGTCTGCGGTTGTGAGGCTGGTTGGATGTACTGCCAAATTCTCTGAAACGACTTTGGAGATGGCTTATGATAGAGAAATGAACATTCAATACATGAGCAACAGCTCTGATTGACATTCCTGCTGTCAGCATGCCAATTGCACGCTCCCTCAAATCTTGCGACATCTGTGGCATTGTGCTGTGTGATAAAACTGCACCTTTCAGAGTGGCCTTTTAATTGTGGGCAGTCTAAGGCACACCTGTGCACTAATCATGGTGTCTAATCAGCATCTTGATATGGCACACCTGTGAGGTGGGATGGATTATCTCAGCAAAGGAGAAGTGCTCACTATCACAGATTTAGACTGGTTTGTGAACAATATTTGAGAGAAATGGTGATATTGTGTATGTGGAAAAAGTTTTAGATCTTTGAGTTCATCTCATACAAAATGGGAGCAAAACCAAAAGTGTTGCGTTTATATTTTTGTTGAGTGTAACAATAATATTAAGAATGTGTGGATTCCCAAAATTTCCAGTATATTCACACTGTCAACTGTGTCTGTAGCATGGCCCAAGCAGAGGGTCACCCCTTTGAGTCTGGGCTGCTTGAGGTTTCTTCCTCAAATAATCAGAGGGAGTTTTTCTTATCACTGTCGCCTGTGTTCTTTCTCTGGGGGTTAGTAAGGTTAGACCTTACTTGTGTGAAGCGCCTTGAGTAACTTTGTTGTGATTTGGTGCTATATAAATTAAATTGAAATGTCTATTTAGACATCCTGCTGCAAGTATCAGTGCAATGATAACCCTCAGTTAAATATTTTTTTTCTTCAACAATTTCCTAAGCTTTAGAGGATGCTATGAGATCACTTTTAACAGTCACTTTCATGCTTCTGTCCGGTTCTACTCTACTTCCCTTTCTTTCTTGTTACCCTGTTTCCAGTGCTTCTTCACACTTTGTAATAACTAACTGAAAACAACAGAATTCTTAAGCTCATTTCTGCTGTGTAATAGACCCCTTAAAACTGTCAACATCATGCAAAGCTCAACCTCATCAAATGTAAATTCTCGCAATAACGTTTGAACATTTTACTCCACAGCGGCCGTCCACCATGTACAAAAATATGTGGCCTCAAATATAACAAGACGAATTCTAAAATGAAAATTGAGAAGTCATTAGTATAGTTAGTACACTTGGAGCTAAATTGCCTGACTTTGGGGTGCACCACACTAGTTTCCTTTAAGCATGTTCACTCTGTTTTTAAGGACAGTCTGCTCTAATCCAATAACCACATGGTTCCGTTTCTTAATGACTGAAGTGATCTTGAAGGGATATTTGAAGACTGAGATGTTTTATGGTCACCTCCTGACTTGTCCAAAGCAGACAAAACTACAAACTGATGATTCAGTTGTTATAATAAAGGGAGTGAACACGTACACGAGCCACTATTTAGTGCTTTAAATTTCTAAAATGTCAGCAGTTGTGCAGGTAGGACAAAGATGGGTCAGGTGCTGGGTCATCAGTCCTTGAGGACCACGTTGAGAACCCCTGGTGTACCTGATGAGCTGAAACTATTAAGTGCAGTGTAGGAAATGCACTAGAACATGCAATGAAACCAGTATGGTTCTTGACATGGGATTTGAACAAACACCCCCAGACCATCTAACGAACTCACTGTAACTTTAAATAAATACAGTGTGTGTAGATTCACATCAAAGCTCTAAATCAACCACGAACCAGCTTGTTCTCACAGACTGTTTAACTTTGAATTTCTTACATCTGACAGGACTTTTCTGATGTTTCTCTGTGGGCAGAATTTAAATTTTTAGTGGTAATCAGTTTTGCTGCAGCTGGGACCAAATGTACTGCACATCTTGAGCACAATGTACATGCAATACGCGCTTAAAGTTGTTCATTCTTGAAAAGCCTTGACTTTAAACATGAAAACAATTCGGCAAAAATAAAAGATTTTGTTTTCAATGGCTGAGGCACTACAACCAATAATATGCTACAAAGTGTATTGACTACAATGTGCCATAAATTGCCAATTTGACATTAAATGATGACAGGACTGCAGAGCGAGTGAAGAGCCAAGATTCATTGGCTGTTCACTGGCCTCAGCCTAAGACAGTCCTAACACCACTGACTCACATGAGAAGAGGCAGTGGAGCACTACATGGTCTGCATACAGACAACACACAGCTCAGCGGGTTCATAGGACATGGCCTGTGGTGGCTGAAGTCTAGATGGAAGCTGGACCAACACACGCACCTTCTTCTGGAGTTGAACTCTCTTCCTCTTTCCTGACCAGTGGTGACGTCACATGGATAGTTAGGCTCAGCGCCAGCTCTTTCATGCTTGTCACAACAATTGCTGCATCCCCGACACACTGGGTTATGACGTATTTTTCCTTTTCCTATTACACAGTCATATTAGGACAGAAAAAAAGAATCCTTGAAAATCAACTTGATGACTTTCTTGTTTGTGTGCCGAATGCTGAATTTATACTTTTGACAACAAAGATGATAAAATAAAACAAAAATATGTATGGTGCGTATTAGATGCAAAAGTGGACGATTTATGTGTTGATAAAGACTTTGTGCCTGATGACATCATAAAACTGAGGGAGCTTGAGCTGCTCATTAACACTCCTGTAGTCAGAGGTACAGCTCTTTAATCAAATGTCACAGCTGCAGAATCCATCTGTTCAGTTATGAATATTTTTTTCTTAAAAACAAAAAAAACAAAACATTTTTTTCTGGACCAGGTCTCTCTTGGAGCATGTGTCACTCCTACACTTTATTGCATCCATCACATTACAGAACCACTCGTGGTCCAAGATGACAACCACTAAGCAAGGCAATTAGGCCATACTCACGTCTTCTAAGTCACCATCCATCTGCTGCAGCCAGCTGTGGCCTTTTCAAACTGCTGAGAGACCTGCATAGGGGGCCATTAACTGTAGCAAAAGTATTTGCAAATGCACATTTTGATCTGTGTGTATGTAAACAGATCCACAAATGCGAAAAAAAAGAAAAAAAAAGAAAAGAAAATCTGTGCGTGTGTATCCATGTGTCTGTGAAAATCGGGCCACTCAATTGGATGTGTTATTACACGTTACTTTTACTACAGTTTTGCCATGTTAGAACTGTAAATGCGTGCAGCAATGTGTGTGTGTGTGTATGTAGACTTGTCTGTGTGCCTCCACCAGAGGGCGCAAGCACCAATGACATCACTCATTGCTGTCGTTTTAAGCCTGGCTGGTCCCTCAAAGAGATCAAAATAAACATTTGCAAATTATTTTCATACAATAACGGCTACATAAATGTCCAAAACACAAATGTTGGGCTGGAAAAGATGAGACAATTTTTCCAAGTCAACGATGCAACAGTGTGTCATTTTGGATACACAGCACAACAACAACAAAAAAACACAGCTTTGTTTCTGCCCCTGAGACCATCCACCAATCACAGACGGGGACTCACACAGTTTAATTTGCATGCAGTATCTATAAATGAGTGGTTACACTAGTCTACAAATATTTAGAAGTTGTCTGCTTCAGAAATAAAATGTGCTATTTATTATGGATTTTGGCATGTTGAATTCAAATATGACAATAACAATGGTTAAATGGCTACTGCTTCCAAGATATACAAGGTTTTACATTTTGCATCTACATAATTATACGAGTAGAGTTTTAATGAAAAATCATCATGTAACACTTTAAAAATCAGTAAAAGGGTTATATATTAATCCTTAGTAGAACAGTAGTAGCATTTCTTAAAACTACAGCCAATCAATAATTTGAAACATTTTCATTCTCTGTGGCCCAAAATGAGTAAAGTTTGACCATCTTTATTTGAGAAGCATTTTGGCTGTAGACCAGTGTAATTGGAGCCAAATGCAAATTGCATGTATGTAGAGAGTCAATGATAATCTGTCTGTTTATTTTACACTTACAAAATAAACGCAGTCAATCAACGATATTTAACTGACGTGCGGCTATGGGGCCATTATTGTAGCAAAAGTATTTTCAAATTTAATGCAATCTGCATTTAACGAAATGAATGAGGTTTTGACTCCGATAACCATTCATTTATAGATACTGCATGCAAATTAAACTGTGTGAGTTCCCGTCTGTGATTGGTGGATAGTCTCAGGGGCGGAAACAAAGTGTGTTTTTATGCTGTGTGTCCAGCATAAACGACACACTGTTGCATCGTTGACCTGGAAAATTGTCTCGTCTTTTCCAGTCCTACATTTGTCTTTTGGACATTTATGGGGCCATTATTGTAGGAAAAATATTTGCAAATGTGTATTCTGATCTCTTCAAGGGACCAGCCAGGCTTAAAAGGACAGCGATGTCAATGGTGCTTGCATCCTCTGGTGGAGGCGCACACAGACACACACACACACACAGATCTAACGCGGTAGAACTGTAGCAAAAGTCACATGTAAGAACACATTCAATCGAGGGGCCCGATTTTCACACAGATTTTTATTTATTTATTTTTTTTTTTTACACATTTATGGATGTGTTTACAAAACACAGATCAAAATAACCACACACAGATGGCTATACGCATCTGTGGATCTGTTTACACACACACACAGATCAAAATACGCATTTGCAAATACTTTTGCTACAATAATGGCCCCATACCTGCATGCTGGATTATCTCCAGAGGAATGTGTGCCACATCACCAAAATGTCATATCTGAAGTTCCCTCAAAATCCATCTGATACTCCTCATCCGAGTCTCTCCATGTCACAATTTGAATGACAGTCATTCCAGCAGTACCCATGAAACCTACAAACATACCTAGCACCAAAGACATCTAGTCATCATCTTAGGTCACAAGTATCACAACCATACAGTAAGACATGAAGGACCAAAACTCTAAAGATTTGGACCTTTGTTCTCTTACAAAGGTATAATCATTGCCAAACACCTCTGTCCAGCAACCTCATGACCCCATCAGCTCTTCCCAGGGGTCTCTTAACCTCAAAGACCGAGGACCCGGAGACATCAATAAAAGTACTAAGTGAAGACATTGACTTCCACCTCCACTCCCACATAACCAAGTAAACCTTTATAAACCATCATTTGTACCTTTAACTGTGCAGTTAGATTTTCAGCCACTTGTTTCAGCAGGGTCACAGTTGGCTTGGTGGAACAAAGTAGAACCAACTCCAGGTTCAGATCTCCCTTCAGTAGAAGTCCATTGGCAACTGCACCCACCCTCATCACGCCACGCAGCAGACGATCTTCCGAATCAGCGCTTGTCAAGTCACATGAAAAGGTGAAAGAGAACATTTACTAATTTAGAATGCATTAAAATGAAAAGGTCACATTTATCTCCACCAAATCAGTTTTATCAGTGGCAATAACATTAACTCTCAGTTCCAACAGCTTTCCTCTTAACACCAGAATTTTTTTTTTTTTTTTTTTTTTTGGATCTTTAAATAAGATGCAAACAACAAATATTTTTGTACTTTTTTCAGATTTTGTTTTGTATTCCACATGAAATCACTTGTCTTAATTAGGTTTCAGAAAGAACAGAGAAGGTTTTCACTGCGATTAGACTCCACCAGATAACATCATTGATTCACACCATTTTCAGTGAAGGAGGCAAGTTCATCAGCTGAATTACTTGTCAAGGTAAAAATTTTTGCATAAATGATCTCACAATAAAACACAAACATTTATAACAGAAGATAACATTATAAAACTATGTTAACAGCTTATCATTTTGATGGAAAAGCTCCACAGACCTTCACGGTACCATAAAGAAATGAAAAGCATGTTAATTTCTTTGATTAAAATGTACATACTTTTATTATGGGCACATATGTACATATGTATGTATGTACTGTTTACCTCTTCTCCGCTGCATTTTCTTTATCATCTTTTGGAGCACGCATTGTATCAGAGACAGCCTTAAGAGCACACTCCACATCAGATATAATTGTCTGCACTGCCTTCAGTTCCTCTGAAGATGGATAAATCTCAGCATGTTTGGCCATCACTCGTCGATCGTGTCCCTGTAAAGGTATCTGAGGCGATGCAAATTCCTTAAATAGAGAATCAGAAAGGTAAGGTTTATGTTACAGAAAAAGATCATCACATTGTAGCAGAGTGTAAATGTCAATTTTAGCATTCAACAATTTGGTCGTTTCTTTCAATAAATACATAATTAGGAAAAACCAAAAGTTGTCAAATTTCTTAATCAGAGATTTTTTTTTTTTATTTCACAAAACTTGAATAATAAACAGTAGTTTTTGTAAAAAAGCACAATTAAAAATATGCTGGATGAAGTAATTTATTTTAAGAAGAAAAGCAATAGTTTTGGGGAGAAAGTGTGATGGAAAAAACTAATGTACAGACAAAAGAAATTTGTTAAATGACTACAAATAAAATGGTTGCAGATGAGAATCTTTTGTTCAACAGCTAAGGCACCAACCTGTCGTTTATGTTCAGTCTCTTCCATAACAGCGATATAGTCATTGTACTGTCTTAGTTCCTCTTCATAGCATAGACAGTCATACCAGTAACGTAGCTCTTCATACCTAGATAGAGGAAAGGCAATAAATAAATTACAATTTCAATGACTTCAAGCATCCCTATCAATCATGTTACTTGCTGTTCAATGCTGGGTTTTATGCAATAAATGTGTGCCTCCAGAGAGTTATAATGTCAGGATTTCAACAATTAATTCAACAAACAAACAATGCCAGTCACCTGCAGCATTTTAAAAAGCGACTACAGCTAAGAAATCAATGTTTAAAAAAAAAAAATCTCATCAATGCGGCTATACTAAAATAAAAAAATGGGGACTGATAATTACGAAATGGGGCTAAAATGTAATGAAATGGAGCAGACAGACTCCAAATATGAGTAAATTAAGTACTTTTATTTATATTTTGGTTGTTTTTTTTTTAATGGCATTTTGGAAATGCACTCCGTACATGTACTCAGGGTGGATGTAGATGGGTTTCCACTATGGCACATTTCCCATGACCCTTTGCACTAGCCGTCATGTTGTGTGGCACTGATTCAGTTTATTAACAAAAGAGATGCCGGCACATATTGTCCCAAGCCACAATGTACTGACAATCAAGACACATATTGTCGCTGGTTATCAGAGCAAGAAGTAAAACTTGATGTTTTTCAATTTCAAATTGAAAAAATTTAAATATTGCCACTGGTCATCAGAGCAAGAAGCAAAACTTGATGTTTTACTGTTAAGTTTTTTCCCCACTCTGTCTCACACACAGACACACGCACGCACGCGCTCTCATTACGTCCGCCAAGAACGTAATAAAAATTAATATGTTGCTTAAATTCAGCGGGTGGTGTCATTTGATATGACTTCATAGCCCAAAGGTGTTTAGTTTTTTTTTTTGCGACCATCGCACGTCGACTGTTAACCTACGACACAGGTGGCACACGGAGGTCTATAAAGTAGGCTTCCCGTGGATGCACACCGGGTTCTGTTCTGGTGTTTTATCATTGCGAGCGCATGAAAATTGTCACATTTATTTTCTTACAAGCCTTCTTGACAGTGCCAGGACTTTTTGCGACCAGTGCGCACAGGACCATGGAAGATGGTTTGATCCGTCCTGTACTAACTGGCGATGCATAATGCAGAGATGGTTTTGCGCAGGCTGCAGAACACCACATTGTTTCACCATGTCTTTTAGCACTCAGATGTTGGTGAATTATTCAAAGTGCTCGGTGACATTGGCTCAGTAATAATAATAATAATAATAATAATAATAATGCCAGCGATGCTGCTGCTTCTGCTGTGGATCAGCACAACAACTGTGGGGGCAGCGTAAACTCCGGTGTGATTGTTCCGCTGGAAGCAGCCCGAATTTCAATTTATTTTCATTTATATCATTATACCAAATCACAAGAGTTGCCTCAAGGTGCTTCACACAGGTAAGGTCTAACCTTACTAACCCCCAGAGCAACCGTGGTAAGGAAAACTCCCTCTGAGGAAGAAACCTCAAGCAGACCAGACTCAAAGGGGTGATCCTCTGCTTGGGCCATGATACAGACATAAATTACAGAACAATTCACAAAACGAATATACAGGAAAAGCTGTTGAGCTGTTGTCAAATCATCCTCGTCTGCACGTACACGACAACTGTAGGCTTTCATTTCCTCTAACGTGTACACACTCACACTAATAGATCAGTGACAAAGAAAGTTGACTCACAACATGGCAGACTGCGGATTTGTGGGAAACCCGTGACATCATCGGATATCTATCTATGGCTCTGTTTATCAGATTTATTTTGTTCTTTTATATGTGCGTGCTTCACCATTCTAAAGAACTAATTTCTTGGAGGGAGTGAGGGGAAGAGCACTGTCATTTATTTATAAAGTCTATGCTTTTTTGTTTTTTCAAAGACCTGCTCTTTATGAAATGTACTATAATTTTAGGTCCCATTTCATTACATTTTACTTCCATTTCGTAATTATCAGTCCCCATTTAGTATTTTAGCATGGCCCTCATGGATGCGTTCTTTGAATAGTTTGGTCTACAAACTGTATAAAGCAGAGTATGTGAGGACCACCTGTCAAAGTCCTCCGGCAGCAGCTGGTGACCTTCTTGTAACAGACTGTCCCAGTACAGCAGCTCCTCGTAGGCCTGACGCTCGTTCCACATCAGTGCGGCCATGCTGTCACGTTTTTAGTCCACCTGTTTTAAAACGAACCGAAAACACATAGTCGAGCAACGTCTGGGCTGCAACGGGAAGAGGAACATAATCGATATATCACGACGAACGCAGCGTAGTTTAATGCAGGCTAAGCTAATGCTACGCATAAAACGCGAGAGTTAATTCGCTAAACGTCCAAATGAATGCAAATTAAACGTAAATAATGGGACGCAACTCTACTTCCCAGCCTACAGAGCCTCCGTTATCACATGGAATTAAAGAAATCTGATCCAATGAGTTGCTAGCATTGTTAGCTTAGCACGCTGGGGCCACGCTAATCTGTTGTTTCGGTAACTGACAAACTACATTTTCTATAACACAATTTTAGGCTGTCAACCGTAGGTATATTTATTTGTATGATTAAAATCTCACCTTTTTCAGTTCACCAAATAAAACGTGCAGATTTTCCAACCTTATCGCTGTAAAGCTTTTTTCGCTACTTGCGCTCGACAAAGGATCGACGAATGATGACGCGACGACACAGCGCCACCTAAGTGATGACGTAAATTTTAATTCCAAATAAACTACTTGCTAGTTTTTGATATTTTAACCAAGCGATTGAGATCCAAAGGACAAAACAGGATATAATTGCCCGTAGGTGTGTTCACCACCTCACGTCCTGACTGCTGGGATAGGCTCCTAAAAGCGGTTGATGAGTAGGAAATATACAGGGCTTGAAATGCTCACATTGGCAGCTAGATGGCGACAAAAACTGTTCGAATGTGTCATAGTATCTTGACAGTTCATTCGAGAAGTGGGCTGATAACCAAAAATTATTTGTCCATTGCCTTATGGACAACATATCTGTACTTAAAGGGTTAAAAAATAACAAGTGTTATAATTTATCAGTGATTACTAACCTATAAGGCTTGTTGACATTTTTGGAAGCTACTCAATGCATGACCTAGTTTTCTTAATTCCAAGTCTTTAAATCGACATTGTTTGGTATTACATCAGGCCCATCCTCATCTTCAACACAACTTTCTGCTCTGACTGTCACGTGAATCTATAAAACCTTCGTTTTCGCCTGTTTATGTAAATGGATGTTGTTTACCTACTGTTGGAAAAACAAGAGGTGGAGGACTCTGCTTCTACAACCCCTGGCAAAAATTATGGAATCACCGGCCTCAGAGGATGTTCATTCAGTTGTTTAATTTTGTAGAAAAAAAGCAGATCACAGACATGACACAAAACTAAAGTCATTTCAAATGGCAACTTTCTGGCTTTAAGAAACACTATAAGAAATCAAGAAAAAAAGATTGTGGCAGTCAGTAACGGTTACTTTTTTAGACCAAGCAGAGGAAAAAAATATGGAATCACTCAATTCTGAGGAAAAAATTATGGAATCACCCTGTAAATTTTCATCCCCCAAATTAACACCTGCATCAAATCAGATCTGCTCATTGACATTGACCCTATGCCATGACATTGACCCTATGTGTCTTTTTGCAAGGAATGTTTTTGCAGTTTTTGCTCTATGGCAAGATGCATTATCATCTTGAAAAATGATTTCATCATCCCCAAACATCCTTTCAATTGCCCAAAATATCAACATAAACTTGTGCATTTATTGATGATGTAATGACAGCCATCTCCCCAATGCCTTTACCTGACATGCAGCCCCATATCATCAATGACTGTAGAAATTTACATGTTCTCTTCAGGCAGTCATCTTTATAAATCTCATTGGAAAGGCACCAAACAAAAGTTCCAGCATCATCACCTTGCCCAATGCAGATTCGAGATTCATCACTGAATATGACTTTCATCCAGTCATCCACAGTCCACAATTGCTTTTCCTTAGCCCATTGTAACCTTGTTTTTTCTGTTTAGGTGTTAATGATGCCTTTCGTTTAGCTTTTCTGTATGTAAATCCCATTTCCTTTAGGCGGTTTCTTACAGTTCGGTCACAGACGTTGACTCGTTTCCTCCCATTCGTTCCTCATTTGTTTTGTTGTACATTTTTCTATTTTTGAGACATATTGCTTTAAGTTTTCTGTCTTGACGCTTTGATGTCTTCCTTGGTCTACCAGTATGTTTGCCTTTAACAACCTTCCCATGTTGTTTGTATTTGGTCCAGAGTTTAGACACAGCTGTGAACAACCAACATCTTTTGCAACATTGCGTGATGATTTACTCTCTTTTAAGAGTTTGATAATCCTCTCCTTTGTTTCAATTGACATCTCTCGTGTTGGAGCCATGATTCATGTCAGTCCACTTGGTGCAACAGCTCTCCAAGGTGTGATCACTCCTTTTTAGATGCAGACTAACGAGCAGATCTGATATGATGCAGGTGTTAGTTTTGGGGATGAAAATTTACAGGGTGATTCCATAGTTTTTTCCTCAGAATTGAGTGATTCCATATTTTTTTCCTTTGCTTGGTCTAAAAAAAAGTAACCGTTACTGACTGCCACAATCTTTTTTTCCTGATTTCTTATAGTGTTTCTTAAAGCCAGAAAGTTGCCATTTGAAATGACTTTAGTTTTGTGTCATGTCTGTGATCTGCTTTTTTTCTACAAAATTAAACAACTGAATGAACATCCTCCGAGGCCGGTGATTCCATAATTATTGCCAGGGGTTGGAATTACCAAAATACAAACAGTTTGTTAAATGCCTGACCAGAGAAGGGAGCACGTTAGATCGTTACACGACAGTGAGCGGCGCCTACCGCGCGGTGGCCCGTGCAGCTTTGGGACTCTCAGATCACGTGATGGTCCACTTGATCCCCACGTACAGACAGAGACTTAAACTCTCTAAACCTGTTGTGAGGACGTCTAAAGTGGGGAGCAATGAAGCTGTAGAGGAGCTACGCGCGTGCTTGGCCACCACGGATTGGGATATGTTTGAGGCTTCAACAGTCTAGATGACTACACGGACACTGTGACGTCATATATTCATTTCTGTGAAGACAGCATCATCCCACAGCGTACCAGGGTGAGATATAACAATGACAAGCCCTGGTTCACACCTAAACTCCAGCAGCTCCATCAGCAGAAAGAGGTGGCTTTCAGAGAAGGAGACAGAGACAACTATAGAGGTGCAAAGTACAGATTTAGCAAGGAGGTGGCAAAGGCTAAATCCATGTACAGTTCACGTCTGCAGCAAAGGTTCTCTGCCAATGACTCGGCCTCTGTGTGGAGGGGGCTGAAAGAGATCACCAACTACAAGTCCAAAGCACCTCGTTCTATTGACGACCTGAAGCTGGCCAACGACCTGAACATCTTCTATTCACGCTTTGAAGACAAGGACTCACACCTCCCCACCCCCCACACAACTGGATATTCAAACACTCTGGACCACCCCCCTCTCACTGCTGCCCTCCCCACTCCCCCCGTTGCCCTCTCGGTCCAAGAGGAGGACGTGAGGAGACATTTCAAAATGCTGAATCCACGTAAGGCCCCGGGCCCAGACTGTGTCTCTCCTGCCACCCTGAGACACTGCGCTGATGAGCTGGCCTGTCTTCACAGGGATCTTCAACACCTCCCTGGAGTCATGCCATGTTCCAGTCTGTTTCAAGTCCTCAATCATAGTTCCAGTCCCCAAGAAACCACACGTCACTGGACTTAATGACTACCGTCCTGTGGCTCTCACGTCTGTAGTCATGAAGACCTTCGAACGCCTGGTTTTATCCCACCTGAAGTCCATCACCGACCCCCTCCTGGACCCCCTGCAGTTTGCCTACAGAGCCAACAGGTCTGTAGATGACGCCATAAACCTGGCCCTGCACTCCATCCTGCAGCACCTGGACTCCCCAGGAACCTACGCTAGGATCCTGTTTGTGGACTTCAGCTCTGCATTCAACACCATCCTTCCAGCTTTGCTCCAGGACAAGCTTTCTCTGCTCCACGTGCCCAACTCCACCTGCAGGTGGATCACAGACTTCCTGACGGACCAGAGTCAGCGTGTGAGGCTGGGAAAAAATGTCTCGAACACTCGGGCTCTCAGCACAGGATCTCCACAGGGCTGTGTCCTTTCCCCTCTGCTCTTCTCCCTCTACACTAACTGCTGCATCTCCAGCCACGACTCTGTAAAGCTCATAAAGTTTGGGGACGACACCACCCTCATCGGACTCATTTCGGATGGGGATGAGTCTGCCTACAGGAGGGAGGTGGACCGGCTGGTGACCTGGTGCAGCAGCAACAACTTGGAGCTCAACGCCCAGAAAACAGTGGAGATGATCATGGACTTCAGGAAAGCCACAGCCCCCCCCGCCCCACCAGCCCCATCACCACTGTGTACTGTCACCGCTTCCTTGGCACCACCATCACCCAGGACCTCAAGTGGGAGTCAACATCAGCTCCCTCATCAAGAGTCCAGGACTCTGGGCCGAGCAGGTCGGATCACAGCTGACCCTTCTCACCCTGCACACGGTCTATTCAAACCACTCCCCTCGGGCAGGAGGCTACAGTCCATCCGGACCAGAACCTCCCACCATAAGAACAGTTTCTTCCCCTCTGCCGTTAGACTTATGAACTCCTCATAACTCAGTCCCCTTAAGCTTAACTCTGTCACTTTATCACGGGTCACTTTAGACAATGTACTTTGGTTTTTAATTGCACTCCTCCCACTGCACTGTTTTTTGTTTCTGTTTTTCTGTTGCACACAGCCTTTCATATTTCTTTTTTTTTTTATCTTATTTTGACACGTTATATTTTCTCTCTTCTTAATGTTGCACCATTGTACCGAAGCAAATTCCTAGTCTGTGAATCCTGTTCACTGGCAATGGCAATAAACTTCTTCTGATTCTGATTGTGTCCTTTGGCCCGCTGGTGCTGGTTGAGATTCTATGATGGCCGACTGATGGGATTCCAGTACAGGTTACTTCCAAAGCCAAGGCTGGTTTAGAGCTGGGTGGCCTGGGATGATGCAGCGCAGTGTTGCCCAAGGACATGGATAAAGTGACCAGGAATCGAACCCAGGTCTATATACACTGCTCGTTCTCCCGCTGAACTACCTGCTCTACATCCATCAGCTACAGCTTCAAAAAATTTCTGATTCTACTCCCCAAAGGGAACAGCTGAGGCTTTGAGTACTGCATCATTTAGAGTCAAGATACTCGCTTTAAAATCAAATTTAGACCACATATCATCAAGCAACACCAGAAATCCCCTTCAAGAGAGCTACTTTGGCAAGCAATTTAAAGTTCTCGAGCGTATACATCTTCAAGCAAATGGATTTCATTTACCTTCCTACACAGAACGCCAACAAAGTTGGGTACAAAACTATACAGACCGTGACAATTTTTATATTTTTGCTTCGACAACACCGCAATGAAGTCAAGACTAAAGACATCCTGATTGTAGTGCAGACTTCTGGGTTTATTTCAAAGGGTTTAACAAAAAACAGCACAACCATTAAGCAATTAGCCATTTTTATAGAGTCGCCATTTTTATGATCTAAAGTAACGAGACAAACTAAATATTCTAAACATGACAATTACTGCAAACACATTGATAAAAATTCTCTGCAGTCAATGACTGCCCGAAGTCTGTAACCCAGGGACAAAACCAGTTGCTCAGATTCATCTCGCTTTGCCAAGCCTTTATTGGAGCCTTTTTCAACTGAGCACGCCAACCGCTTTGGCAGTATCTGTCTGAATCAGAGCAGATAGTTTAGTCCTTTAAGTTTCAGAATTTGTCATGCTACTTCCACTACCACACACATCAATAAAATTAGTGACCCATTTCAACTTGCGGAACCTGTGACAAAAAGGTGAAAAATGGGTGCATGACGCTTAATATTTCATGTTGCTGTATCCAGAGTAGGAACCACGGCCACGTCCTCCGAAACCCTGGTACATCTCCTGCTCGCTGCCCATGGAGGACTGATAAGAACTGCGGCCACGTCCTCCAAAGCCCTGGTACATCTCCTGCTCACTGCCCATGGAGGACTGATAAGAACCGCGGCCACGTCCTCCAAAGCCCTGGTACATCTCCTGCTCACTGCCCATGGAGGATTGATAGGACCCCCTACCACGTCCTCCAAAGCCCTTGTACATCTCTTCTTCGCTGCCCATGGAGGACTGATGGGAGCCACGTCCACGTCCACGTCCTCCAAAGCCCTGGTACATCTCGTCTTCAGTGCCCATGGATGACTGATAGGAACCACGTCCGCGCCCTCCAAAACCCTGGTACATGTCCTGCTCATTGCCCGTGGAGGACTGATTTCTCCAATCTGCAACAAGAAATCAAATCAGAAGTGTTGCTTGTACTCCCATTTAAATGGAATTTTGTGTTCATTTAAAAACTGGGATGGATGACTTTGGTCTATGGCCTTTTCAGACTGCCACGCTCACTCATAGGTGGTTTGAAATGAGATTAAATTGCATTTTTTACAAATACAATTTGGTCTTTAACGCTCTGATCAGATTCCGGGTGCATTTTGTTACGTCTGTGCCATGCAAAGCTCAAGGGTGGAGCTAGCGTTATGTGGGAAGAGCTGCAGTAAGAAATGCACTCTCTCCCCAACATACATAGCCATCATCACTTCATTCTCTCTCTGCTCCAATCAGTTTTCACCTTGATACAATAAAATCTCACACAACTGTCTCCAAATAAATAAACAAACAAACAAACATTCATCATGAGGTGTGTTTGTAGGGAGGTGCTGTTAGGGGAGAACCATTAGACTGTGTGTATAACAACCAATGTGGATTATACAAGCAAAATGACGACTGCAAGACAAGACACACAGATTGGATCTGTTCACTTGCTATCATAATGTCAATGAGATCTGATTTGAATCAGATGTGCAATAAATCTGATTTGAACTGGCAGTCTGAAGAATGCCTTTTACCCACACACTATTACACTACTACATTTAAAGTGGGTGAATACTTGTGTAATTCAGAATTAGGATCACATGGCTAAGGACAGAAATATTTGCAAAATACATAAAGGTTTTGTGCCATAAAATAGGCATGTTTTTAGTCTTTCATCCAAAGAAAAGTCACCACCAAAGTAGGTGTGTTGATTTTTGTTACTGGGGTTACACTGATTTTATTGTCATATAATTGTGGATAACCCAAAACCTACTCCCCACACAGAGAACAGATGGAGCTACATTTGTATACAGTTTAATGAAGAAAGTGTCTTGTAGTTTTAAATCAAATTTAGACCATGTTGCAGATATGTTTTTCTTTCAAATTAAAGGTCATACTTCAAAACAATTGCATGATGAGTTTTCAAATTCATGTGCCACAAAACAAAACCCAACAGCAGAAATATTTTTATAAGGGCAACATGGCAAATATGACTGTCCTTTATTCAGTACACTGTGAAACAGTACCACTATGTGTTGCATCTACTTTTACCTTGCACTTCCTCACCATAACTACTATTGTAGACTTGGCCTCCGGTCACAGAACTTGGGTAAGCTGTGCTGTACATCGAGTAGTCTGTTTTGCCCTGACTGCCAGCGCCACCACCTGTCTGAGGACCCTGATTCATCATCATCATCTTTGTATCCATGTAGCCATAGCTGTAGGGTTCCTCCTCTTCAAGGGAAGAGGCCATGGGCTGACGTCTTCCCCCCTTTTGGTTGCTGGTGCTGGGTGGGCAGGAGTACAAGCTACTCTCTGTGTAGAACTTGCGATAACCACCCATGTTGGTTTCGCCGATGGAGCCAAACTCTCCAGCCATGCTGTTGTCGTCATTATCAGCAAACATCTTACCTGAAGAACAGACAAGAATCACTGCTAATTAAAGTGTTTCTGCAACTTTAAACCATTAATTTTCATTCTTAATGTGAATAAGACATGGTTTATAACCAGAAAATAAATAATCTCAAAGCATAAAATCCACTTTTTTACTGCACTACTATGCCACTTGCACACTTAGGTCAAACAGAAATACCTCAGCTGCCACTATTTGCCTTGACTGTCTGCACTATTTCAATTTTCGCTGCCACTTGTCACAGTGAACAGTGTGCTCTTAGTTCTTCATTGCAAAAAAATTTTTTGTGGGATGGTGCTTAACCAATCAGCTGCACCTGAACATCACCAAAACCAAGGAAATGGTGGTCGACTTCAGGAGATCTACCCCGCCTTCGGTGCCTGTCTCTATTGAGGGAGAGAATGTTGGAGACAGTCTGCACCTACAAGAACTTAGGGGTGCACCTCGACAATAAACTGGACTGGTCTACAAACTCAGATGCACTCTACAAGAAGGGCCAAAGCAGGCTCTACTTCCTCAGAAGGCTGAGGTCCTTCAATGTCTGCAACCGACTTCTGCTGATGTTCTACCAGTCTGTCATGGCCAGCGTGCTCTTCTATGCTGTGGCGTGCTGGGGTGGTAGCATTAGGAAGAGAGACGCTGGACGTCTGGACAGACTGGTGAGGAAGGCAGGTTCGGTGGTGGGCATGAAGCTTGAGACTCTCACTTCAACAGCTGAGAACAGAACCCTGAAGAGACTGGACTCTATAATGGACAATCAGAAACACCCCCTTCACACCATCTTCACTAACCAGCTGAGTCTGTTTAGCCACAGACTCCGTGCTCTCTCCTGCAGGACCCCATGTCCTCCAGTTATTCAAGGATGCTAAGTTTTCACTACAAGACACTAGAACAGTTTTTACCCCACTATTTTTCACTACCAGGGACGGTTGCACTACCTCTACCTCAACTCACAGGATATGTTTTTGCACAACTGCTTTTTTTTTTTCCTCCCCTTGACCTTGACCTGTGTTAATGCTTGTTGTGTATATGTGTGTCTTGAAATGTCAATGTGGGCATTATGTGTATTTGTTTAAGCTACTTGACACCTTAATTTCCCCCTGGGAATCAATAAAGTTACTCTATCACCTTCTTACTTATTATTGTTTACTTGAATGGTAGATATGTTGTCTTACTGACTACCTTACTGTAAGGAATATTTCACGACGGGATGGTGGGAAACGTAATTTCGATTGCTTTGTATGTCTGGTACATGTGAAGAATTGACAATAAAGCTGACTTTTGAAATAAGTCTTTTTAATGACCTAAAGAGACAAAAAAACCTCAAGAGATAAAAACAGCTTCTTTCTGTCTGCAGCTAGACTTACAGTGAGGAAAATAAGTATTTGAACACCCTGCGGTTTTGCAAGTTCTCCCACTTAGAAATCATGGAGGGGTCTGAAATTTTCATCTTCAGTGCATGTCCACTGTGAGAGACATAATAATAATAATAATAAAAATAATAATAATAATAATCTGGAAATCACAATGTATGATTTTTAAAAATAATTTATTTGTATGTTACTGCTGCAAATAAGTATTTGATCCCCTACCATCCAGCAAGAATTCTGGCTCACACAGACCTGTTAATTTTTCTTTAAGAAGCCCTCTTATTCTGCACTCTTTACCTGTATTAATTGGACCTGTTTGAACTTGTTACCTGTATAAAAGACACCTGTTCACACACTCAATCACACTCCAACCTGTCCACCATAGCCAAGACCAAAGAGCTGTCTAAGGACACCAGGGACAAAACTGTAGACCTGCAGAAGGCTGGGGTGGACTACAGGACAACAGACAAGCAGCTTGGTAGAAGACAACAACTGTTATGATTATTTATTAGAAAGTGGAAGAAACACAAGATGACTGTCAATCTCCCTCGGTCTGGGATTCCATGCAAGATCTCACTTTGTGGGGTAAGGATGATTCTGAGAAAGCTCAGAACTACACATGAGGACCTGGTCAATGACCTGAAGAGAGCTGGGACCACAGTCACAAAGATTACATTAGTAACACATGATGCTGTCATGCTTTAAAATTCTGCAGGGCAGCAAGGTCCCCCTGCTCAAGCCAGCACATGTCCAGGTCAGTTTGAAGTTCACCAGTGACCATCTGGATGATCCAGAGGAGGCATGGGAGAAGGTCATGTGGTCAGATGAGACCAGAATAGAGCTTTTTGGAATCAACTCCACTTACCATGTTTAGAGGATGAGAACGACCCCAAGAAAACCATCCCAACCCTGAAGCATGGGGGTGGAAACATCATACTCTGGGGGTGCTCTTCTGCAAAGGGGACAGGACAACTGCACCGTATTGAAGTGAGGATGGATGGGGTTATGTATTGCGAGATTTTGGCAAACAACCTCCTTTCCTCCGTAAGAGCACTGAAGATGGGTCATGGCTTGGTCTTCCAGCATGACAATGACCCCAAACACATAGCCAGGGCAACTAAGGAGGGGCTCCGTAAGAAGCATTTCAAGGTCCTGGAGTGGCCTGGCCAGTCTACAGCCCTGAACTCAATAGAAAATCATTGGAGGGAGCTGAAACTCCAAACCTGAAAGATCTAGAGAATATCTGTGTGGAGGAGTGGACCAAAATCCCTTCTGCAGTGTGTGAAAATCTGGTGGAAAAACTACAGGAAACATTTGACCTCTGTAATTGTAAACAAAGGCTACTGTACAAAATATTAACATTGATTTTCACAGGTGTTCAAATACTTATTTGGAGCAGTAACATACAAATAAATTCTTAAAAAAAAGAAAAGAAAGAAAAATCATACATTGTGATTTCCGAATTTTTTCTTTTAGATTATGTCTCTCACAGTGGACATGCACCTAAGATGAATCACAGGGAGTTCAAATACTTATTTTCCTCACTGTATAAAGTACAGACTGATCATCCCTGCACTGAAAGGTACTGTACGCCTGCATGCCTTTGCATAGCCCCATTCCACATGGATGCTTAAGATGAAAAAAAAAAAAGACAGCAACTACTCGCGGCGAAGCGGAAAGGGGGGGTCTGGGGGGGGTTTAACAACAATAATTTACAAATATAGCTAACTCATGCAAAAAATATAATTATTGATTTAGTTTGTTTTTGATTGGGCTCAAAGACTAGGCAATTAAAATCTCAACATTCAAAGGACTAGTTAACTTCATAATGCTTTCAGACTAGAGACTAGATAATTGCTTTCAGACTAGATAAAGATACATAACATAATACTGATGAGATTCTGCTTAGGATCAATTCACTTTTGTATGCCATCAAAGATGACACTACCATGTATACATACTATTATAGTAAATACATATACAGTCAGCCTATTTGTCTGCTCTGAACACTGACATGGCATCTAATCAGTCATTCTATACCGATCCAGATTCAGGAACAAAAGAAATCTATCATTTCGACACACTTCGTTAACACCGCTGGGTTTCCCATGTGCCAAAAAGAATGAAAATAAACATTTTCTTGAAAATGTGCGTGGAGAGCCTGAATGTGTACTACAATAAATGTTTCTTCTCAATGCTCAATGCATATTGTTTTGGATTGAACAGGGAGAAATAAAAGTTGTAGTACTGTAGTGGAGAATACAGAAGGGGGGAAGCTTTTGAAAATTCAAGCTAAAAATTGGCCATTCTAGGGGTAGCCAAAGGGGAAAAGCCAGATACGACAGCCCACGTCCCTTCATCATGTCCAGAAGGCTGAGGAAGTTTGTTGAGTGGGCAATCTCATTCTGGGTTACCAGTACATGGCCCTCAGTGAGGCAGTCGGAGTCCGTGGACATTTTTAAGTCAAGACATAAACCCTATTTTTATTCTCTTTCTTATGAGTAGTTTTAATTTTGTTATGTTTTATCTTTTACTTCTGTTTTTAATTGGGTATTTGAATTTTTTTTTATCTCTATTTATTTATTTTTATTTTTTTTATGTTGAACAGTTCTGTGTGAGGCACCTTGAGATGGCTTTTGTTGTATTTTGGCGCTTTATGAGTATAAGCTGATTAAATTGAAATTGAACAACATTTTATTGAGTTTTAAAGTAAATAAATATGAAATTGGTTACTGGATCCTTAAGCTCTGGACATAATAAACTCTACATGGTGGATCCTTGATCTCTGGACATGAACAGAAATAAAATCTGTGAGTTTTTGTCAAAAGCATTTCCTTTCAGACATTATTATTGGCATGAATGTCTTTCCATATATGAGCTGAGCTCTTGCAGCTGTGCTGCAGGTCAGGTTTATAAAGAATGCTGGACGTCTCATTTTGGGAGGAAAAAATGTTTTAGTCGATTGTAGTTTATTGTCTGTATTGCAACGTTTGTAAGAGGTGTCATTTTATTTAAAGCGGCGATTCGTTTTGAAGTTATTAATTCCGAGCGGACTGTCTCTGCAGAGAGCTGTGCAGCGTTTAAAGCTGTGACAAAACGGAGGACGATTCTTGTTTCTCGACTGCAACAAGACAAGAGTCCCAGTTAGTGACTTTAATCCACACAAAAATGACTCATGATATTTTAATGGCTTTCAGAGGGGTTAAGAAGCGGACTTGCCGCTTCTGAAGAGCAGTGAATCAAAGAGCCACGAGCCACTAAAACGAAGCATTGCTTCGATTCACACTTCAAACTGGAGTCACGCTGCAGAAACAGTTGATTACGCTGTATTGGAAACCGTAACGGTCCAAAATTATAGCATAACGGGCCGTAACGCAAGTTTGCACTAGCTAGAACCCTGAACACACCACTATTTTATGATAAATTTCTCAGCGATTTGGAGTTTTTCCTCTAAAATACCATTTCACGGATTTGAGGAAATAAAAATTGTTTTCTAGTTCTTTTAGACGGCAAGATTTTGCAAAAAGATGGAAATCCGTCCAAAGATGGCGAATAAGCATCCATGCATTCCACTATGTTATACTCATTTGACAGTGAACATAGTTTTGCCTCTTTGACTCTCTTTCATCTTACAAAAGTATTTGTTTCCATTGCTTTATATTGTTTATGCACCAATTACCGTATTTTCTGCACCATAAGGCGCACCGGATTATAAGGCACGCCCTCAATTAGCGGGTACTTAACCCTTACAAAAGGCGCACCGGATTATAAGGCGCAGCCTCAATTAGTGGGTACTTAACCCTTACAAAAGGCGCACCGGATTATAAGGCGCGGCCTCAATGAGTGGGTACTTAACCCTTACAAAAGGCGCACCGGATTATAAGGCGCGGCCTCAATTAGCGGGTACTTAACCCTTACAAAAGGCGCACGCTAAAACATATAGTCTACAAAAAAAAAAAAAGGTCACGGAAGCAAAACGGTGAGTTTATTTGAACTTTTAAACAACTTTGAACTACCGGTATTTAACAATATGGTACTCACATTATTTTTTATTATGGTTCTGTCTCAAATCCATTGAAGTCATCTTCTGTGTCTGAATTGAACAGCTGGTCTTCTAGCTGTGGCCACCTCGCTTTGTTTCTGCGGAAACTCCGTTTGGTCTTTTTAACTTGGCGCAGTTCATTTTCTTGTTTCCTCTCGCAGCTGCTCTATTCCCATGAACAACCGCGTAACTGATAGCCTGCAGTTTGAATTGTGCCTCGTAAGCATGTCTCTTCGCTGGCGCCATTTTCAGGGGTCCTTAGACAAACAAATGTTTTGCAGGATACCTGTAGTATACGGTAACTACCGGAGAAGTGGCGGAGGTAAGTGTAGGTACCACAGACTCACGGACTCTTCTCTGATTGGTTTATCGCTGGCAGCGTATGTACTCTTCGCTACTAGCGTACGTACTTTACATATTACGTAATGTTCTCCGATTGGTTTATCGCTGCCAGGGTACGTACTCTATGCTACTAGAATACGTACTTTACGTAGTATTTTTTCCTCTTCTTTTTATTGTTGTTTGTGGACCAATGACACCAGATGAAATTTATTTGTATGCGAAAACTTACTTGGCAATAAATTCTATTCTGAAATCCGATTCTAATACGAGTTTAATTTGCAACTTTAACTTGCACAATTTTGAAGGTAATGGAAACCTGCCTAATAACACAAACTTTCAAATTAAAAATCTTTACTGGACAACTGGTGTTGCTTTGCCATTAAATGCTTTAATTGTGAAGTGTTTTTGAGAAGATGATTTTATCTGACATACTATTTTATAATTTTTTATATGTTAAGCCTGTGGTGATCTGGTGACCTATCCAGGGTCTACCTAACCTTACATTCAATGCATGCAGAGATGGGCTTTGGTACCTTCAGAAATCCTGAACAGGGAAAGTATGTCAGGATTTTTCCACGAACACAACATTGCCAGAGAATGTTGTGTGTGTCTCTCTGTCTCCCACACAAAACCCCCAGTTATATAAATAAAGATCCAGAATCCAGAAAAAAAGCAGATACGATAACCTGAGCCAAAGCCAATCTCATTGTAACTTTTAGAAATTAGTTTAATTTCTGCAAAAGTGCACCAAGTGAACTGTTGCAAACTTAAAGTGCACCGGAGAGTTTTGTGATATCAACTGGCATTTCATTAATGGGTGTGTGGCAGAACTTGGGATGGGGGGGTGGCAGCTCCACAACATGATAACAGACCAACACTAGGTCCTGTTTTATCTTTGTGACAACAAACAAACAGTTAAAGTACCGGTTTCAAACTGATTCCAGTAAGGGGACGAATGCAGGTTTTCATTTTCACCAACTCCATCAGCTGCTGACTTCTTTAATAAACTCCTCCCCTTTCTGGAACCACTCTGAGTCCACTGATATTGAGTATGGAGATGCTTACACCGGCTATAACTGGATGCTGTTGTAGGTCTATCGCGGTTCCTGTCCCAGCCTCTGTCACGATCCCAGCCACGGTCAGAAGGAATGTCACGGTACCTGGGCTCCGGAGGAATGTCAGGGTACCTAGACTCTGGACGGATGTCACGGTACCTGGACTCTGGACGGACGTCCTCATACCGGCGGTACGTGGGAATGTCACGGTACCTGGTGTATGTGGGAACGTCACGGTGCCTGGAGTCTGGAGAAATGCTGCGGAATCTGGAGTCTGGAGAAAAGCCACGGTACCTGGAGTCCAAAGGAATGCCATGGGAAGAACCAAACTTTGGAAATTCCTGTTCCACAGGAAGAGATAAAGGAGTTACACAAAGATCAAATGTTCTCAGACAGATCATGTAATTAATCACGACATTCGGCTTTGTCGCTGTAAGCAAGATTCTTTGCAAGCATGATGTTATTTAATAGCTTAAATGTATAACTCGACATCACACCACTTGAAAAGCAAATCAACAAGAGTCTATTCCAGCTTCTGAAAATGTGCAGAGAAGTAAGAACAGACTCACTGTTTGTATGGAGTTGATGTATTTCATAGCTTCAGTTATTACAGCCGGATGCTTTTAAAGGGAATGATTCAAAGTGTCTTCCTCAAACACACCAACATAAAGGAGCAGTCACAGTCACCCACATTATCATTCATTAACTAATAAATTACTTTTTACTAAAAACAAATAAACCATTCTGGAAAGTCCACCCAGCATCCTTTAACCTTAAAGGACCACACAGCCCATCTGGATCCCTTGGAGATGTTCATGTATCCATTCCCGGACTTGTCTGAGGAAAACTGGCAATAAAATTGACTATTTACAAATATTATACCAAAGGGGCTGATGACTTATGCAACCCAAAACTTTGGGTTTTATATTTTTTATTAATTTATATCAAGTTGAAGAAATTTGCTTTCAGTTTGAGTTTAAGATAATTTTAGAAATTTTTATATTGAAAAGCCTGATTTGCTTTTTGTATTTGAAATGGCATAAGGAAAGTAAAATGCGTGAAATACCAAGGGGCCGAATACTATACATATATATATATATATATATATATATGTGTGTGTGTGTGTGTGTGTGAGACACTAGATTACGTACCACATCAGTGTACTTGCGTCTCTTCTTCTGAGCAGGTTTCTTCTCAACCTCGGCATCCTCTTCTTCTTCTTCGTCATCATCATCCTCTGGGAACATAGCCTCCAATGCAGCGAGCGCAGCGTGAGCCTTTGCTTCTTTCTTATTTGAGCCGGTTCCACTGAACGTGTGCCCATCAACCTCCACCTGGGGGAGGGACAGAAGGAGAGACAAAAAAAGTCTTCACCATGCGACTCCTCTAACATGCACACACAAGCATGCCTGTTTGCATTTACTGTCAACTCATGTAGAATGAGAGCACACGTGCAACAAAGTTCCGCTCAATATGAAACCATGGTAGTACCATAGACCTGTATACGAGTACTATAGAGCGCAGTCACAATATGACGTGTGCCGGCAGGAAGGCGTGGTCATCATTTTCACACCAGGCAACTCAGGGCTAGTGTGCACCAAGTAGCTCATAAATCTTAGTCAAAAAACAGCTGAAAAATGCCGGTGTCGCAGATGGAACGGTCCCCCCTAAAAATTGGTCGACCTGCCTTTACTGCGCATGCGTCATTTGGGACCACAGCAGCACGTCTGAGTCTGACTCTCTTCACCCAAAGCGATCAAATGGATAAATGTGATTATTAACCATCAGATGACAAAGTAAAACCCCTTAAATCATTCTAAAGTCAGTTTTAAGCAGAAACGAGGCAAGAACTGGTGAGTCAGTATTGACGCTTTGAAATGATGGACGCGCAGTGAAGGCTGCAGCAGCAGCTCGTCCGGCTGCTGAGCTCTTCATCACTTCCTCTGTCTTTTATTATGAAATAATGCTGATGATGACTGAAGCAGGTTGAAGCAGAAACAAGGTGAATCAGTGAACCGTGGCTGATGCACAGAAATGACACATGCGCAGTGAAGGCAGGAGGGACCGTTCAGTCTGCAACACTGGAAAGGTGCACATGTTGGCAATGCCACAACGGGAGGAAGAAGGGAGACAACATTTCCTTCCATAAGTAAGTAGCTTTGGTATTCTTGTTACCTTCTCTGTAACTGCTGGGTGAGAAACTGGTGCATCTTGCAGAGCATCATGCCTGTGCAATGCATGAATGTGAAGTTGTATACCATGTATATACAATATTGCCTGGCAGTGCCTAGAATAAAATGTGACTCATGAATAAATCATCTGCAAAAGAATTGATTATTGGATTTTACTGTACCTTCTGAAGGGCCTGTACCCATTCTGATCAGGGTTCTCGTCAGTGCAGTTGAGCGTAGGGGGGGCCCTATGCTGTGATTTGGACCCCTACTCTGTAATTCAACCACCGTAGGGGGGCTTTTCTTTTTCTATTTTTAAAGGACATGTTACACTTTAAGTCCCAGTCAGCAACATAAAGTATTCATGATTAGAAGTTTATCTGCGCACATGCGGTAATAATTACTGGTCGCTGATGTATTTTGTCCCTCTTTCTCTGTGATTCAGCAGATGCATTTCCACCGGAAATTTATCTACAAGTCTCGCAATTAGCGTGTGTTTGTTGTTTTTTGCTTTTTGCAGTCACCATATTTGTGAAATGTCATGTGTTCCAGAAAAAGCAAAAAATTAAAAAAGCGAAACACTCAGTCAAAAAGCACAAGAAGTGACAGACTTCATCCTGCTCTGAGCTTTTTCAGCGACTGTTTGTCAGTCAGGCCGGACGAAGCTGAAGGGGCTCACAACGCCACACCAGCTGGTCAGAGAGAGCTAGCAGCCAGTCAGGCAGTAATCCAACAGCCGGTGTGATCTGCCATTTATGCCGGCAGTAACTACCTATTGTGTCTACGCAACACGGAGCCCCGGCTCAGCAGCACTGTGAGATCAAACCCACAAACTGTTCAGTCAACAGAAAATACACCGTACCAGCTGAAGTACTGGTTCATACACAGAAATCTAAATAAGAATCAATCTTTATGCTTCACTATCTAATTAAAATGCAAATTTCCACTCGGTCAAGGGTAGAGAGACACAAAACAAAACACCTGAATTCCTGACAAAACAATTTGTATTTGTGCAATGACTCACCTCCATGACAAAGCATTTTTGATGTGAGCCTCCTGATTCAGAAATGAGTTCATACTTCAGGCTGCGTCGTTTCTCATTCAGTTCCATCACTGGGTTCTTACCCTTCTTGGTCAAAATAGGACCAAAGCTGCCCTGTACACAGCAGATGGACAAACAGCTTAGCCCCTTAAATGTAATGACTATAGTTCTTTATTTCTCCTGAGGAAACAGAATATTGTCACAGCAACACCACCAGCAAACAGGCAGGAACTCTGGAACATACCGCATTTAAGGTGGTAGAGGCCGCAGTTGCAGTGGATGCCTGTACATCATCACCAGTTTCTGGGGTGACAGCCAGTCCAAGGTCTTGCAGAACCTGTAACAAGTCAGAGCCATAAAGTAGTTGGAGGGATTCAAGCAATAACGAAATCCAGTCTAAGATTGAATTCATGATCACTGGTGAAGTTAAAAATGAGTATATTCATACTGCTTTTCCCATTTTCACTTGGAGTTGCCACAGCAGATGAATGGATCTACATGTTGATTTGGCACAAATTTGGAAACAAGCACATAAACCGCTTGGACCCCCACACTGCTAGTCAGTGAAGTTCAAAGTCAAAGTGTCTTTATTTGTCTCCCTAAGGAGAGATTTGCCTTGGACAGGGTCTGCTACACAACAACACATCCAGTTCATAGCACCTATACATCAAAAACAACACAGTAAGTCAAAAGATAAAATATAAATACACAACATTATTAACATCTTTGTGCAAATTCCACAATACATAACCTTATACTATCTTCCCTGAACTATCTGCTGATTTATGAGCTTCACTGATAATGGAATAAATGAGTGTTTATATCGATTATATTTACAAAGAGGAACCCTGTACCTCCTTCCTGAGTTAAGTAAAATGTATTCAGAGTGCAGTACATGAGACGCATCTGTTAAAATATTGTCAGCACATCAGAGAACTGCCTGTTCAAACAACTCTTGGGGAGTCACAGGTACCACCATACCCATGATTTTGCCAGCTATCTTAATCAGATTTAATATTTGAGTTTTGATTTAACCATTAAATTACAAAACCAGCTAGTAATACCATACCGTAACACGGACTCAATCATTGCTCTGTAGAAAATCAGCATAATATTCCTACATACACCAAACAGTCGGAGTTGACGAAGAAGGTGCATGCGCTGGTGGATTCGGGCACAAACGCTTGACACTTGCATGTGCCAGCTTAAGTTGTTATCAATGTAAACCCCCAGATATTTATACGAATCCACCTGTTCAATGTTACGTCCATGTATGGTGACCACACTACGGTCTCCAACAGCCCGAGGGTCCACCAACATCTCCACTGTTTTAGTAGTTATTAATCTGCAATTGATGGACATCACACCAGTTCACAAACCTGTCCACTCCAGATTTGTGACAACTTGAATTAGTACTAGTGTTTAGCAGACTGAGTATTACAGTGTCATCTGAAAATTTAACAACATACTGGTTTGGCTGATAGCTGATGCAGTCATTGGTACACAGTGTAAATAAAAAAGGTGAACTAACACAGCCCTGAGGGGCACCAGTGCTACTTAATGCAATATCAGAGCAGACAGAATTGACCTTCACATGCTGTGACCTGTTTGTCAAAAAAGAATGATACCACTTAATTAAAAAAGGGTTCACATTCAGCAGAATCATTTTTTGAAAAAGGATATGCGACCGGATACAGTTAAAATAGCAGAACTAAAATCTATAAAAACTAATTTGGCATATCAGAGGAACTCTCAAGATTGTTTAAAACCAAGTCATTATAGTTAAAATGGCATCACTCGTACTTCCGCTTCCTTTTGTACACAAACTGATACTGATCCAAGTGTTGGCTCCACCTCTACAGTAACTCCTGAATTAACAGTTCTCCAATGCTTTCATTACATTAGAGGTTAGGGGCCACTGGCCGAAAATCATTATTCACTGGGGGTGTGATTTCTTGGGGACTGGATAATAACTGATCTCTTCCAAAGCTCAGGTACTGAATAAGTATCAATAGAGAGCGGGAAGAGTTGATGCCAAGCTGGAGTGAGCTCCTCTGCAATATTTTAAAAGAAAAGCAGACATATTGTCTGGCCCTGTGGCCTTATAAGTATACATTGATTTAAAAACTTGAGTAACTGATTGTGGGTCAATTAAAATTCTGTCCTCATGCAAATGACACCTAATCTCTTAAAATTTCCCTGCACTCTTCCTGGTTATCACTCTCAAAACGCAAATAAAAATCATTTAGCTCATTGGCTTTTGCAAATTCATTATTGTCAATTACAGGTTTCCTTTTGTGTCCACGTTTGTCATGCCCCGAACAGAATCCCACAGTCTCCTGTTTGCTCTGGAAAGGTCCCGTTCTGCGCACTCCTTATGCTGCAGTCGAGCATCTCTCATCTTCTGGTTCAGGTCTTTTTGTGCGACCCTAACCCCTGCAATGTCCCTTGATTTAAAAGCTGCATTCTTCCTATTATTACATTCCCGTATTTCCCGTGTGACATACGATTTATTATTTGGGCATTTCTTAATAATCTTTTGGGGAATGATTGAGTCAACACAGAAAGAGATGTAACCAGTAATTGCCTCTGTGGCATTGTTGATATCCGCGTTTTGGAAAAAAATGTCCCAATCTGTACACAAGTAACATCCTTTCAGCTCCTCTATCTTGTCAGCAGACCACAGTTTGACAGAGTGGACCTCAGGTTTACTAGATTTAAACGCTGATCAATAGGTGGCGAGAAGCTGGACTACATTATGGTCCAAATTGCCAAAGGGGGAGGGGGGGGTGTCTGACTCTGGCTGTGTAGGCATCTCTTATGCTAAGTTAGAAACTAAACCTATCTTTTAAGACTGGACACACACATTTTCAGAAATGTGTACACTAATGGGGGGCACACCCAATAAATACATTTTCAAATCATCAGTAGGGGCAATATAATCATAAACAGTTTTCTAATTTTGATGAAATCTTTTCCCCATCCTACACCTGGCATCTTTTCCCCCCCTCACTATGTAACTACTTGCTACTTTAAAGACAAAGTACATGCCAGCTATTATTGTACTCTACTAGGCTGTATTGCATATAACAGAGAAGAGTTTTTAATATATTTGTGTAAAGCTGCAATATATTGAAAAAACAGTGCAGCTAAAATGAAAAACACTAAACCCCTTTTCTAGCCAACATACGTACACAAAGCAACACTCAGGAGGCAAAATTACAAAATAAGTAGAGATTTATTTATTTACCACTGGACAAAGTGCATTTTCTGTTTAAGCCATGACCCAGATTTTGTCATCACTTGTGTACAAAAAATAGTAAATCAGATAAGTTCCATACTCAGGGTATGACTGGCCACTCGGCAGCTCATTCAATGTGAAATGGTGACTGATATTTTCACACAGGTAATCAAAAATATAGACAGACTAGCATGTTGCCTGTGGGGATCCACGGGCTTGAGATTGGGTAGTGTTTATAAAATAGGTAGCTGACATTTTTCAAGGGTGGTATTAAATTATGCAAAGTTTCTACAATGAGTTGGAATATGTGTGATTCCAGAATGTTTTTAGAACCTTAGACCTCAACAGTTTTTAGAACTCAACCCTTTCATTTCCTGTTAATTATGTAATTTTTAATGTTAATTTACTGTCTTAATGTATTTATAAATTCTTTAGGTTGTTGTTATCATATACACACTATTGTTATTATTATTTTATGTTTACTTCTATTTTGTCATTTGATTTTTAAATGGACCACAATGGAAAAAAGTGTTTTCAATTTCTTGTGTCATTCATGTATTTTTAACTTATTTACAATTATATTATGTACTTACACTGAACTTACTAAATAAAATCCGACACACATTCACATTTTTAATATATAGATGATTTACCGCCCCCCTGCTGGATTGGAGTGTGAGTCCAGAATGTAAATATCAGTGTCCATTGTTCAGTGTTGATAGCTCATATATGTAGCTTCTCTAAAAATATTAGTCCTATCAACATTCGGCTTTGGCGCCGTTCATCCTTGACCCAAAGAGCAAATGTTAGGTTCCCCAGTTTGTGCATGATTAAAACTGCACACACAGCCGTTTGTCTTTTCTGTATTCTGCTGTATGCAGATAGTTTGAATTTGACAGAGACGGTGGCAGAAGACATTAAAAATACTACACATTTCACTCATTGTGCCAACATAACACTTAAAGACCCTTTTCCACTACACAGAAGTAGCACTCCTTGGCCTCGACTCGGTTCTACTCAATCTGGTTCCAGGTGCGCCCTTTTTCCACTACAATAAGAATTGTAATAAAAACCTCCAAAAAACTTCAGTCTCTGTATGATAATAATTCCCCAGAGTTTCAGTTATCTTTTCACTTTGCATAAAAGTTATGTTTCTTTCAAAATGATCCTCCAACAAATCACACAATTGGAAACACAACGTAGGCCAAAGCGACCAAGATAACTGAAACTTTGGGGAAAGTTCCCCAAAGTTTCAGTTCTCCTCACTTATGGAACTGGATTCTTCAATAAAAATAAAATGGCGGCATGTAAAGAGAGAGAGAGAAAAAAAAAAAAAAAATCACAGTAATGGCACTAAATTAGTCAAATGTACACGTTTGTTGCAATGCTGACTTTAAGCGTTTTTCTGTCAGAAGTTAATACTTTAAAGCGCAGCACGGCCTTAGCTAGCTCGCTAGTTAGCAATCAGCTAGCTCACTGTGCCCGCATACATGAGACAACAATGTTACTTTAACACAAGTTAAGACTCAAAATTTCGTTTGTTAATGTGCACTTCCCACCAATGGGATAAGTAACATTAAACGTGCTTTCCAGCAGACTACGTCAAAGTCACAAAAACACTTACGGTCCGTCGCTGTCACCAAAGCCTTGGCCAAGTTGCGGTCATCCTGCCTCCCGCTGGTTGCCGGCCCGGTGTCAGTAAACAGCGTTCCTATGGTCGCACTGTTTCCAGCCCTTACGGCCGACCTACTCTGGCTGTTGTGGTCCTGTAATCACTTTTAAAACTTTTTCAGCTGTTCTGTGCTGCTGTAATGTCCGGTACACGTGACGGCCAAAGACTGGGAGATGTTCTCATTTCAGATCGCTTCATCCACCTCTCTGTATCTCTCCTCCGCCACCAAACACAGACACGTACACAACTCATCCACGGACCACAGTGTGGTTGTGTGTGAGTAAAAAAAAAAAACTCGCCGTCAAACGAAGAAAAGGACGGTCGCTATAAAACTGCTGCAAGTATTTAAAAATGGCGGGTTGATTATCGTCTCAGACGGCGCGCTCATGACTCGTCCAGTGACGACATTCTCTGACCAATCAGTGGCCAGCAGCCTGTTGACGTCACATTTTAGTATCGGCTCGGCTCGCTTGGAACTGCTCCTGAGCATGTACCCAGTACTAACCCTAATGAAAAGCAATAATAAAAAATAAAAGTTTAGAGTCAAGCTGAGTAGTGCAACTTTTGTGTAGTGGAAAAGGGCCTTTTGTCACTCATGGTGACAGCAACATAACACTTATCTAAACTGACTAACCTACTGAACCAGAAAAACACAATAAATCAGTAACTAACTAACATGAACCACAATACATTTAAAAACCCCAAATCCCCAAACTCCCATGGTGCATTGCAGCACAACATCCATTGTTTATTTTTTTTAGCTAAAATTCCTCATTTCTCCCAAAATATTTTGTCCTATAAAACTTTTCGTTTTTGCAGCATTCACCCTTAAACCCAAAATACATAAGCCTACCAAACAGCAAATATCAGCTCTACCCCGGTTTTTGCGTGATCGAAGCCACACACATGCATGCACGCACACAGAGGCCACTTGTCAATTATAATATAGAGATACCAGATTTGGGCCCATAACATGAAAATAAAACAAGCTTTGTCCTGTCGTCGATATAAACCTGCATATTGTAAAAGGATGTATCGAGTTACAATAAAAAAAATTAAAAGGTACTTGCCTTGTTGGCCACATTCAGTTTAGCGGCTCGTTTGGAAGATCCCGTGCCTCAAATATTTTGCCTTTGAACTCCACAGCCATCGTGAAGATTGGTTCTGACTGGACCCGACTGTGATACAAGTATGTATTCCAAACCGGGTCTGTACTGGTATAAAAGCCATCCACAGGATTTGGGGATAAGTCGTCCGCAACTGAAAAGAAATGCAAAAGCAAGAATGGAGGTCACAAAGTCTTCTAAAGAAATTTTTATATCAGAAAGATCTAATGAAGATAATAATCTGAATTCTGACTGCCCTCCTCCGTTAGGAGGTATTAATGCTCACACATCAGCACCCTGCAGATGGATGAGTTTCCGGTGCACCAGTTACAAATAACATACAAAACTAAGCAAAAAGCCAAAAGGAAGTCAAGTAGAAACCCAAGACTAATACCAAGGTCTTCAATATGCATTACTAACATGATCTCTTCTGGTAGAACTGCTGGTACTTCAAAAGCTTTCTCTGTTTGCTGCTGAGTTGAATGTCCTGGTCTTCTTCGCCCTCCACCTCCTTGAATATCTCTTCATTGACTGAGGAAAGTATCTGGAAGGTGCTATCTGGGCTGCACAAAAACAGAAGCCTGAGAATGGAACTATTTATCAATTACAAGGGAAAAAGACGTGAATCATTAGGTACCTGTAGCCTCTTGGCTGCTGATTCTTGGCGGCCTCTGTTCCGTCTCATATTTTGAGGTCAATCCCCAACACTTTGCAGAACTGTCCAAAGGAAATCAGCCTCAAGGTGTGCTGGAGAACATCCGACAAAATGATTAGTGTAGGGGAATTAAGATTGCAGCTGTGCTTGCAATGCATTACCAGTCAAATCTTACCTGAGCGCTCTTTGTGATGTCTTCACATTCCTGCGGTGTTAGATGTGCAGCGGCGTCATATCTTCCTCCTCAGATGGATCTTTAATTCCAGGGCCCATCTTGGTACAGGTGCAAATTAAGCAGATGATTAATGTAAGGAGGTACACAAACACAAAACCGATTTTTACGGCTGAAAGACATGTCTCACCATCCAAAAGGACTCCACAGGCAATGGACTCCAAAACCCTACAGAAAATATCACCCGGTCCCAGTGGTTTCTCAGCTGACACAATGCTGTTCTGGACCAGCAATTCAAGTGGCTATGTGACCGTTAGAGCAGAGAAGTAGTAAAGACTCAATGAACAGCCATAAATATCACACAGGAAGATGCACAACTGAGGTTAATAAACGTATGCAACAGGGGGCCTCACCCATCCACCAATGGTGTCCATGTAGAATTATGTTTACAAAAGTCTGTCAATACCCGGATCACGACAGCAGCGTATTTCAGGTCTTTGACGTTGACCTGTACACACAAACACAGTTAACTTCAGTCAGCTGAGCTGCCCCTCTTACAGGGCTTCAACTCTTTGTTGTCTGGATTTCACAAAAGGACCAACACAGAAGGCTCCAAATAAGAGCCGTGTCTACACAACAGACTATGCGAAAGTTGTTATGACCAATATGAGGAGAAAAAAAAAAGTCTCATTGACAGAACTTTCCGATTAAAAACTTTGTGTGTGGAAGACACTGGGAGATTTACCCTGTCATGTACTTGACTCAAAGACAGATCATGAAATTGGTTTTAAAAATATCACAACAGTAATCAGGAAGACTAGCAAGACAGTTGTAAACTGATGTAAATAGCAACAATTTATCTAATCTGTAACTGGTATGGATCGTCGGTATACTTCAAAAGATTTCAAACTTGTGAGGGGACAAGGGCTTCGTTCAAAAACTCCAGCTGTAGTTAAGGAGTCCTTTGTTTGGGGTGGGGGGGTTCATTGCGTAGTCTGATCCCCCGACCCCAATTACAACTGAGATCACACAACTGATGAAAACATAAGAAGGCTGGCTTGTAGAGCAAAGGATGATGCTGCGCAAGGGGCCAAAGTTCATATTCCCACCTTAGAGTTCATCTTAGTGCCTTTTGACTTTTGGAGTTACCGGAGCCATAAAAGTATTTAAAAGTGTAAGAACAGCTCTTCCAAGATTTTAAAGTTTCAACAATCATTTCAACAATCATTTAGAGAATTCACTGTTCAACCTTAGATACAAATAAGGACATGAATGCAAACCTGGAACCACTTGGCAGTGGCGGAGAGACGCCAAGGCAGTTTGGCATTTCTGCCTGTCCAGAACATCCGGCGGATCGTTGACAGTTTGCGTGTCTATTGACGAGGTGGAGTAAGAAGAAAAGGTACAGTTTGACCAAGGGGGTTGGCTCTGTCTTGCAATTCAGGGAGCAGCAGCTTTCCACAAACCACCAGCACCAGGGAAACGGGGTCACAGTACCTATTATATAAGTCTTTGGTCCCAAGAAGTCTGACTGAAACTATGTACAAGTATTACAAATCAATACACCCATAAAAATGCAGTTTTTTTTTTAATATTACATAGGTATGTTTACTGTATCTGGCCTGGGTAAGATAAAAATAAATTTCCCCCGTTCCCTCAGCACTCGGCTTGGGTTGGCTGCTGAGCCTCCCTCCTGAGACAGTGTGTCCAGTTGGTCAAAGGGTCCAGCGTCCCTAAAAAACTTGACAAACTAGAAGGTAATCAGTTGTAATTACAAGCATGTAGAGAATCTTCACGTCTGGTCCATACTGCAGCAAAACTGATGGATGCCCTGAACAAAATGTGTAATGGACCCATACTAGCTTTAGGCAATTTTAGCACATTTTCTACAGTACACCCTTACTCTAAACTATTCCAAACACGACTGTGGCTGACGTCATTTTGCACAAAACTGTGGCCTCAGATATAGCAAGCCACATTCCAAAACGAAAATCTGGAAATGATTAGTAGTACTATGCCTGAAGTTCCACACCCAATTTGAGGTACACCTCACAAGTTTTCTTTGTGCATGTTCACACAGTTGAGGACAGCCTGCTCTAGTCCAATAAACCTGTCGTGCCATGAAACCTGTCTATTAACTGACTGTGAACTTGATGTTCATCTCCCAACTTGTCCAAAGCAGACTGGCTGAAAAACTCATCATTCAGATGTTATAATAAAAAGGTGTGAGCCTGCTTATGATCCATTATTTAGTGCTTTAATTTCTACAAAATTTCCTAAAATCAAACAGTTCATACAAACAAAGTTCATATTCCCAACCATCATTTAATGCTCCAGAAATAGCCAAGTAAACTGTCAGCATGTTTAACTAAAGGGTTCTCAATCATAGACCTCAGGGACATCCACCACAACCGGTTTTCCAGCTGTTCCTGCTTTACTCACAGCTAATTAATCAGGTGCGTTTGCACCATCTGACATCTGGGAGACACTTGGCTTTGCCAATTTGGTGTGGGTAGAACAGGGATAGATCATGTGCTGGGTCATCAGTCCCTGAGGACCATGTTGAGAACAGCTGGTGTACCTGATCATCTGAAACTATTATTTTTGACATTATTAATTATCCAGCACTAAAGTGCAGTGCAGCAAATGCAGTAGAATATGCAGTAAAACCAGTATGGATCTTGACATGGGATTTGAACAGACACCCCCAGACCTTCCAATGAACTCCCTGCAACTTAAAATCAATATAGCATGTGCCGATTCACATGAAACCTCTAAATCAACCACGAACCAGCTTTTTCCATAGACAAGTGTAACTGACAGGATGTTTCTCTACAGGCAGAATTAAAAATTTTTGCGTTTTCAGTTTTGCTGCAGCTGACACCAAATGTACTGCACATCTTGAGAACAAAGTACATGCAATACGCGCTTAAGTTGTCATTCTTGAAAACTATTTACACATGGAAAACAGCTCAGCAAAAAAAAAAAAAAAAAGTTTTTATTTTTAAATGACTGAGGCACTGTAACCAATTTATGTCAAACGACGAGTGAAGTGAAGCGAGTGAAGAGCCAGTGTTCATTGGCTCTTCACTGGCTTCAGCCTGAGAAAGTCCAAACACCACTAACATGAGAAGAGACTTTGGCAAAATTCTGGATTGTTACATGTCAGCAGAGCAGTACATGGTCTGTACACAGACACACGATGTACAGGACATGGCCCGTGGCTGCTGCGATTATGGACCAACATACGCACCTTGCTGCAAAGCCATGCCTTCTTCTTTGCAGGGCGAAACCCTCTTCCTGGGGAGCCGCGCCCTCTTCCTGGGGAGCCGGCCATCCCTCCAGCAGCTCTGTGCCCTCCCAGCAGCTCTGTGCCCCTCCTGCGCAGCAGCCCATCCTGCTAGCCGCTCCCTCCTGCGAGCCCGCGCCCTCCTCCTGCTGAGCGCGACCCTCCTCCTGCTGAGCCGCGCCCTCCTCCTGCTGAGCCGCGCCTCCTCCTGCTGAGCCGCGCCATCCTCCTGCTGATGCCGCGCCCTCCTCCGCTGAGCCGCGCCCTCCTCCTGCTGAGCCGCGCCCTCCTCCTGCTGAGCCGCGCCATCTTCTGCTGGGCCGCGCCATCTTCCTGCTGGGCCGCGCCATCTTCCTGCTGGGCCGCGCCATCTTCCTGCTGGGCCGCGCCATCTTCCTGCTGGGGCCGCGCCATCTTCCTGCTGGCCGCGCCATCTTCCTGCTGGGCTGCCCACTCTTCCTGCTGGGTTGCCCACTCTTCCTGCTGGGCTGCCCACGCTTGCTGCTGAGTAGCCCACTCTTGCTGCAGAGTTGCCCACTCCCCCTCCTTACTGAAAAGTTCTGATGTCATGTTTAAAATCAGATGCAGGGAAACTCCTTTCATGCTTGTCACAACAACTGCTCCATCCTCGATACGCTGGGTCACGGCATATTTGACCATGTCCTGTTGGACAAAGTTCAGCAGAGCAGCTGTATTAGAATGGTGAAAAAAGGTTTCAATGCACAGTAACTTACAGCTAGAACTTTTATTTTTTGGTTGTATTCATGCTTTTGCCAATGAAGGTGTTAAAGGTGAAAGAAAATGTGTACTTTGTGTATTCGAGGCAAGTTATAAGCAATTTGCTGATAAGACATTAAATGTGATGATATCACAAAGGGGGGGGGGGGGGAACTGAGCTACTACAGAATGCCGCCTTGCAGTAAGAAATACTCACAGCTCTTTAACAGCCGAGTCACAGCTAGAGCTGTTAAAATATGCTGTTAAAAAAAAAAATCATTTGAAGTAATTATTTGTACCTCTAACTGTGCAATCAGATTTTCGGCCACTTCTTGAAGCAGGGTCACAGTAGGCTTGACAGAACAAAGCAGCACCATATCCAGGTTCATGTCTCCCTTCAGCAGAAGTCCATTGCCCAACGCACCCACCCTCACAACGCCACGGATCAGACGATCTTCAGAACCAGCACTTGTAATGTCACACAAAAAAGGCGAATTTTAAAATATTTACTTATTCAGAACAACTATGTCCTATTCAGGTCGTGAGGCACACTGGTGCTGGAACATATTCCTGGATGCTCTATATAGTTACGCTATGACTGCCACTGGACAGGACATCAGTCCTGCGCAGGTTACTTCCCCAGGAAAAAATTATGGAATCACCGGCCTCGGAGGATGTTCAGTCAGTTGTTAATTTTGTAGAAAAAAGCAGATCACAGTCATGACACAAAACTAAAGTCATTTTAAATGACAACTTACTGGGTTTAAGAAACACTTTAAGAAATCAGGAAAAATAATGTGGCAGTCAGTAACAGTTACTTTTTTAGACCAAGCAGAGGGGGAAAAAAAAAAATATGGACTCACTCAATTCTGAGGAATAAATTATGGAATCACCCTGTAAATTTTCATCCCCAAAACTAACACCTGCATCAAATCAGATCTGCTCGTCAGTCTGCATCTAAAAAGGAGTGATCACACCTTGGAGAGCTGTTGCACCAAGTGGACTGACATGAATCATGGCTCCAACACGAGAGATGTCAATTGCTTTGCAGGTTGGAGCCTTGTCATGGACCATTTTCTTCAACTTCCACCAAAGATTTTCAATTGGATTAAGATCCGGACTATTTAACAGGCCAAGACATTGACCCTATGTGTCTTTTTGCAAGGAATGTTTTCACAGTTCTTGCTCTATGGCAAGATACATTATCATCTTGAAAAATGATTTCATCATCCCAAACATCCTTTCAACTGATGGGATAAGAAAGGGTCCCAAAATATCAATGTAACTTGTGCATTTATTGATGATGTAATGCAGCCATCTCCCCAGTGCCTTTACCTCAATGCAGCCCCATATCATCAATGACTGTGGAAATTTACAGTTCTCTTCAGGCAGTCATCTTTATAAATCTCATTGGAACGGACCAAACAAAAGTTCCAGCATCATCACCTTGCCCAATGCAGATTTGAGATCATCACTGAATATGACTTTCATCCAGTCATCCACAGTCCACGATTGCTTTTCCTTAGCCCACTGTAACTTGTTGTATCTGTTAGGTGTTAATGATGGCTTTCTTTAGCTTTTCTGGATGTAAATCCCATTTCCTTTAGGCGTTTCTTACAGTTCGGTCACAGATGTTGACTCCAGTTTCCTCCCATTTCGTTCCTCATTTGTTTTGTTGTGCATTTTCGATTTTTGAGACATATTGCTTTAATTTTCTGTCTTAACGCTTTGATGTCTTCCTTGGTCTACCAGTATGTTTGCCTTTAACAACCTTCTCATGTTGTTTGTATTTGGTCCAGACTTTAGACACAGCTGACTGTGAACAACCAACATCTTTTGCAACATTGCGTGATGATTTACCCTCTTAAGAGTTTTGATAATCCTCTCCTTTGTTTCAATTGACATCTCTCGTGTTTGGAGCCATGATTCATGTCAGTCCACTTGGTGCAACAGCTCTCCAAGGTGTGATCACCTCCTTTTTAGATGCAGACTAACGGGCAGATCTGATTTGATGCAGATGTTAGTTTTGGGGATGAAAATTTACAGGGTGATTCCATAATTATTTCCGCAGAATTGAGTGAGTCCATATTTTTTTCCCCTCTGCTTGGTCTAAAAAAGTAACCGTTACTGACTGCCACAATTATTTTTCCTGATTTCTTATAGTGTTTCTTAAAGCCAGAAAGTTGCCATTTGAAATGACTTTAGTTTTGTGTCATGTCTGTGATCTGCTTTTTCTACAAAATTAAACAACTGAATGAACATCTCCGAGGCCGGTGATTCCATATTGCCAGGGGTTGTACACATTCACATAGTAGTGTGCATTATGAAAGGGATGAATTTAAGCAGGTTGCAGCTTCATCTGTAGAAAAGGCTAAATGACTGAACAGCACCAAGGGTCTTGTCTTTGGAGGGTGGCGACTCCTGCAGTCCTGAGGGTCATCCACAGGGGTGAAGCTGCAAGTAAAATGTCTTTCTCACCATGATGTCATTCACACGTTTTGTGTTGTCAGTGTGCTGACAACATAAAACTCCCAATGAATGCACAGCCTGAGCATCATAATACACTCACTGAAAGTGATGATGTGACACCACTAGAGGGCAGGTGCCAGGCAGCCACAGCAACTGCCACTTTTCTCAGTGTGATGATTACTGTGGTGACCAGATCAAAAGCAGGTGTGTTCAACCTCTGAGATCTGGCCATTTCCCAGTTATTCTACCTTAGACAATGCAGTCACTGCTATGAAGGATTTTTCTAAGCCCATCATAGAGCAGTGGCAGATGGTCATTTTTGCTAAGAGAAATATTCCAGGTGCCCACCAACATGAGCCTACACAGGTTTCGACCTGGATACCACCATGTAGTGGATGGCCGACCCCCTCAGCACCGTACCAGTCACCCTCCTCCACAGACCATCGCCTGAAAACACATTTACTCCCACCAAGTGCAGAAACAAGATATTCTTTTGCTGTGTCAAGTTTTGTGAAATATTGTATGGTAGTTGAAGTACCAATCCTGCCACTAACCCCCTAAAAAGTCTTGTGTGTAGGCTGGAGGACCACTTACTTTCTATAAAGGTGAAATTAACAGCATACCCAGGACAGACATACATAAAAACTTTAACTTGATTCCAAAGCTTAACTTTGGGCAATAACTAGTTGTCTTGACCTGACTCCAGAAACAGGAGAAAATGTGCACACTTTCATTCTACAGGAGATGAATTCATCAGTTGAATGACTTGCCGATGTGATTGGTAGGATCACATTAATACGCCACATGTGTAATGAAAAGTTTTTATACGTTATCTCAATAAAATGCCAACAAATGATGTTTATAATACAATAAACTATTAGTACTCCATTTTAACATCTAAATGCATTTTAATTTAGTTGATTAAATATCCATATTTATAATAGTAGCACAAATGATACAGACCAACTGGACATCTGCTTTACCTCTTTTCCTCAGCATTTTCTTCACAATCTTTTGAAGCATTCATTTGCTCAGAAATGGCCTTCAGTGCCCACTCCACATCAGACACAATTGCGTGTATGGCCGTCAGTTCATCTGCAGTTGGATAAATCTCAGAATGTTTGGCCATCACTGGGTTGTCATATCCCTGCAAGGGTGTCTGAATGATACAGATAGTTTCCTTAAACCCGGAATGAAACACACCCAGTAAAATTCATATTAAAAGAACATTACATTGGAGCCAGTGTCAAATTTATAATTTGCTAAGTTCTCATTGAACTCATTGAATGTAGGACTCCAACAGGCCACAAGGCAAATTTGTAATCATACCATTCTTACATTAGGGAATTCAAAACATTTTACAGTGGCATAGAATCTCATGAAATACATTAAAATAGAAATTAAAAGCATTACAAGAAACAATAAAAGCAGCATTAAAATATAATATTAACAGAGTAAAAGTCAAATTAAAAACAAAACCAAGCAAATAATTCAATATAATGGATTCAAAATGTACCATACTTATGTAAAAGCCACAAAAACCAAACTGTTCAGACTGGCTCATAGTTTTTAATTTGAGGAGAGGGCACAAAACTATAACTGCTTTCCATTGTTAAAATGAAAGAACAATGAAAACATGGAACTTCTGTCCATAGTTCTGACTGCAAATGATGCGCAAATGTTTAAAGGACATTTTAAAATAAAATATTTGAATATGAACAGTACTACTGAATTTAAAAAATAGCCTTTGCCAAATCATAGCAATAACAGGAAACACTAAGAAATAAAACAATGCAGACTCAAGTTTAGAACTTCAAATTCTTTTTTAAAAATATGAGGATGTCTATACATTGTCTGGTGACAGGGTAACAATAATTCTACCTTTATTTATGTAGTACTTTCAGGATAAATAAATCAACAGTGTATGTGTGTACTAAACCCTCAGTAGTTTTGTAACCAACCCTGCCAAGACAAGAAGTATTAGTGCCAATAATAAATAATGCCAAACATCTATTAAATTGCTAATAATTATTTCAGTGCATCTGCAGCACCCTAATCAGCTCTTGAGGTGATTATGAAACATGAGGATTAACAACAGTTCTGCTCATTTTATACATTAAAACAGTCCTGACTTTTTCTCACCCATTGTGAAGTTTTTGCTCAATGCTTTCGCATTTATGAATGCCTCACATTTTTCCACTCTATGTGCCTCATGATTTAAGGGTTTAACATATGTAGTATCTCTTCAATGGTGGGGAATCACTTCAGTAGTGGCAGGGGATGACGATGCCAAATGACGATTAAAGGTTTGTGTGGGCCTCAAAAGATTTAAAGAATTTAAAGTGGGCTTGAATGGATTTTTGAAAATCCATTCAATGTTAAAAGATATGGACTTTCCAAGATTTTTCCTGACTTGTTTTTTTTAACACTTGTAACCTTTTTTTTTTTTTTGATTGAGAAGTTGGACAACACAGTGCATTCACATAACTGAATAAAAATTTGCCAGGGGGTAACAATAATAAAATAAAATGACAAATTAGGTACAGTTCATACAGTGTTTCCATGCTGATAATGTTTTTCTAGCCTTTGTATTTGTACAGGGTTCAATGCTGTTTGTATAAATTTCAAAGTCCTTATAAAAGATAGAGAATGTTTTTTTTTTTTTTTGAGAATTTACATTTGAGTATGTAAAACTTTGCCATAATAATGAGTAGATTAATAATATAAACTTCATTTTCTGTTGTATTGTCTTTTGCAAAAAAACAGAAAAAAAATGTTCAGAAAACATTCTAAAGTTTTTATAAAAGTGGGTTGTTATGAAATGGGTAATCTCCTTCCAAAAGTTGTTGGTAAATGAGAAATGCCAAAAAAAAAGATGTGGCACAGTTTCTGGGAGAAAGGAACACATTTTCCTGACTTTGAAAATTGAATCAGTTCTTGTCTATCAGGATATGAATCCTCTGTAAAAATGTCATAACAATATTTAAAAAATTGTGGGTTCCATGCTGTTCACAAAGAAACAAACAATCGGGCAAAAACATAACCTCTGCCAAACTTTGTTGGCAGAGGTAATGGCAAGAGGTCGCTGCCTTACCCGTTGAGCAGAAACCTTCTCACTTGCATCCTTTTCGTCTGCAACCTTCTCACTTGTATCCTTTTCATCTGTAGGCTTCTCACTTGTATTCTTCTCATTAGTCTTTTTCTTTACGGTCTCCTTAATGACACTGAGACAGTCCTTGTACTGTTTTAGCTCATCTTGATAGCGTAGACAGTCATACCAGTAACGCAGTGCTTCATATCTAGAGAGAATGACAAAAATGAAGGATGATCAACAGTTTAAAGTACAAGAAAGTACCACAAAAAGTGGATTGTTGTGTTTGCTTGTATACAAACTCCACCAGCATCAATGCTCTGCCAAGTGGTTTCCCTGACTGTATGAAGTCAAAATAATTAATTGTTCAGCTCTTTAATCAGCTATGATTAAAGGCATTGGTCGAAGAACTAACAACACCAACATACATCCAATTTAACTTAGACAATATAATAAACTGGTGTGTTGCCCGTGTGGGATCCACAGACTTTAAATTGGGTAGTGTTTACAAAATAGATAGCTTACATTTTTCAAGGATGGTAATAAATTGTGCAAAGTTTCTGTAATGAGGTGGAATGATGTGTGAGTCCAGAATGTTTTAGAACCTTAGACCTCAAGAGCTTTTAGAAGAAAAACGCAACCCTTTTCTTTCGTGTTAATCACGTAATTTTAATGTTAATTTACTGTATTAGTGTATTTATATATTGTTATCATATACACACTATTACTAATATCATTATTACTTCTATTTTGTCATTTGATTTTTCAATGGACCACAATGGAAATACAGTAAAACTCACATATAATAGATTCAGTTGGGCCAGCGAATTTTGTCCATTATAAATGAAATCCATTATATGTAAAAAACGGACAAAATCCGCCAGGTATTGGAACCTACAGGCAATTTTAAAATCTTGCTGTGTGAACCAGGCATTAAGTATTTCCTTGATTAAACGCCTGATCTTGAATCGGGACCTGCCTCATTTAATGACCAGTGTAGGAGACCGAACAGTCCTCCTAAAAATCAGTCCCCCGATGACACGGTTCACGGATTATCACCTCGTTTCTCCTTCAAACTGCACTTCAGTCATCATCTATCTCAGCGACAGATATCTGACGCTTTTGTACAACAATCATTTCCACATAAATTCAGCATTATTTCATCATAAAAGGCAGCGGAAGCAATCAGAGTGTGGCTAAATGAGCTGCTAGCTGATGCGTTCACTGCGTGTCGGACATTTCAAAGCGTCACGGAATTTAGCCTCGTTACTGCTTAAAACGGCTTTGTTTCTGCTTAAAACTCACTTTAGAATGATTTAAGAGGTTTCAACTTTATCATCTAATGGTTAATAATCCATTTGATTGCTTCTGGTGAAGAGACTCGGTTTCAGACATGCTGCTGTGGTCTGAAACGACGCATGCACAGATACATGAAAAAGGCGACACCGGGTCAAAACTTGGTCTGAAAAAAATAAACGCCTGCCTTAAATAAGCGCCAGACATTATGTGTATTAAGAAAATTACATTTGATCACATCTTTGCAGAGGTGGTGGCCAAGTGGTTAGTGCGCTTGGTTTCAATGCAGAAGGTTCCAGGTTCAAATCCCACCCCTACCACATTTCTCCATGTAATGTGGAGTTGCGTCAGGAAGGGCATCCGGCGTAAAACCTGTGCCAATTCAACATGCAGATCCACCTTGGATTTGCTGTGGCGACCCCGAGTGCAAACAAGGGAGCACCCGAAGGGACTTACTTTTACATTTGGCCACATCTGAATGGACTACTTGTAGAGCGACATGAAGACATGAATCAGAGGCACAAAAAGGAGCGGTGATCGGGCATTATGTTTACCAACAGACCCGGCGTGTGCATATGACATATGCCCCCCCCCAAAAAACAAAACGGATTTGCATGATTCACGAGTGCCTCATTTTCAGGTCGGAAAAGCCAGAATCACACCTCGAGTCGAAGAAGGTCCTCAGGAGTGTCCCTGGCACTCCACAGGACCAGAGTCACCTTGGCAGGTCAAGTCTGCTCTGGCCTTTCTTATAAAGTGCAGTAGTATTGTTGGACCAGTCCAGTTTATTGTTTAGGTCAGGGCTATTCAACTATATTTTTCCGGGGCCAAATTTGTCAGAATACTATGATCTGTGGGCCGGACATTCTCGTGACCTGTACTATTATTCTCGGATGTACAATTGAGATAAATGCTACTGCATTTCTTTTTCCCTTTTTTATTTAACAGAACATCAAAAGTATATAACCTTACCAAAAAATAGTACTGATAAGTATATAAAAAGTAAACTAGAAGTACACTTGAAACATACTTGCATATACTACTTTTTGGTAAAGGTACTAATGAAGTCACTGAGTGTGGGAAAGTGCAGCAGCCTGTTATTAAGATCACATGCGAAAATGTCTATTTTTTTATAAAAGCAGTCAGCTTTTCAACCACATCAGCCACTGTTTTATCCTCCCCTGAAGACTCAGATTAAGACCATTCAAATGATGCATGATATCACCTAAAAAGCACATTTCTGAGACAAATTTGTCATCTAGCATTTTTGTCAGAAATGTTTCAGCCTTCTTGTGCTTGCATTCAGATAGAAAGGTGATAATTTCCTCCCTCAGTTCACAGACCACCTGACGTTGTGTAAAAGTAGGTCAGAGTGCTCAGCTGACATATCAACAAGTAGTCTGTGAAACAACCTGTGGTGAAGACTGGATGCTGCTCTGATAAAGTTCACTGCAGCAATCACAGAGTCCATGGTACTTTTCAACTCACCACTAAGCTGAGAGCAGAGGACACTCTGGTGAACGAGACATTGGACAGACTGTAGTTTTGGTGCAACAGCAGACAGTCATGCAGACAGTCTTTTGACCCTTCCTGCCATCGAGGGAGCTCCATCTGTAACCAGCAGGTTAATACGCTCCAGGTCCAGTACACTGTCTTTAAAAAAGCAATAAGCTTTTGGAAAATTATTTCCCCTGTTGTTTGTCCTTCCAGTGGAATTAGGCCCAACAGATCCTCCTTGAAACGGTCACCGTTGAAAAACTGCACATACAAAGTTGTTCTGTATCAGAGCCGTCAGCTGACTCATCCACAGCCAGCGACATGAATTCAGCTTTCTTCAACTGAGTTAGAAGAGTCTCGAAAACGTCTGTGGCTAAAACATCCAGTCGTCTTGCAGCTGTTGTATCTGACAGAGGGATTGACTTGATTGAAGACATTACCTGCTGTTTTAGCTTGTGCGCTACCAGCTCCTCGATGGCAGCTAATATGCATTCTTTCACTGTTTCAGAGTCAGTCGGCATTTTCGTTTTAGCAAGAACCCGCAACACGCAGGGATGCTGGTGTTGTCTTCTGTTGCAGAGTGCAGCTACGGGAGAAGATTGCAGTGCTTCGCTTGTAGATCATATTAAGTCCTTTTATTTTTTTTGATGAGCATCAGAATCCAGTGGATATTCACTGTCAAAACGGGAGTGAGTCGTAATGAAGTGCCTCTGCACGTTATATTCCTTATTCACCGAGCAACAGTCACAACACAGCAGACACATAGGATTGCCTTCAGCATTTTCTACGTGCACATATTCATCAGTCCTGTCATTATGAAACCTTCTATTTTCGTTTTCAACTTTACTTCTCTTCTCCTTTGAATGCATCCTGTTGTTGTCTTCTTCTTCGTTCGAGTATATTGGCGGGTTGCAAACCAATACGGTACATTACCGCCACCAACTGTTGAAGTGCCCGCAATGCCTTCACGTGAGGTGGGGCTGTTTGGAAACAGTGCTGATGTGCCGTAAAGGATTCAATGTGCCGCAAAGCGCCACAAACTAGCGTAAAATGCCGAAAATTAGCGAATGCACTTTGTAGCGGCTTTTTATCGTGTATTTATTAATATTTATGGGTAAATGGGCCACGGGCCGGTCCAAACTTATTAAAGGGCCGGTTCTGGCCCGCGGGCCGCCAGTTGAATAGCCCTGGTTTAGGTGAACACGCAGGTACTTGTAAGAATCCACTATCTCAATATCCATTCCATGGATCTTCACCCATATCGGTAAAGCGCGACTGTGCATGCGGAAATCCACCACCATTCAATTCAATTTAATTCAATATAATTAGGGAATGTTGTTGTCTGATGATTTGCGGATGTTAATGCTAGATTTTACGGTCGCAAATAGAGTTAAGTAAAATGACTATTTATGACCATAATCCAGCATTAACGTCTCCAAATCAGACACAAGGGGGTTATTCCCATTCTAATCTAATTCCAACGTTTGCACGGATCCGTGTCCACCACTGAAGGCTACATCTTAATCCATATAATAATATAGTTCGGTAAAAATGTTACGCAAAGGGTGTGGTCAGTTCGTCAAAGCTTACCGTGGCAGCAGCATCTTTCTGCCAAACTGGAAATTCTGTGAGCAGAATCCACATCACTACTTTTGTAGAGTATCTTAAATTAATCAATTTCAGTGTTGCTGCTCCGCCAGGTATTTTTTCTTCTTCTTCTTCTTCGTGTTTAATGGCGGTTGGCAACCTCTCGCTCTCAGCTGACAGCGCCATTATTGACATCTGCGTAGCAACGTGTGCAGACAGGTTGCGGAGTAACACATTAAACAGTTTTAATATTTTGCCACTGTTTACATGATATTTTATGTTCTGAAATCTCACACAATTAACCAATCAGATTTGTGGAAAAAATATATTTGGATTAGAATTCATTTTATTTTTATAGCACCAAATCACAACAATGCTGCTTCAAGGCACTTCACACGAGTAAGGTCTAACTTTACTAACCCCCACCCCCAAACCACCACCTCTTTGGTTTTCCCCACATTGATATGGAGGCAGTTCCACTGACAATCTGGTATATACGGTGTTTATTTCATGGAAATCCATACAAAATAATTGGGACATTTGCTTTTGTCCGGTGAGTGCGAATGTCCAGTTTATACGATGACAGTTTAGGCGAGTTTTACTTTGTGTTTTCACTTTCTTGTGTCATCCATGTATTTTTTTTTTTATGTATTTGCAATTATATGTACATTTACTAATTATATATACTTATACTTACATTGAACTTGCTAAATAAAATCATGCACACACTTTTAATATAAAGATGATTTACTGCCCCCTGCTGGAATGGCACGAGTCCAGAATGTAGTTAGCAATGTCCACTGTTCAGTGTTGTTAGCTAATATCCGCAGTTTGCCCAGAAATATTAGTCCTATCAACATTCCGTTTTGGTGGCGTTAAGCATATCAAACAGCAAATGCCAACTCTCCCCAGGTTGTCCATCACTGAAGTTATACACGCACACAGAGCTGTCTTTTCTACATTCTGCCAGAAGCAGGTTCTTTTAATTTTACACATGCACAGAGACAGTGGTGGAAGACATCACAAGCAATACACTTTTCACTTGTGGTAACAGCAACATGACAACTAAACTAACTAAACCAACTTAACTACAAAACCATTAAAAAAAAAAAATCAATAACACTAAAAACACTGTTAAACTAACATAAACCACAATAACATTTAAAACCCCAAAACCCAGAACTCCCATTGTGCACTGGAACACAATGTCTTTTGTTCACTGTTAGCAAATATCACTAATTTCTCCAAAAATATTAGTCCTATCAACTTTCCATTTTAGTAGTGTTCATCCTTGACCCAAAATACATAAGCATACCAAATAGCAAATGTCAGCTCTCCCCAGTTTCTCTGTGACTGAAGACATACACACACACGCTCGCATAGACGCCTCATGGCTATTATAATATAGGAAAAAAAAATTGGCAGAAAAGTAAAGTGTGGACTAAAAGTTGATAACTACCATTACCAGCCTATAATTTTTTCAGAGTTATCATCGCCGTTTTGATTCCCGAGCGAGTAAACCGGATTCTCTCTACATTTGCGTTCAGTCCTCTGCGAATCCCACTCAAATCCGGCTGCCCCCAGCATGCATATATGTCTTCAAATCGGGAAGGTTGTTCTGCTGAATGCAGATTTCTGTGTTGCATGTGTAAATGTGAAGTCATCTGTCCACCAGAGCCCCAAATCCATAAAAGATTGATGGATTACACAATTCTGCCACCGGACAAAAAAAATGTAAATACATAACTAATACATTTTCTCTACAGTGTGAGAACACCTTTACACATGTAAATCATCAGTTTTATCACCAGTTTTCTATAGAGAAGTCAGGGGTTGATTAAATGAACACATCTTGGACTTTACACCAGTTACTAAGAAATACAACAGTATGGTACTCCGTGGAAAATCTGTGTGACCAGTTTTAAAAAAGTTGAGTGACCATGCAAAAACGAGACTACTCAGGGAAGTCACCAAGACACCCAATGGCTGCTTTACTGCGCTTTTCCAAGTTAGAGCACCCCCCCCCCCCAGTTCCAATTACAATGAAATTGGAAGGGGGGGGGGGAGGTTAGCATATTACAAGAAATTTGTGGGAACCTGAAAGATTCAATAAAGAAGATTGCGTGTGTTTGTGTAGTACCTGTTAAAGTCCTCCGGGAGGAGCTTGTGACCCTTTTTGACCAGACCGTCCCAGTACACCAGCTCCTCGTAGGCCTCACGGTGACGCTCGTGCCTCTTTCGTACTGCTGCCATGCCGTCGCGATTTTAATCCACCTCTTACCTGGTGATTAAAAAAAAAATAGTCGACCAGCATCTGGTAACCAGCAAGCAGTATAACACTAAAGACACTGAATTTATGGTCAATATTAAGACGAAACGTGCTCATCACACAATTCAACGCAGCTAACGCTGGCGAAGAACGTCACGCAGGAAATTTGGAGGCTGCGGATACAGTAATCGTATGGATTTGATGAACGTAAAATTATTGCAAAGCAACTACAAGTAACGTTACGCAACTCTCCATTCCAACCTACGGATCCTCCGTTACTATCCGAAAGGTTCAACTAGCTCACGTCGCTATAGCATTGTTAGCTTTGCTCCGCTGGGCCATATTAGCATCTGCTACTATTCGAAATACGACACAACTCGTTTTCACTCACGCCTAATTCATTTCTCCAAGTCTCATGTGTGTTTGTGTCTGCAATAAACTCTCACCTCTATCAGCTCACAAACAAGTGTAAATTTTCGAGATTTTTACGGTAACAACGCTACCTTTTCGTTTTACGCATGCGTCGCCGAACAATGACGTAATGACACAACGGCGCCAAACTACATTTTCATTAAAACAAAGAAAGAAAAAAAACACGAAAATGATGAGTTTTAAAGTCATACACCAAAAAGCATAATTGAAAAATAAAACGTTTTTATTTTATTTGTAAAATAAAATTGAGATTTTTTTTCCTCTTTGCAGGTCTGTTTGTCATAAGAAAGTCACAATATTAAGAAAGTTAAGCTTATCTTTGCCTCACACTTTTGATTTACATGGTTAAGTTTTGTAAATTAATTTTGATGTACTAGTCAAGATTTAAAATTAGCAAATTATTCCTTGATTATGAAGCCAGGTTTTGAGTAGAGTATAATAGAATAGCTGTTAATTGTCATTGTACAACTGGGCATACAGCAAAATTAGAGAAAGCACCCCCCGACAACAATAAGACATTTCTAGAATAGAATAAATAAAATAGAATAAAATAAGAAAGATTTAAATATATAAACCGTGTCAGTGGAATAAAAAAATACTGTATATATACAAACATGTCAGTGAGAGACATGACAATGGTAGGCATAAATATTGCACTTGGTTGGATTGTTGTTTGGATTTGGTTGGATTTAGAACCGGGGCGGAGCATACCTGTACATTCAAGAGTCTGATTGCCCACAGGTAAAAACTGTCTTTGAGGTGATTTGCCCAGCACCTGTGGCTTCTGAATCTTTTGCCAGAGTATAGAAGGCAGAAGAGACCCTGGCCTGGATGCGACTCATCCAGGCAGATTTTCTGTGCTCTGCTGAGGCCATAGGAGGTAGCGATGTCTTCCAGGGAGGGCAGGGAGCAGCCGATGATGTTCTGGGCTGCTTTAATCACTCACTGCAGCGCTCTCTTGTCCCCAGAGGTGCAGCTTGCAACCCACACCGTGATGCAGTACGACAAGATGCTTTCCACTGTGGTTCAGTAGAAGGTCCTCAGTACGCTCATGCCGACGTGTTGGTGGACAATGTTAGGTCGTCAGAAAGGTGCGCCCCCAGGAACCTGAAGGAGGAGACCCTCTCCATGCAGCAGCTGCTGATCTGAAGTGGGGCATGGTTTTCCCCCTTCCTATTGAAGTCTATGACCATCTCCTTGGTTTTGATGGTGTTCAGCATGAGGTTGTTTGTGGTACACCATGCCTTGAGCCTCTGAACCTCCCCCTGTATGCTGTTTCATCTCCTCCTGTGATCAGGCCCACCACTGTTGTATCATCAGCAATTTTGACAACAATGAGTGGTGGGAGAGGACACAGGCACATGGATATAGGGCAAACAGGAAGGGGCTCAGCACATAGCCCTGGGGGGAGACTGTGCTGAGTGTCAGGATGGAGGAACTGAGAGGACCCACCTTTACTGGATGCTCAGTCAACAAGCCCTTTATCCAGTCACAGGTAAAGGGTGGAAAGTCCAGGTCAGTCAGCTTTTTGACTAACAGGTCAGGCAGGATGGTATTAAAAGCCAAGCTATAATCCACTAAAAGCATCCTGACGTAGGTTCCAGATTCCTCCAGGTGGCTCAGGGTGGTGTGCAGGGCAGTGGTGATGGTATCAGCTGATTACCTGTTTGCTCGATAAGCAAACTGGTGTGGGTCAAAGTTTGGAAGGAGGTAGGACTTGAGGTAGTGGAGGCCACACGCTTGAAGCATTTCATGACTTCAGAGGTCATAGCGCCGCCGGCCTGAAGTCCTTAAAGTCGTTTATGACAAAAACAAAGATGCGATCGACGCAGCTTTCTGACTATGTTGCTGTAATGCGTGAATTTTCCCATCTTGAGTCTTATCTCGTCTCATCTTACACTGCTTGTTCGTCAGAAATATTCCAGATTGCGACCTGAACCATGTCAGAATGACACTACAATGCAAGATTTATGGAAGTGAAAGTAATGTTCATTTTTTAAAAATGTATTTCACAAACCCTAAACCATATCCTAATCTTAATTCTAACTTTAAAATATTTAAGATTTGCAATTTTGCATGGTTGCTGGGCAGCTGAGACATCAGGTATAGATGCATTTTATCACCAGAGGCAGGCCGCACCCTTTCTCAATTCAAATCAAGGTCAGATTCCGGAACACAAAATTTTGCAAACTGGTGATAGATCAGCTGTCGGGGTGGTTTCCATTTAGGAGCAGACGTGGTTCTGTATTGTGGTGGATGTAGTGACATACAGACTTGACCTGACCTTTTAAGAAAGCCTATTCCAGCAGTAACCAGACGAGAGGCAGAGTACCCTCTGCATAGGCCGCCAGTCCATCACAGTAAATTATGTTTTATCTGTTTTATTTTACAAAGACCAAGATATGCTGGAATCAAAACACTAAACAAAACAAGAACCAGAATCAGCTTTATTTGCCAAATATGTCAACACATAAGGAATGTGACTCTGGTTTCATTTGGAATAAGGATGAAGTAATAATAATGATGATAAAGTGGCTGCAGTTTAAAATGCAATAACAATAGTGTAAAGTGGGTTGATGGATGATGATGTGTGATACAGGTCTTGATGCAGGTATTTGTTACCTGTGTGGACTCTGATGAATGTTCAGTGTGTGTTGTAGCCAGAGATTTATTAGTCACAAACAAAATATAACTATTGATTAGGGTGATGGTCTGGAGGGAATAAACTATTCCTATGTTAGATTGTTTTGGCACACATTATCCTGTAGCGTCTTCCACAGGGCAGAAGTTTAAAGAGGTTATGACCAGGGTGTGATGGGTCTGCAGTGATGCTGCTTCCTGCTGATTCCAGGATGAAGGGCAGCTTAGCACCACTGATCCTCTCTGCAGACCCTATTGTCCATTGTAGACTGTTTCTGTCCTATTTGGTTGCTGAACTAAACCACATGATGATAGATGTGCATCAAACAGACTGGAGTGTTGCTGTGTAGAACTGGACCAACAGTTCCTGGGGTAGATTGAACTTCTGCGCTAACTCAGGATTTCTTGGGAACAGGGATGATTGTGGAGCTTTTGAAGCAGGATGGGACTTCACACAGCTCCAGTGATCTGTTGAAGATCTGGGTGAAATTGGGGGCCAGCTGCTCAGCACAGATTATCAGGCAGGAGTTTGACACACCATCTGGGCCAGGAGCTTTCCTGGTGTTTTGTCTCCTGAGCAGCTGACACACCTCTTTACAGATTGGAAGTGCTGAATCTGTATGGCATGGGTCATATGCATTTGTCCAACAAATAAACGTGCACTGCTTTAGGACAATGGTGCAGGTGGTAGTGCATGTTGTTCTGGAACTACAAAGTTGTCTGTCAATCCACAAGTCCTTCTGCATCTCAAAAAGTAAATGATAAACACACAAGACACAACCATGTTCAAATCCCAATCAAGCATCCATGTCTGCTGCAAAAACCACAGCCAAATCTGCAAAGTCTGGTCCCACATAACAAATTTATTTATAAAGCGGCAGAATACAACGGAAATCATCTCAAGCGGCTGTACACAAGCAAGGGAACCCTGACTCACCCCACGAGCAAGCACACTGCTGACAGGTGTAATAAATAAAACTCAAAACTCCCTCCCTCCCTCACGTGCACACACACACACACACAGAGGCAATCGTATGACGCCCCCCGACCACTTCTTAGTTTTTGGGTGAAGGTACATATTCAACAAGTAGCACACTATAGCTTCCAAAAACATCATAAAGTAACACTCTTGAAACTAAGGAGAAAAAAATAACGATTCAAAGCTTATGCAACAATTACATTATTTTATTTACGTCTCATTTTCATATCCTCAGTAAATTGAGGTTACAATTCAAGTATTATGGAATTTACCTTGTCTTGCATGAAGCATGATTAAAATATGGAAAGCACAATTTTCTATATTTTGATAAGCATGGTGCTGATAATATTTACTGCATGCTTTCCAGAAATAAAGTATAATAATAATAATAATAATAGTGTATAGTAATAATGGGATATAATCATTCTACACAGAAATACAATCGGTTGAAAACCATATTTTTCTCTTCAGTTCCACTGAATTACTACAGTGACACACTACTTTCTATGATTTTAACACTTAAGACTCAATGCAAACTAACACACCTGGAAACATGACTGAATATTCTCTGAGCCATAATATGACAGAACACAATCACATGCATCCCTTGTCTGATCAGAGGCGCAGCCACCAAACCCAAATAAAAATGTAAATGCTTTTGAATTCTTTCATGGGTTTGATTCAAAATCTAACTTCTGTATTCTTCTGTACATCCAGAAATATTCACAGCACTTCACTTTTTATGTTATGCTACAGCCTTATTCCAAAATGGATGAAATTATTTTTTTTTCCTCAAAATTTTACACACAATACTCCATAATGACAATGTGAAAAATATTTATTTTTTTTTTGAGATTTTTGCTAATATATATATAAAACATACAACATATATAAAAATATATAAACCCCTAATAAATCACATGTACATCAGTATTCACAGTTTTTGCCATGAAGCTCAAAATTTAGCTCAGGTGCCTCCTGTTTCCACTAACCATCCTTAAGATGTTTCTACAGCTTAATTGGAGTCTACCTGGGGTAAATTCAGTTGATTGGACATGATTTGTAAAGACACACACCTGTCTACATATAAGGTCCTACAGTTGACAGTCAGAGCACAAACCAAGCATGAAGTCAAAGGAACTGTCACACAAATCTGAAGAAGGGTACAGAAACATTTCTGCTGCTTTGAAGGTCCCAATGAGCACATTGGCCTCCATCATCCATAAATGGAAGAAATTCAGATCCACCAGGACTCTTCCTAGAGCTGGATGCCCATCTAAACTGAGCAATCGGAGGAGAAGGCCCTTAGTCAGGGAGGTGACCAAGAACCCATGGTCACTCTGTCAGAGCTGCAACATTCCTCTGTGGAGAGACAAGAACCTTCCAGAAGGACAACCATCTCTGCAGCAATCCACCAATCAGGCCTGTATGGTAGAGTGGCCAGATGGAAGTCACTCCTTAGTAAAAGGCACATGGCAGCCCACCTGGAGTTTGACAAAATACACCTGAAGGACTCTCAGACCAGGAGAAACAGAATTCTCTGGTCTGATGAGACAAAGATTGAACTCTTTGGTGTGAAAGCCCAGCGTCATGTTTGGAGGAAACCAGGCACCATCCCTACAATGAAGCATGGTGGTGGCAGCATCATGCTGTGGGGATGTTTTTCAGCAGCAGGAACTGGGAGACTCAGGATTGAGGGAAAGATGAATGCAGCAATGTACAGAGACATCCTGGATGAAAACCTGCTCCAGAGCGCTCTTGACCTCATACTGGGGTGACAGTTCATCTTTCAGCAGGACAATGACCCTAAACACACAGCCAAGATATCAAAGGAGTGGCTTCAGGACAACTCTGTGAATGTCCTTGAGTGGACCAGCCAGAGCCCAGACCTGAATCTGACCGAACATCTCTGCAGAGATCTGAAAATGGCTGTGCACCGACGCTCCCCATCCAACCTGATGGAGCTTAAGAGGTGCTGCAAAGAGGAATGGACCAAACTGCCCAAAGATAGGTGCACCAAGCTTGTGGCATCATATTCAAGAAGACTTGGGCTGTAATTGCTGCCAAAGGTGCATCAACGAAGTATTGAGCAAAGGATGTGAATACTTAGGTACATGTGATTCCTTAGCTTTTTTTAAATTTTTAATAAATTTGCAAATATTCCAAAAAAAAAACCTTTTTCATGTTGTCATTATGGGGTTTTTATGAGTAGAATCTTGAGGGGAAAATGAATGTACTCCATTTTGGAAAAAAGACTTTAACATAACAAAATGTGGAAAAAGTGAAGCACTGTGAATACTTTCTGGATGCACTGTATATCTATCTACCTATAGACAGATAGATATATGAATATATTAAAGAAAATCCTGGCTACGCCCCTAATTGAGACAACGTTAATCTGAATGATTGTTAAGACAAGGAATATTGTTCAAAAATGTTCACTTATTACAAAGAAACTGTAGAATTTAACAACAAAAAGATAATTTGTGCAAAATCACAGCATTAGCTAGCTTTCATGTCTAAGGTAAAAATAAAATAATAAAATGGTAAACTTTGATGGTGAGACAGACAGGATTCCCTGTGAGTAAGATAAGAAATTGCTACGCTTCCCTTAAGCAAGATCTTTAATTTCCAAGTTGCTCCTGGTGTGCAGTTGAGGACCTTGCACTCTGACTTCAGTGTGCGCACGTGTGTGTGTGTGTGTGTGTGAGATCACTGTAAGGTGCTTTGAGTGTCTGAGTCAGATGGTAAAGCTAAACAGAAGTGCAGAGCGTTTGCTATTTGTCATTGCTGGGTCTTGACTCCTTCAATCTGTTCAGTGACCTAATGACAAACTCCAGCTGCATGAGAGAAATGATCTGAGTTCTCGTCTCCGCTCACGTTTGATCGACTGCTTTCATCTCGGAGCTGTGAAAGTAGTTGGGCTCCCACCGGCGTAAGGCCGCGCCCTTCACACCTGCCTGGCACTTAGCAATGAGGTAGATCTTGCGGAGGACGGTGCGGCGCAGCAGAATGTAGACCCAGGGGTCAAGGATCTGGTTCCATGAGGCCAGTCTCACACCCATTACCATCAGGGTTTTGTAGTTGGGCAGATTTTCCCCAATCGAGTTTGTGTAGGAGTGAATCACAGACATCATTCCAAAGATCTGCAGACATGAAGCATGTGTGCATCATTAATCAATGAAAAAGGCTTTACCGGACTCACAAAACTAATCATAAACTACTCTGTAAAAAAAAAATCCTGTAGTTCTTGGGGCGGGGCAGCTGTGGCTGCCTGAATAATTCAGTAAAAAAATGACAGTAAAACTATGTAAATACCTTTCCAGAAAATACTGTTAATGTTACAGTGTCTGAAAATGCATTAAATGACACAATCCATCAAATCCTCTTGTCTTGATGTATTTGTCTGACTCAATTCTATTCTACAAAATACCACATGTTCAAGGTTGGCCAACTGTTGTTCTCCTTATACAGTTGTGAAAAAACAGATCAACATGTGGATCTTATGTCAAACCTCCTGCAGTGACCCTGAGCAAAATGGGAGCAGCACAACAAAATATCACTGAATGCAATTCAATGTGTAATAAGTAACAACTGCCTTTAATTTCTATAGATATTATTCGTTTAAAACAACATCACACACTCATCTTCAACTGCTTCGTCCAGTTAAGGGTCGCAGGGGCCTGGAGCCTATCCCAGCAGTCACAGTGTGTGAGGCGGGTTCACCCAGGACAGGATGCCAGGCTGTCACAGGGCCACATATATAGACAAAGAAACACTTCCACACCCACGGACAATTTAAAGTTTCCAAGCCACTTAACCTGCATGTCTTTGGATGTGGAGGAAACCCACACAAACACACAGAAAGGCCACAGGTGGGAATTGATCCCATGACCTTCTCGCTGTGAGGCAACAGTGCTAACCACTAAGCCATTTAAAACAACATAATAATGATAATTTAGGGGGAAAATAGTGTTGGATTTAATTTTAACAAATTTATTGAGGCAGCTGCCAGTTCTTTTTATTTTCTGTAAAAATTCTTTTCTTTTTTCACACTGTAGATGTTTCTTGAGAAAGCTCATAACTCCACCGGGAAGGAAAAAACACAGTTAAATTTCTGACTTTCATCCCTCCCATCTTTGTGATGACTCATGAAGAACATTTTAGACAGAGAAAAAAAAATCAAATTTTGAGACAGATTCAAATCATCACTTTATGGAGTCTTCAGGTGGTTCAACAGAAAAAAACTGAGGCTGAAAGGATGAGCTGAGTCATTGTTTAATTTGACAGAATCCACCAACATCTTATTAATTAATCTTTTATTATTCAGTAATACTGGCTTTTTTCAAACTTAAGATTTTGCAAATTTATGCTTTTGATTAAACTTAATTGTGTTTGTTTTGTTTTTGACAGCTGGAAAAAAACAAGACACCTTTAGAGGTCACTTTGGGTTTTTTAAATTGTGAAGAGCATTTTTTTTATATTTCATAGGTTGAAGGACTAATCAATTAATGAACTATCACAAGTGACATAAATCAATAAAAAAGAAAGGGCACTCAGAGAGTTACATGTGATTCAGTGACATGGTCTAATGTCCCTTTGACAACAGAAGTCCAAGGACACGCCCACATTTCACCTGGCTGCACCAGATAGGTGATTACTTTTGAAAGCTGGGGTTGGACCAGTCATGTGCTTGGGTGGTTGCCATCCAGACCAGAACGGAAGGTGGTTTCGTAATTCGTTGGATGGACTGCCACGTGGCACAGGTGTACGCTCTCAGACCAGACCTGTGACTTTGACACTCGATCAGTTCTGTCCAAATGTGAACCACTTAATCCTTCACTAACACACAACCGTTCCACCATGTTTAATCCGTATTGGTTACAAAGTGTTTGAGTTCAACGGTCACATTGAATTTGAACATTTAATTTTACTCACACTTAAAAGGTGACCAAAAGAAAGGTGATATATTAGTTCATAATGGACTTTAATAATAACCACCAGTGTATTTTTAGACAAATTTTCAAAATAGCCCGTCTAAATATACTGTATGTGTAAGGATTCAACCCAAAATTTGATCTTGACTGCTGACCATGCTTTTTAACCATTTATATACAACCCCTGGCAATAATTATGGAATCACTGGCCTCGGAGGATGTTCATTCAGTTGTTTAATTTTGTAGAAAAAAAAGCAGATCACAGTCATGACACAAAACTAAAGTAATTTCAAATGGCAACTTTCTGGCTTTAACACTATAAGAAATCAGGAAAAAATAATTGTGGCAGTCAGTAACGGTTACTTTTTTTAGACCAAGCAGAGGGAAAAAATATGGAATCACTCAATTCTGAGGAAAAAATTATGGAATCATGAAAAACAAAAGAACGCTCCAACACATCACTAGTATTTTGTTGCACCACCTCTGGCTTTTATAACAGCTTGCAGTCTCTGAGGCATGGACTTAATGAGTGACAAACAGTACTCTTCATCAATCTGGCTCCAACTTTCTCTGATTGCTGTTGCCAGATCAGCTTTGCAGGTTGGAGCCTTGTCATGGACCATTTTCTTCAACTTCCACCAAAGATTTTCAATTGGATTAAGATCCGGACTATTTGCAGGCCATGACATTGACCCTATGTGTCTTTTTGCAAGGAATGTTTTCACAGTTTTTGCTCTATGGCAAGATGCATTATCATCTTGAAAAATGATTCCATCATCCCCAAACATCCTTTCAATTGATGGGATAAGAAAAGTGTCCAAAATATCAACGTAAACTTGTGCATTTATTGATGATGTAATGACAGCCATCTCCCCAGTGCCTTTACCTGATATGCAGCCCCATATCATCAATTACTGTGGAAATTTACATGTTCTCTTCAGGCAGTCATCTTTATAAATCTCATTGGAACGGCACCAAACAAAAGTTCCAGCATCATCACCTTGCCCAATGCAGATTCGAGATTCATCACTGAATATGACTTTCATCCAGTCATCCACAGTCCACGATTGCTTTTCCTTAGCCCATTGTAACCTTGTTTTTTTTCTGTTTAGGTGTTAATGATGGCTTTCGTTTAGCTTTTCTGTATGTAAATCCCATTTCCTTTAGGCGGTTTCTTACACTTCGGTCACAGACGTTGACTCCAGTTTCCTCCCATTCGTTCCTCATTTGTTTTGTTGTGCATTTTCAATTTTTGAGACATATTGCTGTTGTGTGGGCCGCCAGAAGAGGAGGTACTGCTGGCCCACCACCAGAGGGCGCCCTGCCTGAAGTGCGGGCTTCAGGCACAAGAGGGCGCTGCCGCCTCACAGGAACAGCCGAGGTGACAGCTGTCACTCATCAACTATGACAGCTGTCACTGATCATCTGCACTTCACCCCAGATAAAAGCAGGATGACACCTCCACCACGTCGCCGCGATATCGTTCTTCTAAGGAGGTAATATTCTCAGCCATAAACTAAACTGTATCTTAGTCTGAACTCTTTTTGCAGCCGCTATCCTGTGGAGCCTTGTCCGCTGATTGGTGGTTTGTGAGAGTGCCGACGTCTTCGCCTCTCACTCTTTCCAGATAAGTGCTGAAACAGAAGCTGCACGAGTGTGTGATTTGAGGTGGAGGTGGAATTCCCACCGTTGTTGTTACTGGGTGTACACACACCCACACTTGACTGTCTTTGCTCTTCGCCAGCAGTACCAGATCCGACACGGGGAGACGGTGGCCACCTGGGGGACTCGGGACCTGGCGGCTCCAGTATCCTTCGGGTTCGGTGGCGGAGGAAATCGTGTGGTTCCGGTTCTTCTTTAGACGGACGTCTCCTATCGTCGAGCCTGCCCACACGACACCTTTATCCATTGACTTTGTATCATTCTATAATCTGCTGTGTATGGTTGTGGCATTCACAACAGTAAAGTGTTCAAATTTGACTCCTTCTATTGTCCGTTCATTTGCGCCCCCTGTTGTGGGTCCGTGTCACTACACTTTCACAACATATTGCTTTAAGTTTTGTGTTTTGACGCTTTGATGTCTTCCTTGGTCTACCAGTATGTTTGCCTTTAACAACCTTCCCATGTTGTTTGTATTTGGTCCAGAGTTTAGACACAGCTGACTGTCAACAACCAACATCTTTTGCAACATTGCGTGATGATTTACCCTCTTTTAAGAGTTTGATAATCCTCTCCTTTGTTTCAATTGACATCTCTCGTGTTGGAGCCATGATTCATGTCAGTCCACTTGGTGCAACAGCTCTCCAAGGTGTGATCACTCCTTTTTAGATGCAGACTAACAAGCAGATCTGATTTGATGCAGGTGTTAGTTTGGGGGATGTAAATTTACAGGGTGATTCCAAAATTTATTCCTCAGAATTGAGTGAGTCCATTTTTTTTTTCCAATTATTTTTCCTGATTTCTTATAATGTTTCTTAAAGCCAGAAAGTTGCCATTTGAAATGACTTTAGTTTTGTGTCATGTCTGTGATCTGCTTTTTTCTACAAAATTAAACAACTCAATGAACATCCTCCGAGGCCGGTGATTCCATAATTATTGCCAGGGGTTGTAAATATATATATATATATATATATATATATATATATATATACACTCAACAAAAATATAAATGCAACACTTTTGGTTTTGCTCACATTTTGTATGAGATGAACTCAAAGATCTAAAACTTTTTCCACATACACAATATCACCATTTCCCTCAAATATTGTTCACAAACCAGTCTAAATCTGTGATAGTGAGCACTTCTCCTTTGCTGAGATAATCCATCCCACCTCACAGGTGTGCCATATCAAGATGCTGATTAGACACCATGATTAGTGCACAGGTGTGCCTTAGACTGTCCACAATAAAAGGCCACTCTGAAAGGTGCAGTTTTGTTTTATTGGTGGGGGATACCAGTCAGTATCTGGTGTGACCACCATTTGCCTCATGCAGTGCAACACATCTCCTTCGCATAGAGTTGATCAGGTTGTCAATTGTGGCCTGTGGAATGTTGGTCCACTCCTCTTCAATGGCTGTGCAAAGTTGCTGGATATTGGTAGGAACTGGTACACGCTGTCGTATACGCCGGTCCAGAGCATCCCAAACATGCTCAATGGGTGACATGTCCAGGGAGTATGCCGGCCATGCAAGAACTGGGACATTTTCAGCTTCCAAGAATTGTGTACAGATCCTTGCAACATGGGGCCGTGCATTATCCTGCTGCAACATGAGGTGATGTTCTTGGATGTATGGCACAACAATGGGCCTCAGGATCTCGTCACGGTATCTCTGTGCATTCAAAATGCCATCAATAAAATGCACCTGTGTTCTTCATCCATAACAGATGCCTGCCCATACCATAACCCCACCGCCACCATGGGCCACTCGATCCACAACATTGACATCAGAAAACCGCTCACCCACATGATGCCACACACGCTGTCTGCCATCTGCCCTGGACAGTGTGAACCGGGATTCATCCGTGAAGAGAACACCTCTTCAACGTGCCAAATGCCAGCGAATGTGAGCATTTGCCCACTCAAGTCGGTTACGACGACGAACTGGAGTCAGGTCGAGACCCCGATGAGGACGACGAGCATGCAGATGAGCTTCCCTGAGACGGTTTCTGACAGTTTGTGCAGAAATTCTTTGGTTATACAAACCGATTGTTTCAGCAGCTGTCCGAGTGGCTGGTCCCAGACGATCTTGGAGGTGAACATGCTGGATGTGGAGGTCCTGGGCTGGTGTGGTTACACGTGGTCTGCGGTTGTGAGGCTGGTTGGATGTACTGCCAAATTCTCTGAAACGCCTTTGGAGACGGCTTATGGTAGAGAAATGAACATTCAATACACGAGCAACAGCTCTGGTTGACATTCCTGCTGTCAGCATGCCAATTGCACGCTCCCTCAAATCTTGCGACATCTGTGGCATTGTGCTGTGATAAAACTGCACCTTTCAGAGTGGCCTTTTATTGTGGGCAGTCTAAGGCACACCTGTGCACTAATCATGGTGTCTAATCAGCATCTTGATATGGCACACCTGTGAGGTGGGATGGATTATCTCAGCAAAGGAGAAGTGCTCACTATCACAGATTTAGACTGGTTTGTGAACAATATTTGAGGGAAATGGTGATATTGTGTATGTGGAGAAAGTTTTAGGTCTTTGAGTTCATCTCATACAAAATGGGAGCAAAACCAAAAGTGTTGCGTTTATATTTTTGTTGAGTGTATATATATATATATTTTTTTTTAATCCGGATGAAAACTCTAAGTTATTTTGTTCACACACAGATGGCCAGATGGCCTGTTCTCCCACTGAGTGTGGTGTAAAAATGATCATTAAATTCATAAGTAAGGATGCATTTTCTTATTAGTCTGCACATTTTTACAACCTGGTGTGAGACTGGGCTGCATTTTTAATGTGCCTTTTAAACATCTATGCTGGAAATAAGATCACAAAAATGGTATTTCCTCAAAATATGAAAATTACAATAATAATAGTGACCAGTAAAGATTATAATCCTGCCTGGGGTCATCAGATGGATTTGAACTTGAACCCAGGAACCACTCCAAGCTGCGTGTTTCAGGATTTATTCTTCTCTATGGTTTCAGGCTTCTCTTACTTGCCAAGACTCACCAGCAGAGGGCTCCAGCAGATACACGAGGTGACCATGATCCCCACCAGCTGCACCACCATCTCTATGTCATGGGACTTGGCTGAGTGATGGGAGCCTGGCCGCCTCCTGAGCCGAGCCAACACCAGTGTCAGTCCGCTGATTGTGTTACACACCAGTGCGATAGCCAGGGAGGCCAAACCCAGACCAGAGAACAGCACCACAAACACCACATCCACCTCTTCAGTGTCCTCCAGCACCTTAATGAAACACCACGTCCCTGGGAACTGATAGGTGTAGGAGCCCAGCTGCACACACGGCAGCAAAGCCACACAGAGCGCTGCCAGCCAGATGACAGACAGCGAGATCTTAGTACGGGTGGTGGTGACCATGGACGAGTGCAGCAGTGGTTTAGTAACACCTAAACAGCGCTCTGCAGCCATGGCACAGCCCAGGAAGAGAGGACACAAGCCAAAGAACACCATGCTGCCACCCAGGAACTGGCACATGCCATCTGCAGGGTCATAGTCCTCGACAGGCACGTCTTCAGACAGGTAGAGCCTAAGAACCAGCGCCCCGGGGATCAAGTGGCCGATGAAGTCTGTGAACACCAGCATGCTGGCAAATAGAAGAAAAGTGGCTTTAGAGTGCCGGCGCTGGAAGTAGTAGGCATTGACCAGGATGAAGAGAGCTACAGCATTGGAGACAATGCCAAGGGTCATGGACAACATGGCGGCGATGGGGCCACTGGTGGTGGGCGGGTCCAAGGTGATGTTTCTCTGCAGTGACAGTCCTTTCACTGCTTCAAGCTGCACCTTCTCTAACGTGTCGTTTGACAGAGGAAGGGAAAGTGACGAGGAGGCTGACGAGTTGCAGCGGCTCAAGGTTAACATGGCTGAATGCTGCAGGTTTACTGGCTCCCAACGTCTGCAAAGCAAAGAGGTGTGAGGTCAAATTGTGTAAAAAAAAAAAAAAAAAAAAGATGGCAGAAAAATCTTAGTCTGGTGTTATTGCAACAATCACTGTATTCATCCACTTCATATACACCCATTTATTGTAATTAATGCAAACTCCACACAGAGGGGACCAAGTGGGAAGCGACCCCACAACCTTTCTGCTGTGAAGTAACAGTGCAAACCATGAAACCACCATACTGCCCACAATCCAGCTCTCATTATTGTAATTTACTGGATAAGCAACATGGTGATATGACACAATCATTTTCAAGATTTGCCAGCAAACATTATGGGTTCAGTCGACCTCAAAAACAAGACCGGACCCCTTCACATTCATGGACACAACGACCTGATTTGTTTTTTCCCTCTTGAATTTTACAGAGGTTTTTTTTTGTCTCCCTCTATTTTGAACAAATGTTTTTTTTTTTCTGTTTCAGAAGCATTTTGCATATTTGGTCTTAAATTGGATTCAAATCTTATCTTTCTTCACTTTAAGAACATTTAAAACTATCCTGACTGAGTTGTGTGCCAACACAGATTGTTGTTTTGTTTTTTTGTAAGTGGCACATGTTACTCTATAACTACATTGTATCTGATGTCACAAGACACACACATTGATGCCGTGTTCACACTGTGAGCTGAAGTGACCCAAATTGTTATGTGTCGACGCGGGTTGAGGAGCGGACATGCGTCTGATGGAACCCAGCGCCAAAACAACCAGAAAGCGGTTCCAAAAACAAAACAATTTTATTTTTCCCCCTTCTGTGCAATACAAAGTGTACAAACGTAAACTGCATCAGTCTGGCGGAGTGAAGGATGGCACGCTCTCCAGCGCCCAAAAGGATCGAAGCCCGGCGCTTCTGGACCCACGTTCACTGCCAAACACCCCCCAGGTGGACACGACAAACCGACTCTGCAAAGGACAGAAAAGGTGAGGTAAGTCAGCAGCTACAACTAATATCCTTCAAAGGCACACACTATCAGCAACACATTCAGGTCTGAATTTAAGCTTTATATAAATGAGCAGCTTCTCACAACAGGTGGAGGATCATCAGTCCACATGCCACGGCCGTGAGAAGCGAACTGCACAATTCTCATCAATGTTCACATATACTGCATAACAAAATACCAAGTTACTGTTAACAATTATTCAGACAATCAAATCACCTCTGATGTGTGCTGACAGCATGTGTCCCTCACCCGTCCTCCTTCACAGGCACGATGTGTCAAACCCAGGCGCGGTCCTCAGCGTCTCACAAACGAACATCACAAGGTCGAGTTCCCGGCAATTCTGCTTGAATCACACATGGCTTAAATGCAGAACGCCATCTCATTATCTGCTTCAGCTGAAAGTCTTTAAGGCTGCACGTGAGCACCATCCACAGGTGCTGCACATCACGTTGATGAGGGTGAAGGACTCTTCTGCCAGCACCTTCTCCACAGACAATAAATCAGTTTGCATACCACCTGGAGAGCAAAGAAAAGAAAAGAACACCAAAATGTCCAGCCAAACCCCCAACACACAACACGAATGATAAAAATAAAAGTAAAGCAAATCTGATATGGATCTGCATGTTAATTTGGCACGTTTCACACCGGATGCCCTTCCTGAGACACACACACGCAGCTAATGTAAAAAACAAACAAACAAACAAAGAAAACAAGCAAACAAACAAAAAAGCCTACAAAAAAGCAATAAGTCAGATTTGGTGAGTACACAAAAATGGTTAAATCTTTATAAATAATAACAATAAATTTGGCATCCTCACTCTACTCAGAAAAGTGGGGTAAAAATAAGTCACATCAGCCAGTTATGTGAACATAGCCAGTGTTAACAAAGGAATGCAGGTCTTGATTTGAACTTTTTGCTGTGACCTTCGGCTGGAAAATGACTCTGTTCTTTAATCAATAGGCTAAAAAATAGACCATGTATTTTAAAACAGCTCACCTCTACATGATCAAGTTCAGGCTGAACCTCCAGAACATTGCCTTCATTCTCAGCTTATCCAGAGGTAATCCCGAAACAATCACTGCAAAGTCGTCCAGAAAAGTGTTTTGTCTTGAAAAGAGAAATCGCAGTGGATAAAATCCGCGGGTGCGCGCGGCAGCGGCGCTCCGCGTGCAGCGCTGCGCGTTAGGTCATTACTAGATCGGTGCGTTGGGCGCATGGTGCTCGTGAAGGACTGACACTGAAGCAGACGGTCACGTTCTTATATGGCGTCTGTGTCCCCACGGCCTGCGTGGGCGCGTCTCTCTCTGCGCGCCCTGACGCGTCTGGTGCTGCGCGCATTGCATGTGTGGCACTGTCATAAAACAAACACACACACACACACACACACCTGGTGCAGATGTTCCAATTTTTGTCCCATTAAACGTCACCACATCCTTTCATTTCTCACTCAGTGCCCAAACACGTTCGGATTATTTATTTTATTGTATTTTTGATCCATTTATGCGGTTTTTTTAAACCCCTGGGTGATAGAGTCGGCGATTCGGTTTCATGCAGCTGAAACCTGGATTGAATGTTGTGTGAGGTTCCAATCACACGTTGGTATGCAGACAAATATATATGTTGGACATAAATGCACCAATTTAATCAGAGTAGAAACCAGAATGGAACATAAAAGAGCAGCTCCTGGAAATTCAGATTTTTTTTAATGGGATATTAAAACGTGGTCAAGTTCACAAGAACAAATACACATTCATTATTATAATAAAATGTCAAGCGTGATGACAGTTCTATAATGTGATCAGAAAATTGGAGCTTTGATGATCAATATCCACACAGCCAAGTGTCTAAAAACACAAATCAATCAAAATAATATGACTGACAGACTGTCAGTGATCCTGCTGAACTTTTCTAAAGTGTGGCTGCTCTCGATCAGTAGATCAGATGGTGAGTCTGAGAATGTTGCCAGATTCAATAAAGGAGAAAAGGCTTTGACATGTTTTCTGTTCTCAACTTCACACTGCAGCTCATCTCAGATTGATATTCAGAGACAATCAGCCACAATTTGATGAGGTTAAAATATGTAAAATGATGGGCACATAAAACAAATATGGAAAATTGATCCATAACAGCTCCAGGTGGCTTTCAATGATGATAATTTGGGGAAGTTTTGTAGCCATATGAAAGAAAATATTTTAATTTTCCTTCTGGGTGTTTGACACTTGAAGTGGTAAAAGCTGTGAGTAGAAATGATGAAGCTCAGATTTTGCTTCCTTATTGGGGTTGGTTTCAGTTTTCCCCAAACTTGGAATGCAGCTGGACACAAATTAAAGCTGGCAACAGACCAGCAGCAACAACTGAATTGGCTGTTAGAAAAAAAAACTAAACAAAAACAGAGGAAATGTCCAAAGATGCATGAATTTATTTTCAAGGGAACAAGGAAATTGAAGTGAAATAATATGTGAAGTGAGGAGCTGCTGTTCTGTCTGAAGATATGTTGAGGATTTTGCTGTCAATCACAGCATATTAAAGATGGTGCAGACTCACTCACTCACTCAATCATCTTCAACCGCTTACTCCAATTAAGAGTCACAGGGGGCTGGAGCCTATCACAGCAGTCATAGAGTGTGAGGCGGGTTCACCCTGGACAGGACGCCAGTCTGTCACAGGGACACAGACAAACAAACACATTCACACCTACAGACAATTTAAAGTTTCTAGTCCATCTAATCTGCATGTCTTTGGATGTGGGAGGAAGCCGGAGCACCCAAAGGGAGCCCACACAAACACGGAGAACTCGCAAACTCCACACAGAAAAGCCAGTCTTTTGTGTGTGTAAATTGCAGGACCTCCCAAACTAGTAAAAATAAATAATATAGAATAAATCAAAAAAAAAAAAAAAATCAAAATCAATTTTATTTATATAGCGCCAAATCAATCAATCAATCAATCAATTTTATTTATATAGCACCAAATCACAACAAACAGTTGCCCCAAGGCGCTTTATATTGTAAGGCAAAGCCATACAATAATTACGTAAAAACCCCAACGGTCAAAACGACCCCCTGTGAGCAAGCACTTGGCGACAGTGGGAAGGAAAAACTCCCTTTTAACAGGAAGAAACCTCCAGCAGAACCAGGCCCAGGGAGGGGCAGTCTTCTGCTGGGACTGGTTGGGGCTGAGGGAGAGAACCAGGAAAAAGACATGCTGTGGAGGGGAGCAGAGATCAATCACTAATGATTAAATGCAGAGTGGTGCATACAGAGCAAAATGAGAAAGAAACACTCAGTGCATCATGGGAACCCCCCAGCAGTCTAAGTCTATAGCAGCATAACTAAGGGATGGTTCAGGGTCACCTGATCCAGCCCTAACTATAAGCTTTAGCAAAAAGGAAAGTTTTAAGCCTAATCTTAAAAGTAGAGAGGGTGTCTGTCTCCCTGATCTGAATTGGGAGCTGGTTCCACAGGAGAGGAGCCTGAAAGCTGAAGGCTCTGCCTCCCATTCTACTCTTACAAACCCTAGGAACTACAAGTAAGCCTGCAGTCTGAGAGCGAAGCGCTCTATTGGGGTGATATGATACTATGAGGTCCCTAAGATAAGATGGGACCTGATTATTCAAAACCTTATAAGTAAGAAGAATTTTAAATTCTATTCTAGAATTAACAGGAAGCCAATGAAGAGAGGCCAATATGGGTGAGATATGCTCTCTCCTTCTAGTCCCTGTCAGTACTCTAGCTGCAGCATTTTGAATTAACTGAAGGCTTTTCAGGGAACTTTTAGGACAACCTGATAATAATGAATTACAATAGTCCAGCCTAGAGGAAATAAATGCATGAATTAGTTTTTCAGCATCACTCTTGAGACAAGACCTTTCTAATTTTAGAGATATTGCGTAAATGCAAAAAAGCAGTCCTACATATTTGTCATCAAATCACAACAGTTGCCCCAAGGCGCTTTATATTGTGCCATTATATAAATACAACTGAATAATAATAATAATAATAATAATAATAAAACAGTAAACAGATTTCAGTCACACAACTATTAAAGAACTATTAAAGAATACTTCTTGCAACAGCAGCAGCACCATGTTTTCAGGTTGGTGGATACAGTGCAGCAGATAAGAGAATATTTACAGAGGAATCTTTCAAATGGCACCAAATTCAGCACAAATACGCCTCAGACATTAATTCTTTTGAAAAACCGACTGGCCACTTGAATTTTGAATAGGCAGCCAGGTCAATTGAAGAATTACACAGTGGTCAAAATTCAAAATAGCTCCAGTCATATTGAAAACTATATCACATTATTTGTCTGATCATAAAGCTTCCAAAAAGGTACAGTTTGGACTGTCTATGACTGAATGTTCTGGAGTTATGGGGGAAAACAGCAAGAATGGTGACAAAGGTCAGTTTCAGTTTGTACAGGAGTCAAAAGTTAAAGTTGCTTTTGGTAAAAAGTGATACAAATTATTGGCTGAGTTAATAGGGTTTTAAAAAGGAATAGTTTGTACCATGCTTAATTATCACATTATGGGGTAATATGTCACATCGTAGAATCCACTGGACTTCGACGTTGTTTGACCTTTTGGAGACAAAACATTCAACACAGTCAAAAGTTTTCCATTCCAGCAGGGGGAAGTTGGAAAATTATTACATCTTAAATAGCCCGCCCAGTCTGGAGGGAGTGTTTTAGAGGATCATGCATACAGCTTGTTTTAGTAGGAGGTATGTGGTAATTGTGTGAATGAGGCCTGTTGTTGCAGCTCAAGGTGTCTGCCAGAAGTCACTCACAGTTTTGCTTCATTAAGCAAATGTAACTGTCTTTTGTAGTTTGGTAAATCTGTCCTGAACAGGCTCTCCTTAAAGTATCTGGAGAAAATCATTTACATAAAGGTTTCTTTCACTGTGTCCTGAAGCCTCAGAGTGCAGAAATCAAAGTGAGCCGCATGTTTTTTTCTGCAGCCGACACTAAATGCAGACCTTGTTCACCCCATTTTCTTCATCACTTGCTAAAATCAGCGCCACTTGGCCTCTGTAGCCCACAGCGCTTCCAACATTAAGTCTGGGGTTTATGACTTTCAGCCTCCTTCTGGTCGCTTTTCCCCTTCCACTGACCACAAAGTCATCTGTAAAAAAAAAAAAAGAAAACCCACGGACTGTAAACCTGATGGTCTTTGGAGAACTCTGAGAAGCTATTCACATCATGCAGCTGGAAAAGTTTAAGCTCAGATTGCTGTTTTCTTCAAAAGTTGGAATTGTAATACTGAAAACAAAAATGTTCTCTGCTTTGTGCACACACATGCACGCCCACGCATGCACAAGACCACTCGTGCACAGAGCTCCTTCACTACAGCGCTTCATTGGTTTGTCTCTTGATGCATTTTGTCAAACTTTGTGCAGAGCAATAATTTGTCAAAATATGGGAGCAGACATCTCTCTCCCAGCAGCTCACCAAACGCAGTGATATTCAGAGGCTGATTGTTCACCAATAACATCAGCAAACACTGTGCAAGTCACGTTACAGGAGAAAACGTGGACACCACTGAGCGAGTGATGAGCAAAGGTCACTTTGTGGAGTCGTCTTTGCAGGAACCCTTTCATATTTTTCCATTTGGATCTGGAATGACTGAGTATTTTTATTCTGCATAAACTCAAAGTGCGCAGTTCTTTAGATACAAAAAAACAGTTTGTGTCCGGATGTTTAAAGATCTCAAACCACATCACTGTTGTGTTTCCCGTGAGGGCTGGAAACATGAAGCATCGCACTGTAAACACAATAGGAATGAAATGATCCAAGTGGGACACAGAAGACAACCAAAGGCAATTCAATGATTTTTGGTTTATATATATATATATATATATATATATATATATATATATATATATATATATATATATATATATATATATATATATATATATCAGGTTTGACAGAAATGTCTGGCTACAATTGCAGGACTCAACACAGTAGCTCTGGTTAGTAAAAATGTTTACTAAAGGATTCAGTGGGGTCCGGTACACAGCAAGGCAGTCAAAGATGAGCAAACAGATCCAAAAGAATCAGACATAAGACGTGGTCGGTACAAACAGGCAGGTGGTTGAAACACAACATGGTAGCAGGACTTGGAAACATAGACCACAAAGCTGGAAGCAAAGGCACAAGATGCAACGATTTGGCAGGAAACTAGTGCAACCAGTGGAGCTTAAATACACCCAGGTGATGAGCTGCAGATTAGAAACAGGTGTGTGGAAAGATCCAGAACAGGGTGTGGCCCAAACAGAGTGTGACTAACTATTCCAGAAAGGGCTGAGAGGGTGCAGGTTTTCTTTGCAGCCACTGACTCCAGCAGGTGATTTCACTGATGAATTCATCCCACCTGCTCCAAGTGATGTTAATCAGTGAAATCACCTGCTGAAGTCAGTGGCTGCAAAGAAAACCTGCACCCTCTCGGCCCTTTCTGGAATAGTTTGGACACCACTGATCTAAACTAAACATGTCAAAACAGAAACACAAAGCAAAGGGTCCAGATCATGACAATATATATAAATTTGCCTGGAAAACCTTGACAAGGAAAACATGCAGGTGACCTCAAACAGTTTGGCACTAATATACTGTAGATTAAACATGGTGAAAGAGTTGTGTGTTCATCAAATTTTGGAAAGAACTGATCAAATGTCAAGGCCACGCAGACCCAAACATCATCACTCAGTCAGAAAGAAACAATTTGAACTGACTGCAAACAGTCATATACGGGCCCTTGTTCCGCGCGACCGCCTACCGAGGCCAGGGCGTTACCTTGTGACCAGATGTGGGCATGTGCGTACAGGGGCAACCACTCATCACACAGTTCAAATTTCAAGCAAATCACAAAATGCATGAAGGAGTTATGACATGTTGATAGTTCATCCACTAGGCATTTGATTTGTTTCTCATAAATTTGGACAACAAGCCGACACTCATTGTGAATGAAAGAACATGACGTCATGCACAGTGAGGGGTCGTGTTCCAGCACCTTCCTGACTGACATTCTGAAGAGATGCTGACTACTGAGCGGAAAACTGCGCACTGTCTGTCCAAATAGACCTTGTGGAATGTTTGCAGAAAAAAACATGCTGGCAAAAGTTCAGCTGCCTCTTTGATGCAGAGATCCTCATGCAGCTGATGGTTCAAAAGCTGCTGTTCAATTCTTCTGCTGCTGAGCATCTGAGGATCTGCACAGTCTCAGTTACACACAAATGGACAAAATCAATAAACAGCAGCAAGCAGATCGACATTGAGCCCATAAAAATGCTAATAGTTCATTTGTCTGTTTTATGCTGGGAAGATTAAAAATAAATTAAAAAAAGATTAATGTTGACTAATTTGGAGGCAGTAGTGAGGTGAAAAAAGATGCTATAAATAAGAAACAGAACACAAGTCAACATTATGCACAAATCAAATTAGAAAACAAATACTAAAACGGTGATGATTTTCCAAAAGCATCTGCAGGTTATGATCATCTGACTCCACAGAGGAACTGAGATCATTTTAGGTTGAAGATGCATTTGGAAATTGAGGCCCTGAGCAGGTAGCCGGCCTGCTTTCAGCAAGTTTTGGACAGTTACAGGGACATCAATCCACCACACTGATTTATCAAACAAACATCATGTGGCAGAGCGACTTTTACAGTACATGTTTGTTTGGCACAGGTTTTAGACCTGATGTCATCTTCTTGATGCAGCTCTGGATGCTCCAGAAGAACAGGCGGGCTTGAAAGCAGGATCTTCATGCTGTGAGGCAGTTAATGTCACATTGGACTCAGTCACTGTTCACAGGGTTCTTTTTTCCAGGCTCTGGGTTTAGACATGGACCTATATCAGACAGTACTGCACAGCTGCACAATCCTGATTGTTCTGGTACTGCATGCCACTACGTCCATCACACCACAGAAGGATCCTGATTCTCATGGTGCTGATTGGGAACCATCCAGACAGACAACTGGTCCATCACGTCCTCCTGAAGGTAACCATCTATTTACTGCAGCCAGGTGATACATGGGCATGTCATTGGTCTTCTCCATCCACTGCTGAGGCACCGTGTGCTGGATCATGCTCAGAAAAATGCACCACATGGGGAAAATATTATAGCTGATGCTTCTTCACAATGCAAGTGGTCCTCCTCATCTGAGCCTCCTGAAGTAACCGCTCCTTTGGCACAAAGTCTTTCTAGATTCCAAAAGTACCCAAGGGTCCTCTGAAGAGACCAGGTACCAAAGACATCTTAAGTCACTGGTTCGTGTCCAAGTCTCACAACCATACAGTAAGACAGGAAGCATCAGCACCCTGAAGACTTGGACCTTTGGTCTCATAAAAACAGATCAGCATCACCAAACACCTCTTTCTCTTGACCCTGTGATTCCACAAGGTCTTCCCAGGCGTATGTCAACCTCAAAGGACAAGGCATGAATGTCAATACAGACATAAGTTAATATCTTAAGAAGCTGGACTTTCAGCACATGAGATACACTTCAGGTGGCTGAGTGCAGAATGTGGTAAATAAGTCCTATACAGGACTGAAAACCTGGTTGGTTGATCAGGTGGGTGCGTATGGGGTTGTTGGATCGGGTTGGTGGATTGGGTTGGTGCTTACTGGGTGGTGCAGCCGGTCTGCTCTGTGTAAGCCTGATCCCGTCAGATTTCAGAAGCTAAGCAGAGCAGGATCTGGTTAGTACTTGGATGGGAGACCTCTTTGGAACACCAGCGGCTGTGTGTGTTTCTCCAGGTAAAACTGGAGTTGCGTCAGGAAGGGCATCCGGCGTAAAACGTGTGCCAATTACCAATGCGGATTAGGCTGTATCTGCTGTGGCGACCCCAAACAAAAACCAGGAGCAGCCGAATGAACTACTACAGATCAGATTGGTCCTTATTGGGTTGGTGGATCGGGTTGGTGCTTATTGGGTTGGTGGATCGGGTTGGTGCTTATCCCTGGAGACTGTAACTTGAAGTGAATGAGAGTCCATGACTCCTGCTGGATTGGGGGGTGAGTCCAACATGGGTTCCTTCTCAGACAATGCCAGTTCTAAGTACAGTTCTTACCTCCGCCAAGGTGATAATGTTTTCACAGGCATTTTTCCTTTTTTTTTTGTTTGTTTGTCTCTTAAGATCATTCAAAAATTGACAAACAGGGAGGCGGTGGCATAATGGTTTGCACATTGGACTGGAATGCCAGTGATCCGGGTTCTCTTCCCAATTGCAGCCACGCTCCCAACTGGCACTCTCAACAACAGTGCTGAGGAGGAGTGAGAGACACGTGCCATGGGCCCTTCTGGACACAAGCTTTGCGTTTTCATTGGCTACCCACCTTAAATATGATCCTCCGCTTCTTCAACAGATATCAATGAAATTTGGTCAACAGATAGATAATGTTCTGAGAAATATGTGATACTGTTTTGAAGGTGATCCAGAATATATTCTGGAACTGACATCCAGAAGAACATTTGGCACATAGTAACATTTAAACTCAAAATGAGTGGATGTTGGTGAAATTGGGTGAGTAGATGGATAATGTCCTAGAAAATAAGGGATTTTGTTTTAAATTTGACCCATAACATATTTTGGATCCAGGATCCAGAAGATGTTTTAAGCAATACGTGTCCTTGGTGGAGGTACGCACTCGGAGTGCCTTCCAGTTGATGATGTCATTGTGATGTAACAAAGCATCAGTGACCTGAATGACAGAAAAAAAAAAATCTGAATTCTTTTTGGACATTTGAAACCTCTGGGGCTGCTGGGTTTAAACACGACACGTCGCTGGTTTCTCCTGGAAACAGGTTTGGGTTTCGGGAGCTCAAATGCCTTTAAAATGAGATTATTTACATTTGTGCTGCATTCGAATGTTATTGAATTAAAACGTCAAATAACAGGAGAAAATCATAAATGTTGATTAAATGAGTCACATCAGTAAGTAAACTTTTGCTCTTTGTTCAGTTATCAAACGTCAGAGGAATATTTGAGTGTTTTAAGGGCAGTGGAACCTCTCGAATGAATAGTCTTCTTCTAATTGGACAAACACCAGGCTGCTATCTCGAATACCTTGAAAGTTTTAGTTGTTTTTTTGTTTTTTTTGAACCATTAAAGAATTTGGCACACTGGATTATCTGTGAACGAACCTTTTAATCACCTGTGTATTTATTTAGAATTTCTGTTCCAGATTCTTTTGAACTGTTTTTTTTAAATAATATAAAATGAGATTATGTGATCTGGATGGCACCGTTTATTGACATTATTTACTTTTGTCTTCTGAAAGATCAACAGTACAACCTGTAACTGGGCGGAGACAAATTTCAATAATATCTCTGAGCCAAACTAAATATATGGAATTGTTTTTATGACTCTTCTTCCACTGACAATGAGTTCTTTGTCAAGATGGAGACTCTGGATGTGTTAACAGCAACAACATGTAGGAAAATAATGAGAAATGACCTGAAACACTTAAAAAAAAATTTAATCTGCTTGTGATGCAGCACAAAGCTTCAGGTTTGTTCAGGTCTGGTCAGGTCAGGTCAGATCAGGTTGGGCTGGGTCAGGTCAGATTTGGTAAGATCAGCTCTAGTCAGCTCGGGTCAAATCAGCTCAGGCTGGGTTGGGTCAGGTCAGGTCAGGTCAGTCAGGTTGGGTCACCTCAGGTTAGGAAAGGTCAGCTCTGGTCAGGTTGTGTCAGATCAGCTCAGGTTGGGATGGGTCAGATTCAGGTAAGGTTTGGTCAGGACAGGTTAGGTCAGCTCAGATCACTTCAGGTCAGGTCATGTCAGGGAGCATGTCACAGATGGCACATGTTGTTGCATCCAAACCCACTGAGGAGCCGGCCTGGGTCTTGGTAGACAATCACCCAACCAGATAGTCTGACGTGACCTCGCTCACGGTACCTGTGTACAGACCAACTGTGACGTCCAGCAACTTGTTGGGGACTGCAGGATCTCCAGCTCAGGAGAGACATGAAATCCAGAATCCTGATATCTGAAAACCAATCTTATCCACGATGGTGTCAACACCCACGTCACATTCAGGGGTCGTGCTCCTTGCTGCATTGTTGTCGTCTGCGGTAATAAAAGAACTCGGCAGTGATGAATGAGGGGTTTTGTCCAGAGAATAAAGCAAGAGAAGCTGTAATTAAAACGGATCCACGCTGGTCGCTAATTGGGTTATCAGAGGAATTATTAACAACAGACGGTGACACAAGTACAATTAGAGTGCCAATAAAAATAACGACCTCTATCACACGCTTTTATTGTTTTATGACATCACAGCTCTGTGCAACTTTAGGAAGGTCACAAGTGACGATCCTTCAGGTGCAGCCACAAATTCTACGTCCACTCCAAGACATTTATTATTATTATTAATATTATTTACGAGGTCTGTGATAAAAGTAATGGACCTTATTATTTTTTTCAAAAACCATATGGATTTGAATCACGTGTGATTACATCAGACATGCTTGAACCCTCGTGGGCATGCAAGAGTTTTTTCACACCTGTCGGTTACGTCATTCGCCTGTGGGCAGTCTTTGAGTGAGGAGTCGCCCACCCTCTCGTCGATTTTTTCATTGTTTAGGAATGGCTCAGAGACTGCTGCTTTGTTTGATTAAAATTTTTTCAAAACTGTAAGGCACAACTGAGTGGACACCATTCGATAAATTCAGCTGGTTTTCAGTAAAAGTTTTAACGGCTGATGAGAGATTTTGGTCTGGTAGTGTCGCCGTAAGGACGGCCCATGGCACCTGATGGCGAACTGAGCTTCGAGGCGGCAGCGTCTCGCCGTTTCAAGTTGAAAACTTCCACATTTCAGGCTCTGTTGACCCAGTAAGTCGTCAGAGAACAGAGAACTTTCAGAAGAAGTCGGCATGAGGAGTTTATTCAGACATTCCATTGTTAACGGACATTTTGTAATGAAAGAACGTGCGGGCAGAGTCGCATGTCGGGCCGGACCCGACCGCGGGGGGTCGCGACAGGAAAAACACCTCCGTTGGAAACCTTAACGGGCAAGTTGGAACATGCCCAAGCTGTTAAACAATTTCTCAGTTACTCACTTGTTGAAAGCCATCAAAAGCCGCCTGAATTTTACAAATAGTTTTCAACACGGAGGTGTTTTTCCTGTCACGGCGCACACAGATTCGCCAAGTCGTCACGGAAACGACTCGGCGAATTTGCGCGCACGTCTTTCATTACAAAATGTCCTTAAACAGTGGAATGTCCGCATAAAGTCCTCATGCTGGCCTGTTCTGAATGTTCTATGTTCTCCAACGACGTCCTGGGTGAATTAAGCCTTAAATTAGAATGTTTTCAGGTCGAAACAGGCCGACGACGGCGCCTGGAAGTGCTGCTCGACGTCCCGCTCCGTGGGAAGCCCTTACACCGACAGAAACACCCCATAATCTCTCATCAGCCGTTAAACTTTTCACCGAAAACCAGCTTAATTTCTAGAATAGTGTCCACTCGGATATTCCTCACAGGTCCAGAAAAAATGTTGATAAAGCAACGCGCGCCGTCCGCAGCGGCTATTCAGACAAAGAGATTCCGACGGGCGGGGTGGAGCACTCCTCACTCAAGGCCTGCCCACAGGCGAATGACGTCACCGACACGCGTGAAAAAAACTCACGCATGCGCATGAGGGTTCAAGCTTGTCTGACGTAAAAACATATGAATCAAATCCATTTATTTTTTGAAAAAAATAAAAAGGACTTCTTTTTTCATCACAGACCTCGTATTAATTAACCTGCAGACACTCAAACACTGCTAGAGTTTTTTTTTTAAATATGGGCCGTAAAAATATCATCATAGACAAAATTCTACCCAAAGCTGAGTTTTTCCCCAAACAATGAAACTATGTGTTAAATGATCATCATGTGTCTCTGCTTTCTTTCTTTCTTTCTTTTTCAAGTTATTGTTTCAAGCTGTTAATCACATTCACCTTATTTTTTGATGAAAACTGGTTTGGTCACTGTCATTGTGAGATTTTAATTTTATTTGATCTGTTTTGCTAAAAGGCACTCTGTGCCATCACACTGTTGGTTTCATCTGTTGAAACCAAAGTGCAGAAAATAATTGACCAGACAGATAAATAATTTTTTTTTTTTTTGGCCATCACCCCCATTAAGAGCCATTCTGTGGTTCCACTGAAATCACTGTTCTTCTTATTTCTAAATATAATTCCTGCTGCATTTATTTATGCATTATTTATGGCAGATACAGTGTTTTGGTAAGAATCCATCCATCCATCCATCTGTCCTCAAAGTGTCATAGCTGACGCTCCCTCACAATGCAAGTGATGCTCTCCAGGAGTCATTCCACTGGTACTCAAGGATCCTTCAAAGAGACTAAGTACCAAAGACGTTCATAGGTCACAGATTAGTGTCCAAGTCTGACAACCATACAGTAAGACGGGCAGCACCAGGACCTTAAAGACCTGGACCTTCGTTCCCCCTCAAAGATATAAGCATCACCAAACACCTCGGTCCACTGACCTCAAGACTCCATAAGCTCTTCCCAGGCGTCTCTCAATCTCAAAGGCCGAGGACCCGGAGACGTGAATGTCACTGGCTTCTGATGGCTGAGTCCAGGACGTGATTGACAGGCTAGATCATAGTCCTGATCCAGGACAATGGCAAAGCCAGACATCAATTATTTGCCGATGTCTGTCCGGATCCTTTGTGCAGTCCATCTTTAAGTCTTAATCAGCTGTTGTATGGATGACAGTTAATGTGAAACAACAAATGAACATTCCACAATCAATAAATTAGAAGTGCTTTTAACTGAGTTGCCTTCTCGTGTGTGTGTGAGTATGTGTGTGAGTGCGTGCATGGGTCACACACTGACTGACTGTGGCTGCACACAAATAAGTCGTGCACCGTTTTATCTATATTTGTCTGCTGCGTTCACCTTTTTGGTTTTTAGAAACATTTACTGCACACTTACCCCATAAAGGTCCGTCCTGATCCTGTGCTGCGGTTTGCCAGCTCACAGCTTCACGTGAAAGGCTGCATTTATAAGAGGTTTTCTTTCTGAGACTCTCAAAATGCTGGAGGACGGAGTCACACACACACACACACACACATAAAGGTTACAACACCAACTGACTGTAAAACGCTTCTATCTATCTATCTATCATTACTATTATTATTATTATTCATTTGTAAGTGTACTGGCCAGTATAATATCACACAAACACAGTTGCAAATGATCATGCAATGTTAAAATGACTGTAAAACACAATGACTTAAGTCACATTATCCTTATCTTGAGGTCCTGCAACTTATAGTCTGGTGCAACTTAAATACAGAAAAAACACACATAAATAGAACCCAATTATCATATTGATTATCTCCAGAGTTGAAATACATCACACATTTCATTTATTTTTGTTCATGTATATCGGCACAAAATATATGTAGTCGCTGCAGAAACTCTCTTCTGCAGTGACTACCTCGATATTTTGTACTGATATACATGTGCAATGCAAAAGTCATCACTTTTGCTCAGACGTGCTCTGTCATCCTGTCAGCTGTCACCTTCAGCTGAAGTTGTTCAGAAAGTGAATTTTGTGTGACTGAATATATTTCGCATTAAAGCAGTGCAAAAGGATCCACACTTTCTGTTTTTGGTGCACTGGTGTTTGCATGTTTTGAGTTTTGAAATTTTAGCTCAGTGATTAATTTATATTTTGTATTTGCTATCATGGGTATATGTATATTTTTATATACATATCTATAGATTTTTAGTTTTTGGTTAAAGGGTTGGGTGTTTATAAGCTTTTGCTTCTGTCTACCAGTGTTGTCAAAGTAACTTTGACAAGTTACTTTTTTAGTTGCTTTATACAGTTACTTTATGCAGTTACTTCATTAGCAGTTTTAGGAAATGACTATTAGAATCTGCCGAAAACTTGCAACTAATAAGTAATGTAACTAATAAGGTAACTAGTAATCTAACTTGCTTACACTTAAAACTGAGCAATCAGCAAAGTAACTAATCAGCAAAGTAACTAATAGTTACTTTTCTGAGTACTAAATCTTAACCAAGTTAGATTATGAGTTACTTTATTAATTTATTAATTACATTCAGCAGCTGCTGACAAGTTGTCCGCAGCTGCTAATGAAGTAATTGTATAAAGTAACTAATGAAGTAACTTTTCAAAGTTACTTTGACAACACTGCTGTCGACACCCTTTCAGGCACATGGGTACGTTGTTAGATTGTTTTCTTTGAGAGTTGTCTTTGCTATTTTGGGTGTGTGTGCCGAATAGATTCATTCATTTTACTCACACAGTCTAAGCGACGGTTCCCAACCCTGGTCCCCAGCCCCCTCACCTGCACCCTCTGGACTGACCGAACACACCTGAGTGAGACAGTCAGCTTGTTGGGAATCACTTTTTAAAAACTGGACAGAGACAAGAGTGAAAATATAACAAAATATATTTCAAAGTATTTGACCCCCTGGAATGAGGTGACAGGATCAGCAGGATCCACATTTAGATAAACTAAAACGTTAATCAGTGACTATCTAACACAGTATTTGACACAAAGTATAAACTTGTTTCAGTGTCTGTGTCTATTTAACGTTTCTGTGACAGCTCATTATACGAGGAGAAGCCCCATGCACAGAGGGAGACGTTATTACCCACAATGCATATCTCAGAGGTCCCCATGGGGCTCCACAGTGGAGGAAAAGTGAAGCTAATTTCCGACACAAGCTGCTCTTAATTTAAAATGGAGCTTTCAAGTTGCACAGAGAGGAAGGAGAAGCAACATTTACATGGAATATTTATAAAGGAAAAGTGGATATGTGGAAATAAGGAGGAATCATTTTGTCTGGGATACTAGTTCAAGAACATTATTATTCCCTTTCAAATCATGAAATCTTTATTCAGTCCAAATAAATCAGGATGGTAAATGCTCTAGGAAAAAAACATGCAAGAACAGAACAGAAAGTGAGAAAAGAAGCACTGTTCTGACACCTGTCTGAGAGCTTCAAGTCTTCACTGGGCTTCATTATTCACCACAGGAAATGAGACTGATTTCACAGCTGCAGCTCATCGCGCCGAGATGCCCAAGGTTGGTGTTTACTTTGTCGTCTTCTTTTTAACTTCTGCTCTCTCAATGAAGCACAAACAGTGACGGGGCATTCGGGTGACCTTTCATGACTTCAGTGAGGCGTCATGGAGGATCAAAGGCTGACTGACCCTCTTTCAGGGGAACCTCTTTGAGGTCCGTCTTTGTCTTGTTGAAGTGCACGAAACAAAGAAACATGTGATCTCAGAAACATCTGTTTCCAGACCAGAGCGCATCACATCTGCAGTGAAGCTCAGTGGGAACGCTTACTGCACCACGCTCCGTAAATTAATACGGATTCCAATTTATTAACACAAAAAACTTAACAGCTCGCCACGTGTTGTAATAAAGAGTCTAAAATAGCTATTTTCCTGTAAAAATATCACTAAAATTATACAATTAGTCTTTCTGTGTAGGCTCTCAGTTGTCCAGGTGGTTTCCATAGTAGAGTAGCTTGAATCTTCGACTGGACTGGGTTACTTGACACAAGGACGTTTCGCTTCAAATCGCAGAAGCTTCCTCAGCTAAAATTCTTGCTGTGGTAGTCTGACTTCTGTCTTGACTCTTGTAGAGATGAATAAACAGAAGCCACAAAAGCTGGAGTTTTAAACCTAACCAGATCCTCCTACCGAGAGAGGATCCCTAGTTACAAACAGAGCAATGTAGTGTATTCTATCAGATGTCAGGAAAACTGTAACGAACACTATGTTATGGTTTGGACGCAGATTGAGGAGCGATCCAGCATCTGACTGAACCCAGCGTCAAATAACCAGAAGCAGTTCCAAAAGAAACAAGTTTTTTTTTTTTTTTCCCCTAGTGCTGTACATGAAATACTAAACAAAACTGGCGAGGTGAAGAGGCGGCGCGCTTTCTCAGCGTCTCAATAGATCGGAGCCCGAACGTTTTGGACTCAGGAATTCCGCCAACACCCCCCCAGGTGGCTTTTCCCAGGACTGTACTCTGTGAAGGAGGAACAGAGGTGAGGTTATTCAACAATGTTACCACGAAATATTATTTAGAGGCACACTTATCAGCTACACGTTCAGGTCTGCTTTCGGATTTAGTTCAAAAGGGCTGCTGCTCACAGCTAGTGGAGGATAATCAATCCGCGCCACTGCCGTGAGGAGCAAACCAGACAATTTTCACCAGTATTTAATTATAGCTGCGCAAAAACGCCAAATTACAATTACAGATAAGCCTTGCAGAATAATGACCTCTGACGTGTGCTGACCGCGTTTGCCTCTCACCCTTGTCCTCCTTCACAGTCGCAATGTCAGAATCTGGAGCGGCCCTCAGCATCCCCAAACAATCGTCACATGGTCGTATTCTCCGGCAATTCAGCCCTGATCACTGCTGGCTTAAATGCAGCTCTTCATTTCTTCATTGACACCAGCTGAGAGTCCTTAGATCTGCACGTGAATGCCACAGGTGTCGTAGATCGTCCTGATAGAGAGCCGCACGTGAGTGCAACAGGTGCAGCAGATCACCGTAACAGAGGTGAAAGACTCTTCTGCAGCACACTCTCCCCAGAGATCAGCCCCAAACCACCTGGGAGGAAAATAAACACAAAAACAGCAAAACAATGCCCAGCCAAACCCCCCAACACACAACATAGGTGAGACTAAGCAGCCGTTACACAAAAGGCTATACCAGCACCGCAGAGAGGGCGCCAGTGGACCTCAGTCTGCAGTTCATCTCCACCTTAAAGACACTAACCACACGGTTGAGGACAAGGAAGTTAAAATATTAGCCAGAGAGAAGAAATGGTTTGAGAGAGGGGTCAAGGAGGCATTGTATGTGAAATAGTTGAAACCCAGCCTTAACCGGGGAAGGGATCTGAGACATGCTTTGTCCCCTGTCTACAATGGGGTACTCAGATCAAAGCAGTTTCAGTCTTTTGTTCATGGTAATGAGTCATTCACATCATCAGGAGAGTCGTCAAGGCAGCCATCAGGAGAGGCATCTGTCCCATCATTAGGAGGGACAGCTGCCCTGTCATTAGGAGGGTGCTAACTAGAGCACAGTAGGTGCTAATTAGAGCTATTGTTTAGTCACTAGCCCAGGGGTGGCCAAGTTCGGTCCTCGAGAGCCACCTTCCTGACAATCTTAGTTGTCTCCCTGCTCCAACACACGTGAATCCAATGAAAGACTCGTTAGCAGACTTTTAATGAGCCTTTCATTGAATTCAGGTGTGTTGGAGCAGGGAGACAACTAAGAGTGTCAGGAAGGTGGCTCTCGAGGACCGAACTTGGCCACCCCTGCACTAGCCCATAGCAGTCTGCCTCTCGGTAGGAGGGGGTCTGGTTAGGTTTAAAACTCCAGCTTTTGTGGCTTCTGTTTATTCATCTCTACAAGAGTCAAGACAGAAGTTAGACTACCAGAGCAAGAATTTTAGCTGAGGAAGCTTCTGCGATTTGAAGCGAAACGTCCTCGCATCAAGCAACTCAGTCCAGTCGAAGATTCAAGCTTCTCTACTATACAATTACATAGTCATAATCAGAAACTGCAAAAATAGAAATTATTGAGTTTTCAAAATTCCAACGGCCCTTAAATTAATCATGCATCCCGAATGCTTCCGTCAGGAAAAATAACCAAATCTAAGCTTAAAATAAAAGTTAAATTCAATCATTTCTTAGGGCCCTGTCCCACTGGCGTTTAGGAGGATTTGCAGATGGAATGCGCACAAAAGTGGCCCACATCCGTCAAACAACCGCAATAACCGTGTAACATTCCTGTATGAGTCGGCCGCCATCCGAACACGTCCGTAATCATCCGCAGAGGCACGCATGTCTGCAGCCAGGATTTTTGAGCGGCTCAAAAATCCTGCTGCGGATGAGATCTGCATCACTGCCTGAACACATACTGAAGACATACACAGGACATACACAACCAAAGCACCGCATATCCCCTGTCATCCGCTGATATTCGCAACCGACGGGTTGGCGCGGCTTGGCGGCGGACTGGGACAGCGTGTAAAACAGATATGACACGTGCCCAGCATGGCCACATCACGGTCGCAAATGGTATGTCGCATGCAGACAGAGTGGGCACGGATGAAGCGAGTTTATCACGGCCGCTGTGCCCCTCATGGGGGCGCCTCCGCAGTCGCCTTCGCTTCTGTTCCCTGTTATATCCGCTTTTCTTCCTCATGTATTCGCTGATCCACCCCGGGACATTTGTCATTTCTGCCCACCTTTGTTGCGGACACTCAGCTTTTGTCTCTTCATTTCATGCGCAAATCCTCCATAAACGCCAGTGGGACGCCCTTAAGTCCACTCCTCTTAAAAAAAAAAAAAAAAAAAAAACAAATAGATGAAAATAAAATGTAAAAAAAAATCTGCACTCCTTGGTGTACAAAGCCTTAAATGACTTTGCTGAGCCACTTGGCAAAAAGTCAGTGAATCTGCAGAGTGGAGCAGAAAGGAGCGATAATGTCGAGATACTGAGATACAGAAAAATAAACATGTAGTGTATGTACAGCAGGTGGAATCCCACTTTTTCCAATACTAAAAATATGTATCTGCATTTTGGAAAAAAGCAAGCAAATGTGTGTATAGATTCCATATATTTTGTTTTAAAAAATTGTAAAATAAATAAATTATGAAACAATGTTCAACTTACAATTTTTCTCCTTTTATGGTATTATATGGTATAATTTTATTTATTGTTTTAATCCAAAGGTGAGGTAAAAGTGTGTTTACACCAAAGCGCCCTAATGGTGCATCCAGAAAGTATTCACGACGCTTCACTTCTTCCTTATTTTGTTATGTTAGTCTTATTTCAAAATAGAGTAAATTCATTTTTTCCCCTCAAAATTCTACTCACATCCCATAATGACAATATAAAAAAAGTTTTGTTGAAATTTTTGCAAATTTATTAAAAATAAAAAACGAAGAAATCACATGTACGTAAGTATTCACAGCCTTTGAATCAATACTTTGTTGATACACCTTTGGCAGCAATCACAGCCTCAAGTCTTCTTGAATACGTTGCCACAAGCTTGGTGCACCTATCTTTGGGCAGTTTTGTCCCATTCCTCTTTGCAGCACCTCTCAAGCTCCATCAGGTTGGATGGGGAGCGTCGGTGCACATTTTCAGATCTCTCCAGAGATGTTCAATCAGATTCAGGTCTGGGCTCTGGCTGGGCCACTCAAGGACATTCACAGAGTTGTCCTGAAGCAACTCCTTTGATACCTTGGCTGTGTGTTTCGAGTCATTGTCTTGCTGAAAGATGAACTGTCGCCCCAGTCTGAGGTCAAGAGCGCTCTGGAGCAGGTTTTCATCCAGGATGTCTCTGTACATTGCTACATTCATCTTTCTCTCAATCCTGACTAGTCTCCCAGTTCCTGCTGCTGAAAAACATCCAAACAGCATGATGCTGCCACCACCATACTTCACTGTAGGGATGGTGCCTGGTTTCCTCCAAACATGACGCCACAGAGTTCAATCTTTGTCTCATCAGACCAGAGAATTTTGTTTCTCCTGGTCTGAGAGTCCTTCAGGTGTCTTCTGTCAAACTCCAGGTGGGCTGCCATGTGCCTTTTACTAAGGTGTAGCTTCCGTCTGGCCACTCTACCATACAGGCCTGATTGGTGGATTGCTGCAGAGAGGTTCTCCTCTCTCCACAGAGGAATGCTGGAGCTCTGACAGAGTGACCATCGGGTTCTTGGTCACCTCCCTGACTAACGCCCTGATCGTTCAGTTTAGACGGGTGGCCAGCTCTAGGAATTGTCCTGGTGGATCTGAACTTCTTCCATTTACAGATGATGGAGGCCACTGTGGTCATTGGGACCTTCAAACAGCAGAAATGTTTCTGTCCCCTTCCCCAGATTTGTGCCTCCAGACAATTCCTCTGACTTCATGCTTGGTTTGTGCTTTGACTGTCAGTTGTGGGACCTTATATGTAGACAGGTGTGTGTGTCTTTCCAAATCATGTTTATTCAGGTATTTGCACTGAAACACTTGCCCCTTACCTTTTGTTGTACAGTGACAATAATCTGTATCTGTTCATGGCAAAGGCTGTGAATACTTATGTACCTTTGATTTCTTAGTTTTTAATTTTTTCGTAAATTTGCAAAAATCTAAAAAAAAAAAAAAAAAAAAAAACTTTTCACACTGTCATTATGGGATATTGCATGTAGAATTTTGAGGAAAAAAATGAATTTAAAATATTTTGGAATAAGGTTGTAACATAACAAAATGTGGAAAAAGTGAAGAGTTGTGAACACTTTCTGGATGCACAGTTCAGTTGGACGTTCGACTCCAGCTTTGTCATGAGCGGCTGCTCTTATGTCAGTGACAGCGTCTGTCAATTCTAATCAGCTAAAAGAAACATGAAGCCATTTTCTGTATGACAACAGACTAAAAATTCTGACAAATACAACAGACCAGGTTGTCAAGTTTATGGCGACGTGGGTAATGTTGCTTTACTGCATGCAGACAGCACACAATTTGTGAACACTATTTAGATCCACATACCTAAAAAGTGGCCGATTGGACAGTGTAGGTGTAAATAATTAACTTAAAATTAACTTCTATGTACAATTGTTTAATAGAAACTATGGCGACATGCACTTAGCCACATAACTTGTTTACATTTTGTGTGTGGGATCTGGAACTCTGTGAGGTTAAATGTTAAAATTTTTAACTGGGAAACTCCAGTGTCCCGCTTCGTGTGGAATGCAGCCTGAGACAGCTGATCATAATCAATGGGTCGTTTCTGCTCAAGCTTTTCAAATGTCAGCATGATATGGGAATTTGCAATGTGAAGAAGATGTGCATGTAAAGACACACTGCAGTGTGCATGTAAAGACTCATTGTAGTGTGCATGTAAAGACTCACTGAAGCATGGATATAAACACTCACTGCAGTGTGCATGTAAAGACTACCTGCATTGTATATCTATAGACTCATTGCAGTGTGCATGTAACACTTTGTTGCCTTATCCATGTAAAAACTCACTGCAGTGTGTATGTAAAGACTCAGTGTGATGTGCATGTAAAGCCTCACTGTAGTGTGTATGTAAAGACTTGATGCAGCGTGCATGTACAGACTCAATGTAATGTGCACGTAAAGACTCACTGCAGTGTGTATGTAAAGACTCGATGCAGTGTAGACTCACTGCAGTGTGCATGTAAAGACTCACTGCACTGTGAATACAAAAACTCATTGCAGTGTGTATGTAAAGACTCAATGCAGTGTGCATGTAAAGGCTCACTGCTGTGTGCATGTAAAGACTCGATGCTGTGTGCATGTACAGACTCAATGTAGTGTATGTAAAAACTCACTGCAGTGTTTATGCAGAAACTTTACAGCACATGTAACGGTATCAGTCACAGTGAGGTGTTGACAAGCTGAGAAACGAAAAAATATTTCAATTAGGCAAATACCCTTGGACACAGATGAGGATAAATTCAGTATTATGGGGAGATGTCACATTTTTAACACACACAGTAAAGTGCTGCAGTTCTTTAAAGCTCAGTGCTGCAGTGCAGATTGTAGAACATCTGAAACAAATAACTCTGAGGTGTTGCAACAAGATCAAGCCAAGAGTTTAAAGTCGGACATTTTTCACATTTTATTGTGAGCAGGTGTCAGTGATAAATAAATAAAGTTCTCCTGTGCAGCTGCTCTGCTCTGTGTTCACCTGAACCTGTCAGATCCCAGAAATAGGTCCTGATTAGTACTTGGCTGGGAGTCCGCTTAAGAAGACCAGGGGATCTGTGTGTATGTGTGTTTCTCCATGTCCAAATGGAGTTGCGTCAAACTTGAGCCTGAAGTGTGAATGTAAAGACTTGATGAATGTCCGCTCGTTTTCTTTGTTGTTGTTGGGGATTTTCAGACTGCTGTAAGAACATATTTCACACTCTGGACAGCAGATTTCTCAACCACACTGATGGCTGGACTCAGGACCTCGAGTCAGTCTGGTCGAATGTTTAAAACATTAAATCACAGATCCGGTGGGAAGCAGAGCTCCAAGAAGAGGTGAGGAAGGTGATGGAAATTACAAAACTGTACCACCACGGATTGTTCCTCTGGGTTAAAGATGAATATGCAGGAATCTCAAAGGTGTTTGTTGTACAATACGTCTATATTTTGGCAGTTTGGCAGCTGCACTGTTCGTTCTGCTTCCACATCATCCACATAACATCTGCACTCTTGGATTCTGGAGTCAGATGATGTTCTTTGTCCCTATTATTGTTGGAAGTGATGTGGGCGGATCCTTTCTCATAAATCATTACACAACCAGATTTGTCCTCCCTTATTATGGTATTATTATGGTAATTTATGTTCAAAGCTACGTGGAAACTGAGTGAAAACTGCATAATCAAAGCAAACTCATCTTTCAGCAAGAAACTTCAGTTAAAGGAAAAAACCCTCTCATACTGTTCAGCACTGGCACACATAAAAAATTGATTTAAAAAATGATTAATAATCTGTGCGTCTTCATTTGCATCAGGTTCTTGTGAGAGACTTCAGGTTGTTCCACAAGTGGTCCAGAGGAGTCAGAGGAGACTGTCGTCATGACAACAAGATCATCTTACAAGTGCTTCAGCAGATTAAAAAACATGACTGAATGAAGTCATTTATCAAACTGCACGTAATAACAGTATAAGCAAGTAACTAAAGTTTATTTGTACAGCACTTGTTAAGATAAATTCACAACATGCTTTACAACACCAATTAAAATAACAAAAGGAATACAGAAATTAAAACAGCGATGACGTAAAAGTAGCGTTGGACTTCTCTTTAAAAGGTTCAACAGTGTCTACAGATCTCAGGTGAAGTGGCAGCGTATCTCAACCTCAAACGCACAGTCTCCGTCAGCCTTCACTGAAGGACCACTAACAGGTTCTGGTCTGTGGACCTCAGAGATCTACTCGTTCTATGAAGGAGCAAGAGTTCATTGATGTGGAGGCATTTGACCGTGAAGAGCTCTAAAAGTCATCACCAAGATTTTAAAGTGAAGTCTGAACTGTGAGGGGAGCCAATGCAAGAGGACAAAATGTGTGTGAGATGACCTCTGAGAGGACCTCATCAGACGCATTCTGGACTGTTCATAAACAATCTAGAGAAGATTACTGAAGTTAAAAACAGTGAACTACAATAATCCAGACATGATGAAATAATTAAGCATGGATAATCATTTCCAGCTCAGCGTGAGACACAATGTAGTTCAGGCAATGTTCTGTAGATGTAAGAAATCAGTTTGCACAAGTTGAGAACCTGGTCAAATGTAACACCCAGATTTCTGACTGATGAAGCCGGAGAGCCCAGGTTCATCATCACTGAGGGACCAAACCCATCTGGGCCACAAACAAGAACTTCAGGTTTTGTTGAATTAGGCGACAGATAATCATCCAGTTCTTTGTGACACTGACACGGTTTTGGAGGACAGATATACAGTGGCAACATTCCAAGGTTTAAATGAGATGGATATCGTTTGCATAGCAATTATATGAAACATCTTCAAATGTACCGTGGAGACTTTTAAATCATGTTTAAAGACTTGTTTTCCTTGTTTTATCATTAGTTTTATTGTGTTATGTGTTTTTATTCTCGTGTTCTTTTATGGTTTTGTCTTTTTATTGTGTTTTTAAGTTTTTCATTCAGTTTTCTCTGTTTTTATTATGCTGTGTGAAGCACCTCATCTCAGACCAGAACCTTGGGGCACACCACAGGACAGAATGAGACATAAATAAATTCAAGCTGCAGTGACTGAGAAACGCCTGTTGGAGGGATAGGATGAAATCCACTCCAGGGGTGACCCAGAGATGCCCAAGTCTGTTAATCAAAACACCATGATCAACCGTGACAAAAGCCACAGAACAAATCCAAAAATACAAATGCAGAATATTCAGAATATTCAAAAACTGTAAAATGAACATGTTTCTCACAATTACCTGTTGTCAGAGTTGTTGTTTTTTGGAATTTGCTTTATTTGGCGGGGGGGTGCATGTGAGGTTCTTGATGGTGCAAACAATAAAAATGTTCACAAAGAGACAAAATCTGTTCTGTTCTGCAGGACAAAAGAGTTTTGTCTGAACTTTCACTCTGAAGGAACACAGATTTATGTAAATATTGAGGAAAAACAGGGAGACGGTCTCTATGGAACTCTTGTGAGCCAAATCTGAGGCTTGGATTCATGTTCCCTCAAACAATGTAGACCAGGCGGTTAAATCTGCTGCTCGCCGCTGAAGGATCCATTGGTATAAACACCTCAGAAATTAAAATCATGCAGCTAGGTTTCAGGGAATTTGGTCTCCCCCCAATATTTCTGGTTCCATATTTGGAGCTGTGCTGCTCTGCAGAGCATCACTGCACCTCGAAGGCGTCTTCTGTTTATCTGACACCACGACGAGTCACTGAACATGATGTACAAAGTCCAAATGTATGCTTGAACAGCTCGCCAAAAAAAGAACACAACCATACAGCTCATTTTTACATATGATGACTGCTGCACTGAAAATAGGAACAAAGTGAATAATAACAATAATAATAATTGTAATAATTTTGAAAGATACAGTTTGACTCACAGATCCAGGTTTTTTTTTATACAGCCCTTAGAAAGAGTTTTTACTTTTTATTTTGTGACATGAAATAAAGAAAATGCATGCTTCTTTGTGCAATATTTTTAAAATGTACTATATAATGTCAAAGTGAATACAAATCTCAGGCAAAAAGAGCGGGATTCGAACCCATGGTCTACAGATTGACAGGCTACCTGCTCCAGTTTGTGAAGATTTTTTGAGGCAAACTCAACAATAAAGAAAATATACTCATCGTCATCTGTTATCATCTTCAACCTCTTATCTGGGATTGGGTCGTGAGAGCAACAGCTCCAGCAGGAGCCCCCAGACTTCCCTTTCCCACATTGACCACCTCTGACTGGGGGATCCCAAGGCGTTCCCAGGCCAGTGTGGAGATATAATCTCTCCACCTAGTCCTGGGTCTCCTCCCAGATGGACGTGCTTGGAACACCTCCCTAGGGAGGTGCCCAGGGGGCATCCTTACCAGATGCCCGAACCACCTCAGCTGGCTCCTTTCAACGTGAAGGAGCAGCGACTCTACTCTGAGCTCCCCACGGATGACCGAACTTCTCAACCTACCTCTAAGGGAGACACCAGTCACCCTCCTGAAGAAGCCCATTTTGGCCACTTGTACCCGCGATCTAGTTCTTTCAGTCATGACCCAACCCTCATGACCATAGGTGAGAGTAGATTGACCAGTAGATCGAGAGCTTTGCTTTTTGGCTCAGCTCCCTTTCGTCACAACAGTACAGTAGAGCGAATGCAACACCGCCCCTGCTGTACCGATTCTCCAGCCAATCTCACGCTCCATCGTCCCCTCACTCGTGAACAAGACCCTGAGGTACTTGAACTTCTTCACTTGGGGCAAGACCTCATTCCCTACCCGGAGTAGACAATCCATCAGTTTCCTGCTGAGAACCATGGCCTCAGATTTAGAGGTGCTGATCCTCATCCCAGCCACTTCACACTTGACTGTGAACCAATCCAGTGAGTGTTGGAGGTCACCGGCCGCTGAAGCCAACAGGACCACATCATCTGCAAAAAGCAGTGATGAGACCCTGAGCCCACCAAACTGGAAACCCTACTCCCCCTGACTACACCTCGATATCCTGCCATGAATATCACAATCAGGATTGGTGACAAGGTGCAGCCCTGTTGGAGGCCAACCCCCACCGGAAACGAGTCCGACTTACTGCCGAGCACCCGAACACAGCTCTCGCTTTGTGAGTACAGAGATTGGATGACCCCGAGAAGGGACCCCCTCACTCCATACTCCCACAGCACATCGCACAGTATCTCCCGGGGTACCTGATCATATGCCTTCTCCAAGTCCACAAAACACACTGGACTGGATGGGCAAAATCCCAGGCCCCCTCCATGATCCTTGTGAGAATGAAGAGCTATTCAGTTGTTCCATGACCAGGACAGAACCCGTATTGTTCCTCTTTAATACGAGGTTCAACTATCGGCTGAACCCTCCTATCCAGCACCCTGGAGTAGACTTTACCAGGGAGGCTGAGTAGTGTAATGTCCCTGTAATTGGTACACATGCTCTGGTCCCCTTTTTTAAATATGGGGACCACCACCCCAGTCTGCCACTCCTTAGGCACTGTCCCAGACCTCAACACAATGTTGAAGAGACGTCTCATCCAAGACAATTCCTCCACACCCAAAGCCCTCAGCATTTCTGGACGGATCTCATCAACCCCTGGGGCCTTGCCACTGTGGAGTTGTTTGACTCCCTCAGTGACTTCCACCAGGGAAATTGATGAAAATCCTCCATCAGCTTAAATATACTTAGAGAAACACAAATGCATTTTTGTTTGTTTTTCTTCTCATTTCTGCATTGAAATAAAAAAGTAAGATTTCCTCTATGCATGCAAAATTCTTATTTCTCTTAAATTTTGCTCACAAATTTGTAAAAGAAATTGTGTTCATGAGCGTTTCACCTTTGGTAGGTTTGGCAGATCCATATGCTGATTAAACAGCATGATTATTGAACAGGTGTGACTTAGACCTTTCAAAATAAAAGTCCACTCTAAAACATGCAACTGATCTTGAAATTAAAGAGAATGTTTGATGTTTAAGAACCTGAGCTCTATTTTTGAATATTTAGGGTTAACCTTTTCACTCAGGGAAAAAAACTAAATTAGTCTGTGCAATATTTATGTAGAATGCAAACAGTCACATGCTAACCGGCTAATTAAGGTAACGACTCGGGGCAAGCTTAAAACACTCGTAGTAAACCACTTCCTGTCACCACTGAAGAAGTAAAAATGATATTAGATGAGTCCAGGAACAAAGAGAGGATCATTACGGAGGTGGAGGAGCTGTAGCAGGTAATGCAGATGGGCAGTTTTAAGCCCCGCCCCTTCCAACAGAATGCACACATTAATTCTGAGTTGCCTTTTCTGAGCAGCTTGACTCAGCCAGATCATGTGTGACATTCCTGGAAGACGGTAAAGTTTGAGTGTTTCACTGTCAAATGACTGACGTGAGACACAGCAGAGAACGGCGAGCAAGACCAAACCGCCAAGCTGGTCAAACGCAAGACGAGCAAGGCGTTAATATACACAGGTGGTGAGTGTGTGGCGATAACACTCCACCAACACTGGAATGACTCAGAGAATTAACCTGTCCTTTAAAATAAATGTGAATAATGTGTTGGTTGAATTCACAGTTATTTTGAGGATCTGTTTACACAAGCTGCTCACAATAATGAAGAATCAGAATTTGGAAATGGCAACTGTACTGACAAAAATAAAATAAAAAACAGCCCACTTCAAATTTCTGCATGGAAATTAACATCATGTTTTCTCCACTAAATTTTTAAAATATACTGCCTTTGTCAGAACATAAATCACCCTTTTTTTTCTACTTGTTTGGCTGAATGCAAGAGTGATATTTCAAAGCAACTTCTATGTCAAAAATATACTGTATTATCACTTGCGGCCACAAGATGGCACCATCTACAATTGAGATGGTACCATCTGAGGTTCTGTCTGATAGGGACATCCTCATCATGAGCAACGTTTGTCTGTTTGTCCCTGATTCCTCCCAGCTACTTTGGTTCATTTCCACAAAACTTGGCAGGAGATTGAAGGTCAACCCCAGCTCTACTCCTAAAGGGCTAGTTTTTAGTAAAGATCAAGGTCATATCACCATAATTTACACCAAATTCAATTTGACTTCCTGAATTACTCAGCCTAAATCAACCTTAGAGAAGGTCAATCACTGGGGTCAAGGTCACACCTGTTTCTTTGTTGGCCACCTGTTCCCAAGTTATTGGGTCACGGTCAAATAATTTTATTTTTATGCCAATCTGGACCAAACGAGCCACACAAATGCTGGAACTGCAGAGACGACATCAGCCAAAGACCAATCATTCAAAACAAGGCCAAGGTTTTTCTAGTGAAGCCCACTGGGTCAAAGGTCAGAATTCCAACAGGAAACAAACTTATTTACCAGTAAATTCTATCGTAAACAAGCTTACTCTGTGTTAGCAACTACAACAGCTGTTTTCAGCTTTTGTTGAAAACAGCTGAATTCATGATATATGTTTAAACTTATATCATTTTGTTGTTGTTGCTTTGTCATGAAGAGCATTTTGAATTTTTTCCTGAAAAGTGCTATATAAGTAAAATTATTATTTTCTCTCATCTCTTCTTGTTTCACTGTGTTGTTAATTTTCCTTTCATCTCACTTGGCAGCAGTTTTGCATTTTGTTGTTTTTTTTTTTATGCTTTTTTTTTGGACCTCATAGAGAAGTTCCAGTTCTGGAGGACCCGCTGTGTTTGGTTCATGCCTGGTTACAGACTGTTTCCACACTGTTGGTGCGGTGCAGTGCGTTTGGACCGAGTCGCTCTGCGGCACTGAGCTCAGATCCAGTTTCTGCTCCTGTCACAGTATTAGAGTTAAAAATGGTTCATGCACTGAAACGTTATCCGGCGAGCTGACAGGAGTCAAGGTTTTTCATCGACCGCAGAGATTCAGACTTTAATGATTTTCTTTGAACTACAAACTGAAATACAGTTTTCACTTTGGAATGTTTGTTGTGCAGAAATCTTGGACTGATGATCCGAGGGAACCAGGTCTGGATTCACTGGGTCTGATGCTGACAGGCCTGGAGCAGCAGATTGGAACCTGGTAAGAGTCTGGATGCTGCACATTTCCGGTTCAGACCCTCATAAGAACTACAAGTCCAGCACTGGCAAGGATGGAGACGGGAGCTGGCACAGGTTGGAACCAGATCATCAGAGACTGGTTCTGCAGAAACGAGTTCTGTCACCTCATGTTTGAATTCCGGTCTATGTTTTCACACCTTTACGCAGTAAAAAAAAAGAAGCAAACAAACAAACAAACAAAAAAAAACAAAACAAAACATCACAGTCAGCTCTGGTCCAGCTCCTGGGACAAAAAAGAATGGTTCCTGATGAAAGTCACATCAAAACAGCTAAACCAGGTGGTCGCCATGGGAACTGATCTAATAATGTCCTGCTATGTGCTGGATGTTGGTTTTACTCTGGTCACAGGTGGTTACTGGTCTGGTGTTCGGTGCTGCAACAGTCAAAAACCTCTCCAATCCCAGTGGCTTAAACCTGGAATCCTCTCAGCGATGTCCCGGGTGTCTTGGTGGCTTCCCTCACTTGTTTCAGTCCATTTTTGAGGAAAGCATGTGTTAGAAACTTGTGCACATGAAAGAGTTCAGGAGATGACTGCATCTTACAAACGAGTGATCAGACAAACTGTTCACCTGATTTAGTGCCTTTGAGCCTCAGACTAAAGCTGACAGGAAACTCTGAGCTCACGTTCCTTATTTACCTTTAAATCAATCATGCTGTGATTGACAGCTAGAAATGACGCATACTTTATTTTAGTCCCAGATTATGTTCCAGAGTTGTAAACCAATGTGGATCTCAGAAAACTGATCCTGAATAATCCGTATTTCAAAATGCGTCAAAGTCAGCAACAGCTGCAAGTCGTCTTTCAACTTCTTTTTTCCCATTTGGCTCTTTATGTGCACAGTTTATTCATTTCAGGAAAAGAATCAAATACTTAAGTTCTGTTTTTGTTTTTTGAACCACAAAATCTTTTATTCATATCTTAGATTTTTTTCTTCAGTGATGCTGCAGGATACTGTTTTATAGAAAAAAGCAAAACCAAAAGTGTTACGTTTATATTTTTGTTGAGTATATACATACATATACATATACATACATACATATACATATATACATACATACATATACACATACATACATACATATACACATACATACATACATACACATATATATACATACATACATATACATATATATATACATACATACATGCTTGCTTGGATCCTCTTGCTTGCCTCTACTGGTGGTTGGCTCTCACTGCGGTATTGTATCACTTCCTGTTCCGGAGCACAGCGGTGTTTTTCTGTATCTGTTAGCTGTTTAATCTGCACAGTTAGATTGATCTAGTTATCTAGATTACGATTTGTTTCCCAGTGTAATCTTTACGTGCCTTAACTAAAGCACTCCTTCTGCTGAATCACCTCTAAATTATTTACACATTATTCACTTTGCGTGTTTTTAGGAATCCGCTAGGTTAGCATAGCTACTAGCTCTTAGCTGATTTAGCATGGCGGCTTCTCCTGTGTCTCCCGCACTTTTCTGCTCTGGGTGTGAAATGTTTAGTTATTCCTCGGCCTCCTTTAGCAGTAACGGTACTTGTAATAAGTGTAGCTTATTCGTAGCTTTGGAGGCCAGGCTGGGCGAATTGGAGACTCAGCTCCGCACCGTGGAAAATTCTACAGCTAGCCAGGCCCCTGTAGTCGGTGCGGACCAACGTAGCTTAGCCGCCGTTAGTTACCCCTTGGCAGATCCCGAGCAGCCGGGAAAGCAGGCCGACTGGGTGACTGTGAGGAGGAAGCGTAGCCCTAAACAGAAGCCCCGTGTACACCGCCAACCCGTTCACATCTCTAACCGTTTTTCCCCACTCGACGACACACCCGCCGAGGATCAAACTCTGGTTATTGGCGACTCTGTTTTGAGAAATGTGAAGTTAGCGACACCAGCAACCATAGTCAATTGTCTTCCGGGGGCCAGAGCAGGCGACATTGAAGGAAATTTGAAACTTCTGGCTAAGGCTAAGCGTAAATTTGGTAAGATTGTAATTCACGTCGGCAGTAATGACACCCGGTTACGCCAATCGGAGGTCACTAAAATTAACATTAAATCGGTGTGTAACTTTGCAAAAACAATGTCGGACTCTGTAGTTTTCTCTGGGCCCCTCCCCAATCGGACCGGGAGTGACATGTTTAGCCGCATGTTCTCCTTGAATTGCTGGCTGTCTGAGTGGTGTCCAAAAAATGAGGTGGGCTTCATAGATAATTGGCAAAGCTTCTGGGGAAAACCTGGTCTTGTTAGGAGAGACGGCATCCATCCCACTTTGGATGGAGCAGCTCTCATTTCTAGAAATCTGGCCAATTTTCTTAAATCCTCCAAACCGTGACTATCCAGGGTTGGGACCAGGAAGCAGAGTTGTAGTCTTACACACCTCTCTGCAGCTTCTCTCCCCCTGCCATCCCCTCATTACCCCATCCCCGTAGAGACGGTGTCTGCTCCCAGACCACCAATAACCAGCAAAAATCTATTTAAGCATAAAAATTCAAAAAGAAAAAATAATATAGCACCTTCAACTGCACCACAGACTAAAACAGTTAATGTGGTCTATTAAACATTAGGTCTCTCTCTTCTAAGTCCCTGTTGGTAAATGATATAATAATTGATCAACATATTGATTTATTCTGCCTAACAGAAACCTGGTTACAGCAGGATGAATATGTTAGTTTAAATGAGTCAACACCCCCGAGTCACACTAACTGTCAGAATGCTCGTAGTACTGGCCGGGGCGGAGGATTAGCAGCAATCTTCCATTCCAGCTTATTAATTAATCAAAAACCCAGACAGAGCTTTAATTCATTTGAAAGCTTGTCTCTTAGTCTTGTCCATCCAAATTGGAAGTCCCAAAAACCAGTTTTATTTGTTATTATCTATCGTCCACCTGGTCGTTACTGTGAGTTTCTCTGTGAATTTTCAGACCTTTTGTCTGACTTAGTGCTTAGCTCAGATAAGATAATTATAGTGGGCGATTTTAACATCCACACAGATGCTGAGAATGACAGCCTCAACACTGCATTTAATCTATTATTAGACTCTATTGGCTTTGCTCAAAAAGTAAATGAGTCCACCCACCACTTTAATCATATCTTAGATCTAGTTCTCACTTATGGTATGGAAATAGAAGACTTAACAGTATTCCCTGAAAACTCCCTTCTGTCTGATCATTTCTTAATAACATTTACATTTACTCTGATGGACTACCCAGCAGTGGGGAATAAGTTTCATTACACTAGAAGTCTTTCAGAAAGCGCTGTAACTAGGTTTAAGGATATGATTCCTTCTTTATGTTCTCTAATGCCATATACCAACACAGTGCAGAGTAGCTACCTAAACTCTGTAAGGGAGATAGAGTATCTCGTCAATAGTTTTACATCCTCATTGAAGACAACTTTGGATGCTGTAGCTCCTCTGAAAAGAGAGCTTTAAATCAGAAGTGTCTGACTCCGTGGTATAACTCACAAACTCGTAGCTTAAAGCAGATAACCCGTAAGTTGGAGGGGAAATGGCGTCTCACTAATTTAGAAGATCTTCACTTAGCCTGGAAAAAGAGTCTGTTGCTCTATAAAAAAAGCCCTCCGTAAAGCTAGGACATCTTTCTACTCATCACTAATTGAAGAAATAAGAACAACCCCAGGTTTCTTTTCAGCACTGTAGCCAGGCTGACAAAGAGTCAGAGCTCTATTGAGCTGAGTATTCCATTAACTTTAACTAGTAATGACTTCATGACTTTCTTTGCTAACAAATTTTAACTATTAGAGAAAAAATTACTCATAACCATCCCAAAGACATATCGTTATCTTTGGCTGCTTTCAGTGATGCCGGTATTTGGTTAGACTCTTTCTCTCCGATTGTTCTGTCTGAGTTATTTTCATTAGTTACTTCATCCAAACCATCAACATGTTTATTAGACCCCATTCCTACCAGGCTGCTCAAGGAAGCCCTACCATTATTTAATGCTTCGATCTTAAATATGATCAATCTATCTTTGTTAGTTGGCTATGTACCACAGGCTTTTAAGGTGGCAGTAATTAAACCATTACTTAAAAAGCCATCACTTGACCCAGCTATCTTAGCTAATTATAGGCCAATCTCCAACCTTCCTTTTCTCTCAAAAATTCTTGAAAGGGTAGTTGTAAAACAGCTAACTGATCATCTGCAGAGGAATGGTCTATTTGAAGAGTTTCAGTCAGGTTTTAGAATTCATCATAGTACAGAAACAGCATTAGTGAAGGTTACAAATGATCTTCTTATGGCCTCGGACAGTGGACTCATCTCTGTGCTTGTTCTGTTAGACCTCAGTGCTGCTTTTGATACTGTTGACCATAAAATTTTATTACAGAGATTAGAGCATGCCATAGGTATTAAAGGCACTGCGCTGCGGTGGTTTGAATCATATTTGTCTAATAGATTACAATTTGTTCATGTAAATGGGGAATATTCTTCACAGACTAAAGTTAATTATGGAGTTCCACAAGGTTCTGTGCTAGGACCAATTTTATTCACTTTATACATGCTTCCCTTAGGCAGTATTATTAGACGGCATTGCTTAAATTTTCATTGTTACGCAGATGATACCCAGCTTTATCTATCCATGAAGCCAGAGGACACACACCAATTAGCTAAACTGCAGGATTGTCTTACAGACATAAAGACATGGATGACCTCTAATTTCCTGCTTTTAAACTCAGATAAAACTGAAGTTATTGTACTTGGCCCCACAAATCTTAGAAACATGGTGTCTAACCAGATCCTTACTCTGGATGGCATTACCCTGACCTCTAGTAATACTGTGAGAAATCTTGGAGTCATTTTTGATCAGGATATGTCATTCAAAGCGCATATTAAACAAATATGTAGGACTGCTTTTTTGCATTTACGCAATATCGCTAAAATCAGAAAGGTCTTGTCTCAGAGTGATGCTGAGAAATTAATTCATGCATTTATTTCCTCTAGGCTGGACTATTGTAATTCATTATTATCAGGTCGTCCTAAAAGTTCCCTAAAAAGCCTTCAGTTAATTCAAAATGCTGCAGCTAGAGTACTGACGGGGACTAGGAGAGAGCATATCTCACCCATATTGGCCTCTCTTCATTGGCTTCCTGTTAATTCTAGAATAGAATTCAAAATTCTTCTTCTTACTTATAAGGTTTTGAATAATCAGGTCCCATCTTATCTTAGGGACCTCTTAGTACCATATCAGCCCAATAGAGCGCTTCGCTCTCAGACTGCAGGCTTACTTGTAGTTCCTAGGGTTTGTAAGAGTAGAATGGGAGGCAGAGCCTTCAGCTTTCAGGCTCCTCTCCTGTGGAACCAGCTCCCAATTCAGATCAGGGAGACAGACACCCTCTCTACTTTTAAGATTAGGCTTAAAACTTTCCTTTTTGCTAAAGCTTATAGTTAGGGCTGGATCGGGTGACCCTGAACCATCCCTTAGTTATGCTGCTATAGACGTAGACTGCTGGGGGGTTCCCATGATGCACTGTTTCTTTCTCTTTTTGCTCTGTATGCACCACTCTGCATTTAATCATTAGTGATCGATCTCTGCTCCCCTCCACAGCATGTCTTTTTCCTGGTTCTCTCCCTCAGCCCCAACCAGTCCCAGCAGAAGACTGCCCCTCCCTGAGCCTGGTTCTGCTGGAGGTTTCTTCCTGTTAAAAGGGAGTTTTTCCTTCCCACTGTAGCCAAGTGCTTGCTCACAGGGTTTTACATAATTATTGTATGGCCTTGCCTTACAATATAAAGCGCCTTGGGGCAACTGTTTGTTGTGATTTGGCGCTATATAAAAAAATTGATTGATTGATACATATATATACATACATATACATACATATACATACATACATATATACACATACATACATATATACACATACATACATATATACATACAACCCCTGGCAAAAATTATGGAATCACCAGCCTCAGAGGATGTTCATTCAGTTGTTTAATTTTGTAGAAAAAAAAGCAGATCACAGACGTGACACAAAACTAAAGTAATTTCAAATGGCAACTTTCTGGCTTTAAGAAACACTATAAGAAATCAAGAAAAAAGATTGTGGCAGTCAGTAACGGTTACTTTTTTAGACCAAGTAGAGGAAAAAAAATATGGAATCACTCAATTCTGATGAAAAAGTTATGGAATCACCCTGTAAATTTTCATCCCCCAAATTAACACCTGCATCAAATCAGATCTGCTCATTGACATTGACCCTATGTGTTTTTTGCAAGGAATGTTTTTGCAGTTTTTGCTCTATGGCAAGATGCATTATCATCTTGAAAAATGATTTCATCATCCCCAAACATCCTTTCAATTGTCCAAAATATCAACATAAACTTGTGCATTTATTGATGATGTAATGACAGCCATCTCCCCAGTGCCTTTACCTCACATGCAGCCCCATATCATCAATGACTGTGGACATTTACATGTTCTCTTCAGGCAGTCATCTTTATAAATCTCATTGGAACGGCACCAAACAAAAGTTCCAGCATTATCACCTTGCCAAATGCAGACTGGAGATTCATCACTGAATATGACTTTCATCCAGTCATCCACAGTCCACAATTGCTTTTCCTTAGCCCATTGTAACCTTGTTTTTTTCTGTTTAGGTGTTAATGATGCCTTTCGTTTAGCTTTTCTGTATGTAAATCCCATTTCCTTTAGGCGGTTTCTTACAATTCGGTCACAGACGTTGACTCCAGTTTCCTCCCATTCGTTCCTCATTTGTTTTGTTGTACATTTTTCGATTTTTGAGACATATTGCTTTAAGTTTTCTGTCTTGACGCTTTGATGTCTTCCTTGGTCTACCAGTATGTTTGCCTTTAACAACCTTCCCATGTTGTTTGTATTTGGTCCAGAGTTTAGACACAGCTGACTGTCAACAACCAACATCTTTTGCAACATTGCGTGATGATTTACCCTCTTTTAAGAGTTTGATAATCCTCTCCTTTGTTTCAATTGACATCTCTCGTGTTGGAGCCATGATTCATGTCAGTCCACTTGGTGCAACAGCTCTCCAAGGTGTGATCACTCCTTTTTAGATGCAGACTAACGAGCATATCTGATATGATGCAGGTGTTAGTTTTGGGGATGAAAATTTACAGGGTGATTCCATAATTTTTTCCTCAGAATTGAGTGATTCCATATTTTTTTTTTCTCTGCTTGGTCTAAAAAGTAACCGTTACTGACTGCCACAATCTTTTTTTCTTGATTTCTTATAGTGTTTCTTAAAGCCAGAAAGTTGCCATTTGAAATGACTTTAGTTTTGTGTCATGTCTGTGATCTGCTTTTTTTCTACAAAATTAAACAACTGAATGAACATCCTCTGAGGCCGGTGATTCCATAATTTTTGCCAGGGGTTGTGTATATATATATATATATATATATATATATATATATATATACATACATTCATACATATCTACACATATATATACATATACATATATACACATATATATATATACACACACACACACACACAGTGGGAAAAATAAGTATTTGACCCCGTCAGTTTTGCAGGTTTTCCCACCTACAAAGAATGTTGAGGTCTGTAATTTTTATCGTAGGTACACTTCAACTGTGAGAGACAGAATCTAAAAAAAAAAAATCCAGTAAATCACATTGTATGATTTTTAAATAATTTGCATTTTTTTTGCATAAAATAAGTATTTGACCCCCTACAAAAACAGAGCTTAACAATTGGTACAGAAACATTTGTCTGCCATTACAGAGGTCAAACGTTTCCTGTAGTTTTCCACCAGGTTTTTACACACTGCAGCAGGGATTTTGGTCCACTCCTCCATACAGATCTTCTCTAGATCTTTCAGGTTTGGAGTTTCAGCTCCCTCCAAAGATTTTGTATTGAGTTCAGGTCTGTAGACTAGCCAGGCCACTCCAGGACCTTGAAATGCTTCTTACGGAGCCCCTCCTTAGCTGTCCTGGCTGTGTGTTTGGAGTGATTGTTATGCTGGAAGACCCAGCCATGACCCATCTTCAGTGCTCTTACTGAGGGAAGGAGGTTGTTTGCCAAAATCTCACAATACATGACTCCCATCCATCCTCCCTTCAATATGGTGCAGTCGTCCTGTCCCCTTTGCAGAAGAGCACCCCCAGAGTATGATGTTTCCACCCCCATGCTTCACGGTTGGGATGGTTTTCTTGGGGTTGTTCTCATCCTCTAAACATGGTAAGTGGAGTTGATTCCAAAAAGCTCTATTCTGGTCTCATCTGACCACATGACCTTCTCCCATGCCTCCTCTGGATCATCCAGATGGTCACTGGTGAACTTTAAATGGGCCTGGACATGTGCTGACTTGAGCAGGGGGACCTTGCTGCCCTGCAGGATTTTAAACCATGACAGCATCATGTGTTACTAATGTAATCTTTGTGACTGTGGTCCCAGCTCTCTTCAGGTCATTGACCAGGTCCTCATGTGTAGTTCTGAGCTTTCTCAGAATCATCCTTACCCCACAAAGTGAGATCTTACATGGAATCCAAGACCGAGGGAGATTGACAGTCATCTTGTGTTTCTTCTACTTTCTAATAAATAATCATGAGTTGTTGTCTTCTACCAAGCTGCTTGCCTGTTGTCCAGTAGTCCACCCCAGCCTTGTACAGGTCTACAGTTTTGTCCCTAGTGTCCTTAGACAGCTCTTTGGTCTTGGCTATGGTGGACAGGTTGGCGTTTGATTGAGTGTGTGAACAGGTGTCTCTTACACAGGTAACAAGTTCAAACAGGCCCAATTAATACAGGTAAAAAGTGCAGAATAAGAGGGCTTCTTAAAGAAAAACTAACAGGTCTGTGTGAGCCAGAATTCTTGCTGGTTGGTAGGGGTCAAATACTTGTTTTATGCAATAAAATGCTAATTAATTATTTAAAAATCATACAATGTGATTTTCTGGATTTTTTTTTTTAGATTCTGTCTCTCACAGTTGAAGTGTACCTACGATAAAAATTACAGACCTCTACATTCTTTGTAGGTGGGAAAACCATGGACACATGAACATCTTCTTGGAGTTCATTTCCATCCATCATCACAAAATTCCTGTATGATGCTGTACGGTAAAAATGTCTGAAGGAGGCAGGTCTCAAAAACTGAGCAACTGCAGGAAGGAGACCAGTGAGACATCTAGAACAACTCTGCAGAAGTTACAGGTTTCTGTGGCTGTGACTGGAGAAACTGTGTGCAGTGACTCTTTGGACCATTTCATGGTGGAAAAAATTTCCATACAGCAAAACAGATCAAATCCAGACTTAAGTCTCCCATGTGCCTTCTGGCAAACTATAACTAAAACCACATTTTTAAAAAGAAACTGTTCCACCGTGAAGCTGGATATGTATCACTGCAACGCAAGAGATAATTTAAGACCTCAAACAAACCAACTGTCCACAAAGTCTGGCCTTCTGTCATTATTCCCTTAATATTTATCCACTTATGGGACCGTTGTCATTTGCATTCAGATTGCATTTGATTGATTGTCACAATTTGCACATTTTCTCTGAAACTTGAAATTTGAATTTTTTGGCCTCAATTTATCAAAATTAATTCATTATTAGGTGCTTTTAATAGATTTTTTCCTTCCACATAATTACAGAATGTTTGATTTTGTTTGATTTTCTCATTAGCACACCATTTTCTTTTTTAAGTCAGCTAATAAAAATCAAAGCTTCTGTAGAGCCACGGGACAGAACGCCAGCTCCTTCCTTGTGTCTGGTGCACAACTGATTCAGGATCTGTGCAAAGGTCAACAGGTCAAACTGGGCCAGTTTACAGAGTGCGTGATGACACCAGCAGCACGGGTCCCAGGAGACAGTTTGTACACATCCCTGGTGTCCGGGATCAGACTGAACGCTGCAAAATAAATCAGCGTGGCAACAACCAAGGACACCGACGGCTGAACCGTGAACTCATCTCCAAAAACAACAGCTCAGGAAAAAAGTGAATCAGATAGTGTCAGTCGAACCCGTCAACAGTGTTCAGGCTCATGCAAACGTCTAAAGGTGAACCTGAATGTTGCAAATTCAATAATCTGCAAGTGTCGTGCAACACTGTGAAGGCCAAAAAAATTAATATTCAACTCAAGAATCGTGAAGGAGGAAACTCCAGATGAAACCTGGAGTCTCGGCGACATGGCTCCATCCTCTGCCAAACCCAAGACTATAAATCAGACTGGAGCTGTTGGAGAATTCATTTCCAGGCAGCAAGTCACACTCGTGCCACTCTAGCACAGAAAGAATGAAAGTTACACTGTAGCCGCCTGCTGCAGTAACGTCACCGACCAGCAACGACAAACCCATCTCCAGACAACAGGAGCAGCTTCACACCATCTCACCGAGCTAGCACAGAGGGCCATTAGATTCACTCAGCTAGGCTAATTAGCATACTGACATTTCATTTAAGACTTGGAAAAATAGGGTATTTTTTGCCAGTTTAACAGAAAACAATGTTTCATTAATAAAAACTCTTTATGGTTGAAGGGTCTCCTGCACCTTGGCTGAATCACGTGTTCTGAGTGCCCATTTTTTATTATGCTTCTATAACTGTATATGAAGAGTTCAGATGCAAAACCCAGTAAGTGTTTTTTTTTAATGGGAAAAATGCAGTTGAAAATGGAGATTTAAAGAAAACCATATTCGGAAATGCACAGACTTTCATCAATGAAAATGAAAACAGTTTGTTCAAATTCTTTCATATTTTGTACACTGATGGTCCCCTTGATAGCCAAGTACATGTTGGCCTCAATTAAAAATTTATAGTTTTGGAGATACTGGGTTTTGCATTTGAACCCTTCATATGTTCTGCTGTTTTTTTCTCTGGCAGAAATTAACAGATGATTCTTCAGACATCGCCCATGTAACATGATGACGTCAGCACAACAGAAATACTACGTGCAAACATTTAACACATCGTCCCTCACTGTGACGGATTTTCTCACATCTCGCCACTATACAAAAAACTATTACAAAAAAAAAAAAAAAAAAAACCCTAGTAAAAAAATGACTGTGAAACTTTTGTCTCAACATGAACAGGAACTGTTGGACGTTTTGCAGCCACCCAACATGTAAATACACAGAAACATTATTGTCTGTTTGGATCTGAGATCCGTTTAATGTGTTATTCTGCATAAGAAACAGAAAGCAGCTGGTAAATGTGAGCTTCATGATTTTAGGCCTTTCATAGGTCACCTGAGAGCAATAAAGGACCATAGAAAGCCAGATGGTAGAGCAGTTAATAACTGATTATCAAGTGGAGCCCGGGGGCCGGATGTGGCGCACAACCTGGCATTTTGTGGCCCCAGCAGTGTGGTGAAGAGGCGGGTGTGCTTTGTTACTGCTCAGCTTCAAATATTGTGCAACCCTGGAACTTTTATATTTATAACCTCGTGTTACCCTAATCAAGTATCACAAGGTCCTAGAAAAGAACAAGAGCAGCACTCAGACAAGATCCAGGGTTTAAATTCCTGTCATTATATCACCCCCCCCCCCCCCCACACACACACACACACGCATACACACACACACACTGCGACAGGGTTAGTGTCTCTCTTACCATCTTAGATCCTGAACTTTGAACCTGATCACACATCCATGCTGACATTTGAGCCTGATTACAGATCTTTGATAATGATCCACTGACCTCACCAAGTATTTTTGCCACCCAGTGTCGGTCTTACTTTGATGCTGTACTCAGGATCAAAGAAATCAAGATCACAGGCTCAACAAAAATCTTTACCAGTGACTTCAATTCATGATTGCGTTCATTGTGAAATTCGGGTCTGTAGAATCAGAAAAAAGTATCAAAGGCAGAATCACACTAAAAGCACCATCTTCATCATGTGCCAGCATCGGCTGAGAGACGACGCACAACCGAACTCCAGCAATCACGGGTACCCATGGCTACTCCAACACCCTCTACACGGATGCTGGTGTCCTGAGTAACCAGGTGTGGGAACGTTTCCTGTTCTTTCCACAGTATTTATCAGGTGTGGAGACACACCGGGTTTGGACACAAATGCTGGAGTCACTCGCTCACAGATGGTCGACATTCAAAGTTCTTTACTGAGAAGACAGCCGTGGTTCGGTACACAAAAAGGCAGTTAGAGATATGCAGCAGTAACCAAATCACTGGGCGAGAGGTAGAGGTCAAAAACAGGCAGGGAATTTCAAAAGCGCAGTAAGGACTCACAAAATACGCAGAAGAAAGGCTGGAAGCAAAGGCACACAGCACAACAATCTGGCAAAATAGAAGGTACGAAGAGAGACTTAAATAAGTTGGTGATCAGCTGGTGATGGAAAGCAGGTGTGAGCAATCAGGGCGGGGAACAAGTAGAAGTGACACACCCACCACCAAATACCCAGGTGACAGTCACAAGCACATAACCACAAGACCCCAAGCAACAAATAAAAGATAGAGCAAAAGCAACAATACAAAACAAGATTACAGAACCACCCGTCTGACAGTATTAAGTCAGAGACTAGCTCAACTCTAGCTTGTAGCAGTGACCAGAAATTTGGGGCCGACCTTCAAGTCGACACTGGCTTAGCAGTGGAATGTCCTCGTATATTTGCTTGAGTGTCAGATGTGAGGACATTGACAGGTTCTGTATCCTTCTGAGGAGATTTGCAGAGCAGCCATCTAAACACACGTGTAGTCGGACATTAAGTGTCCAGGTTTCTGAGCCGTACGTCAAAACTGTTTCTACGACCGTATTGAATAGATCAGTTTTAAGGCTGTTCGAAAGATCTGGTGGCCAGATTTTGTCCATCTTATTGCAGGCTGCCCAAACCTGTGCCTTACAAGTCTTAAAATCCTTCCCAGAGTCCATGATCCATGAGCCCAGGTATTTGAAATCATCAACATGCTTCAATGAGAAACCAGATTTGACAGACAGCTAAAGGTAGTAAAGATAAATTCTGTCTTGCCTCAGCATCGGTAACAGAGCTTGATGACATAGCAACTGAGATCTGTAGTGTTGTTGTCGGGTGTCTACGGCTTGTTCTAGGTTTGACAAACACTCTGTTGTGTACAACAGTGCAGGATGCCACAGACGACTTCAAATGTCGGTCTGGCGTGGCAACTCTTGTCATGTTGTTGTAGTAAAAAGCTCTGATGGCCTTGATTATCTTATCAGGAATTCCGTAAAGGGCAAGAATTTCAAACATGAGTTCAAGTTGATCAAGCTGAAAGACTTTTTAAAGTCGACAAAGCTCCCTGTTTTTCCATTTCCTTAATAACTCTGTATAGACAAAAGATTTAAGAGAGGGTAGATCATCCCCTCTGGAAGCCCTTTTGGTTTCTACAGTGTAGTGGGTCTAGAACAGGAACAAGCCTGTTGAGAATCATCTCGTACCATTTAGCTGCTGTAGCAGTTAGAAAAATTCCACTGGGGTTTTTGTGAAGCGTCAGATTTCCATTCTTTAGGATCAGGATAATGTTGGAAGTAACCCAGAGTGGTGGAACTTTGAGTGAAGTAAATACGTTGTCGCAGATATCGAGAACATGATGTAAGTTAGAGTCTTAACAGATCACGGGTGGAATGTTGTCGGGACCTGGGGTTGTTCTTGTTAGCTATTCCTGATGTTACAACCTTCAACTGTGAAAGGACATGAGTTGATATTAAGTTAGTCAGCAATTTGGATCTTTGGAACATTAGGCGTAACGGCGAACGACTCTCCAAGGAGTTTCTGAAAGTGCTTAGCCTGATGGTCACTTCTTTGGAGTATCTCCTATAACGGTAACTGAGGGTTTAGCCTTCCTGACAGTTTTCCTTCCAGCAGCGTGTTGATAGGACTGTTGGAGATGTTTGATGTTGATCTTCCCTTGGATGGAGTCAGTTGTGACCCATTCTTCTTCTTGCATATGAGTGTTGTAAAGCTCATCCAACAATGTCGGCCAGGTGTTGAAGCCATCTCTCCATATCGTCATCTATAGTTGTAAGGTCGTGATGGGTGGAGGGAGGGTGAAGGATCTTACATTCACCCAGTATGTGAGCAGCGGTCTGGGCCTTGCATGAAGCTGATTGTTTCAATCCCCATCGATGCATATCTGCACCAAAACGACCCACTCTGGCTCTGAGACAATTTAAGGTTACCCACAAACTAGAAGACAGGATTTCCTGGTGGCTACTCTATTCCTGGCAGAAGGGTTTTGTTTGTATCTATTGTTTGCATTTGCTAGTTTCATACGTGCAACTTTGATGGAATCATAAGAGTTGATAGAACTTATATATTTTTTCCATTTTCTTGGGAGAGTGTCAACTGCCACCTCTTCTACACAGGAGGAAATCAGGGTCTATTTCTCACTTGGAGTGACGTTTTTGGGGCATAGTAAGGAAAATTAAACAGAGTGTGGATTGCAAAGAGAGGTCTTGAGCTTGAGTGATGCAAACCCAATGGGCTTGCTTGACTGGATCTGATTTAAGTCTCTTTGAGCATTGCAAGCTTAGATTCAAAGTTTCAGATATGATTCTGTGATATGTTCATATGACTGTTCCTCACACGGCTGATTCATTTCTTCCCAATTAATTTGTAGTCCAGTTGGGTACGAGTTCCTGAAGGATGCTGGAAGGGCCACACCTTCACTGGAGGGTTCATGAGACGGGTGTTCATGGCTATAAGACCTAAGTGTCATGAAATCAATCAGTTTTTCACCTTTCCGATTTGTCTCAATGTCGTATGAGAAAAGGATGTCAGGGACTTGGGGGTAAAACAACACAGATAAAAGGCAGGATCAAAGGATCCAAATCAAAGAAAGCAAGATCAAAGGTAAGATCCACTTTATGGTCCAGATTTGCACCAAAATGTAATCCACTCTTCCTCGACCTACACCTCGTCGCACGGCAAAGAATCCTTTAATGTCTTTAATCTTTACAGTCTTAAATACATGAAAATTCATTTTGTAAAAAAAAAAACAAAAAACAAAACAAAACATTAATTTCACTTCATTAATATACAGGCGCTCCTACATTTCAACCCTCAAGAAAATAATATAAATGTTACAAAGTTACAGAGAGAAAGAGAGAAAAAAGAGTGTATTTAATTCACTGATGAAATATGATCACGCAGACAACCAACCCCCAATCAACACTAAGGCCGCGCCTCCAGCGGCCGCGTGGCCTTGAGCTCGCTGACTTATTTCAAAGGTTTCATGCTGCCGGCGTCTGAAAGCTTAAAACGAGATGAGTCTGACATGATGATAGGAAGGTGAAAGGATGAAAGCAGATGAAAATATGTTTCCTGAGAAAAACAAGCATTTATAGCAGTCGATATTTGTTTGATGATAAACACTTTGTCTGAGAAATCAGCACAATAAACACAGAAAACAAAAAAAACCCATTTAATTTAAAAAACTGACATTTCTATGGATATTTGAAAAATAATTTTTATTTTTTTAATTATACAACAGATATTAACTGAACTGTACTTTGTAAAGCCCTGTGAGTTACCCCCCCACCAGACAACCTTTAAAACCAACAGTAAGGGCAAAAGATCCTCCTTTAATCCAACTTTAAAGCACTCTTTACTGGGGTCACATACAGAACGCCATCAGCTCGCTGGCTACTGGTTCATGAAGCAATGAGACGTGGTTCAGGTCACAGTCGGTTCAGGTTCTTTATGACTCTCAGTTTATTGCTCGTTAAGAGCCGCCACGGCTTGGCAGCAAATCAAAGGGATCGCAAACACTCAGTTCATTAACACACAACTCGAAGCAACTGTGTGAAGCCAATGAAGCTTTGTTTAAGAATATTCGGATCTCATGCTTCACGTAACAGATTTGGTTTTTAATGATCATGGCTGCTGGTCGATCAGAGATCAAGTTGCTTCTAGAACACTGACGAGTTAAAACATGTTTCATATACACATAAAAATGATAATTTAGATATTTTTTTTAAAAGATGTAAAAATAGTACATGTAGTTGGTTCATAGTTACATCTGTAAAAACATGATACAGTTTTACAACTGAAACATTTTTTTTCGGGTTTGACAGAAAAATAACCGCTGACAACTGACAGTATAAAGTTTTTTTTTTTTTTTTTAAATAAACAAGGACACAGTCCAGAATTCTGAGTGACAAAACTGAGTAACAGCAGACAAACAAAGTCCATGTGTCACATTGTGTTTTCTGCCCTCTACAGGACATAAAGAGAGTTTCACTTCACTGATTGTGTCTGTACTTTGACCTGACCTGACATTTGAAGCTGGAAGTCCAGAGGTGTATCAGACGGCTACGGGGTGGACGAGCGCTGCCGCCGGAGGAGGAGACGAAGACGACGACTCTTTGCCTTTGTAGCCGAGTCCCAGGATGTGTTTCTGCAGGTGTGTGATCCACTCCTCTTGACCGACAGAGGCCCCTGGAACACTTTCTCACAGAACCTGAACAGGACAGAGAAGGCTGTGAACCCATCTCAGTCAACTCAGACAAACCTGGATCTAGATTTAAAGTGAACTGATTCTGTCAGACCTGCGTTAGACCATCAGAGCTCTGGGCTCTAGTCTCAGGACAACCCGACTCTGCTACTACAGCGCCGATAAAAAGTATAATCCTTACAAGATATTCCACGTTTTTTTTATTTTTTTTACTGTTTTATGACTTGAAGGCCAGAAGGAGAGACCAGTGAGGGAAGCCACCAAGACATTCTGTTCTGAAGATATTCTGGGCTTCTGTGGTTAAAGAAAATGCAATAAGAACTTTTATTTATTGTATTACCCGTTAAAGAGCTTCCTGATGAAGTGTGCGACTGTACAGTAGGCTTCATATCTGGTCCTCAGTCCAGCCTCGTCTGTCTCGAAACCCTCTCCTTCAGCCTTTGGTATGAATCGCTCCCTTTGATGTTATCCAGCATCATTATTCTTTTCCTCCCTCGTGGCCATTTTCGTTCCAACCTTCCCCCAATGGCATCTTTCAGTAATCCATCATGACTAAGGATATGTCCTGTCTACTTCTTTTCCTTTCCTTAGAGGTCTTGATTCATTCCTTTCCTCACCTCCTTTCTCAAATACCTTATTGCTAAATAACTTTCAACCCACTTATGTTTCAAGTCTTAAGACATCTGCTGTATGTATAGATGCGGATTTTCTTAAAAAAGAACATGCAAAATTTCAGCTGCAATTTGCCAGAAGCAACATGGGAAACCTGAGTCTAGATCTGATCTGCTTCCCTGTTTTAAAATCCTTCTGTACTCCAACGTGATGCTGTGAACGGGGATGACAGAGGCAAAAGTTGCACTAATCCCAGTTTCTCCACTCACATCCACAGAATCCCATAATTCCTTTAGTGCTGTCTGGGAGTCCTGTGGCTTACCTTATTGTCTCCTTCTAATGTGGTCACTCAGTTTTAGACCACTGAGTTACTGCACAGTACCACAGTTTGTGTTTGTAAACATAAGACAAAGTAAAGTTTTGTACTTTCCTCATATCATCCCGACTTTTTCTGATTTAGCTTCTTTTTTGTTTTGTTTTTTTTTGACTGACCTGCACTTGAGCGAGTATATTTTTCCCACAAATGTGACCAGAGGCGTAAGCGGGGGCTTTGGCAGGAGAGCCGGGATGTTTCCAGAACGTGGCGTTTGCTGTGAGCTGCCAGTTCGATGTTCTCTCCCTGCAGCTGTGGCACGTTTTGGAGGATGATGGCCTGAAAAGCACCACAAGGACTCATGAAGTTTCAGGCAAACACAGGATGCGTTTGTACGACTCTAACAGGGTGGCGGCTCACCCCTCGGGGAGTGCATGCCGTGGTCACTGTGGCCCGCCTTCGTCTGTGCGCAGCTCTCTGGTTGGTTCAGAGGGGCTTCAGTTGAGTCCGCGGTGATAGTCGCCTTGTTGCCGGTCCCGCTGTGCTCTGGCTGTTGTCCCAAAGATTTCATGGTTCCGCCAGGCGTTCTGTCTGTGCCGCTGGATTTAGAGGTGGAGCCGGCGGCTCTGGTACCCTGAAGAGCATGAATAATAAAAGTGCACGCTGTCATCGAGCTTCTGCATTCAAATTTAAATGAGATTTTTGTTGGACTTTAAAAACAAAACAAAAACCAACAACCAACCTTTTTGATATACAGTGTCCCCATCTGGTAGCGTCGGGTCACTTCGGCCACCTTGGTAGGATTCTTCCGGATCAGCTCACTGAGCAGATCGATCGGCGACCTCGCCCCATCGACCTTCCACTCAAACAAACCCATCTGTCGCAGGTGAGCGCGCGCGTGACTGGCCAGAGCCTTACGGTTCTCAAAGTAAAACCCACAGAGCTCACAGCACGTGTCTGACGAAAAGACAAAAAGAGAGACAGCTGTTACCACAGCAGAGAGCATCGCGAGGACGAGAGAGAGAGTTACGGAGGGAGGAAAGTGTCACCAGAAAGGAAACACAAATCAGTTGCCGGGCAAAAACAGAAACAAATTAGTAAGACTGACAGGCAGCTCAGTCCAACATTTTGAGGCGGCTAGAGTTTGAAAAGCAGGAAACCCACAGCTTTTAAAACGGGCGGGCGGTACCAGTGACCTTTAGCCTGAGGACCTCAAAACACAAGTGGACTTCAGATGAGCCTGCAACACTATAAACGTTCAAATCAGAATTTTCTGATAGACAGACGGCACCCAGAGGGAGGCACCCTCATGAATTTGAAGGTCGAAGACGACGTGTGGCGGCTTCTCGGGTACTTCAGGCTTACCGAGTGGCAACGGTGCAGATTTGCTGGAAGCCGGCTTGTCCTTCATGGAATAGTCGATGGGCGACGTGCACGGACTGCTGGGTGTGTCTCCTGGCGGCACAACGCTCACAGGCCTCTTTGAGCTCAGAGGGGAGGATGAAGTCTTCGCTGATGTCAGCACCTCACCGAGCCCCGGCTCACTGGCTTTATAGCCACGCTTCATGACCTCATTGAGGAGATCGATAGGAGACGTCCTGACAGACCAGGTGATGCCGAGCTGGCGCAGGTGAGCGCGCACGTGGCATGACAAGGCTTTGCGAGTGTCAAACAGCATTCCACAGAAGTCACAAAGCACTGAGGGTATGGACGCCACATCTGTGGGCGAGAGACGACAGATATAAAGGAGGAAGTACAAACTTTAAGATCTGTTTTTAAAACTCCCGCTGAGCCACATTAACTTCTGAAAAGGCAAAACACTTGTTTTTGGACAACAAAAGTCAGTGCGACCTGTTTTACCTGCATTCAGAGACTTTGGAGCGGGGTGCGAACCGCTTCCTGCACTGTCCGCTAAAACAACCATGTCATCGTCGTCCAGGGGCTCAGGCTTGGGCGTCCTGAGGAGCGGGTCCACTGCCAGCCGAAAGCCTTTCTTGGCCTTTGGTGCCCGGTTGAGAGCTACAGGGGGAGAGTGAGGTGACTTTGCAGGACCTGGACTGCGGGATGGGAAAGAAAAGGGAGACTGGGATTTGCCAGGAGGCAGAGACAAAGCAAGAGAAGGCACTGCAGATAAGTTCATGGCGCTGTTAGGTTTGGGGGGGTATACACCCTCGAGCACGCCACTTTTAACCAGTTCCTGGACAGTATCGATCGCAGAGCCTTTTTCCAACAAGTCGATCACTCCCAGCTGACGTAGGTGGGACCGCGAATGGCTGGACAATCCTTTCCGATGCTCAAATACCTCCCCGCACAGAACACAGGTGCAGTCTAAACTTTTGGGTTTTTTGCTGGGGGGAGGTCCAGGTGGAGAGGACACACCTGAGGGACGTTTGGAGGAGGAGCTTGGGGGGTTTTGTCGCTCTTGGCTGATAGGCTGGGGGTCTTCTTCTGCTACCATCTGGTAGAGGAACTCAACAGGACTCCCCCGGATCTCGCTGTCAGGGATCCCAATCTGCCGCAGGTGGGACCGAGCGTGACTGGACAGACCTTTACGTGTCTCATACCAACAGCCACAGAGTTCGCACACATGAACTTCCTCTTTTGTGTTGGACGCTGTGAAAGAGGAGGGAGAAGAGCAGACCATCAGAATGACACCTCAATGTCATATTCAGTCACATGACCTGCACAGTAAAGCTGGCGAGTTACTGTTATACCTAAAGTGATGGGGGCGTCGGTTTCCAGCGGTGCCCACAGTGGTTTGGTCGGGGTCAGGTGAAGGTCTGATGAGGAGCTGCTGCCTTCATTCATTCGAGACGCGACCGGTCTAACAGCAGAGGAAGACGAGGGCGGAGCCAAAGCTGTCTCCTCCTTTATTTCAGCTGGAGATTCTTCACCCGCCACCTTTTGTGGGGTCACTATGCCTGAACTCCCCATCAACCCAACAGCTGGGGAATCCCGCTTGCCTGTGGGGAAGGTTCCATCGCTGTCTTGGACCAGCTGGTAGAGCAGCTCGATGGGTGTGCCACTGTTTTCTGAAGCTGCCACTCCAAGTTGCCGAAGATGCAGGCGGGCGTGGCTGGATAACCCCTTGCGTGACTCAAAGTAAGTCCCACAGACCTTACACATCACTGTCGACTCCGCTGTTGTGAGAAGCAGAAGTAAAGAAAACAGGACAAGTACATAATGTACTAAATTGAAAAATAAACCTCTAGTTTCCGATTCTTCAAGAGGCGATGTTCTAAAATTTAACAAAACCACAACTCCTCACAACCTTGTGGAGAGGATTTTATCAGAATATCACCAAAAAGCTGACACTTCTTCACTCTCTCTCAAAATTTGTGTGGTTCTGAAGCTACATGTGGTTTTAATGAAGTTGCTTGCACTGCCTTCATTTCCAAATGTGATGTTTAGTGGCCAACAAACCCAGTGTTTAGTGGCCAACAAACCTTATATTTAGTGGCCAACAAACCTGACGTCTGGTGGCCACCACTGCTTGTAGCTAACCCTGGAAGTCGAATGTCACCAAAACGTTTCACTGCAACTTAAAAATAGGATGAAAACTGCACTTGTCCTTCTATGGAAAGCAATTTACAGAAGAAAAAAAAAATCAATTGCACAGAGAAAGACCAACTTTTATGTATTTCAATAATTCCTTACTTGTGAGATTAAACTTTTTCTGTTCCAAAAACACAAGTCACATGATAAACTTTACCTTGTAAATCCATGTATGAACTGGTTAACGTCAAGGCTGACTTCTTGTTTATGGAGGAACTGGGGAAACTTCTGCTGGTCCTCTGTGATCATGTGGAGGAAGAAAACAAAATTAAAAGATTTTACCAGTGTCAAACCAAAATCAAGCAAGCAAAATCAAGAACTAATGAAGCTTTTCTGGATGAAGAACAAAACATCTCCAGAAACCAAAACTGGTCCACCTGACAGCCTCAACCTACGTGGACACAAGCCCAAAACAATATGAAGATATGACACAAAACAGATGTATCCTGATCCAAACGCTGATCAACAGCTGGAGAGATGATCAACAATCAAATGAAGTTATGTAGTAATTTTAATAGACATGAATGAATCACAAGAGATGCAATATGTGGATAAAGGACACTTTATATGATCTGAAACAACCCCTACAAAACTACAGGGTATATACAAAACAAAAGGAAAAAAACAAAAAGGATTTAAACAAATATGATTCACAAATAATAACTGTAGCTTAACTGCAGTTTGCTTTTATTTCACTAAACAGAATTAAAAATTTCCAAACATAAACTAAAAAACAAAAAAAAAAAGAAAAATCACACAAAACCCAAAGATCAGTCACGTGATTAGCCTGACAGTACACAGCTCTAACACTAGGCGGCGCACTAACACTTTACAACAACACTTTACCGACTTTTTTTTTTTTACTTTTTCAAAAACTGATGTTTCAAAAGCTTCAAAAAGGCCTTAACCGTTTTGAACCATGGTTCGAACGCCCCGAACAAGAAAAGCTCCATATAGCTTCCTTCACGCGCACCTTTACATTCGTTCTGAAAGCTTTTATTTGTTAATGTTTTCTCTTTTATTTCGTAAAATCGTGACTACCTGTCCATTACATGCCGTCGCATCAAGGTCATACTTCGATTGTGATGGAGAAATAAAACTTGATTTACCTAAAACCCGTCAACAAGCAACCTTAAACAAGCACAACGCCAAAATCAGCGGAAACGCTGCTTTACACATCCCAACTTCCTGCAACGCCATGCCCTTCACAATAAAAGCCCTAATGTTGAATTAATGTTGAATGTTGCTGGTGCCCTCTAAAGGTCACAAGCTTCGACGGTCCACGATGGCAGGACATTTCCTAATTCCGATTTATCTTTTATTCTTATGTGTCCTGGCTGGTAGCAGGACTGACACTCTAGAAACAATAAAACACTTTAAAAAGTTGGACGCCTGCACTCCCTGTTAGTAAGTCTTGTTGCTGCCTTCCATTGCAGGTCATGAATGGGATGGAGGGAAACCATTTGGGAGCTTGGAAATCTGCATTGCAATTACTCTTTGAAGTCAGTAGTCCTGGAAGTGGCCAGATCTTGCTGGGTGGGTAGACGTTTTGGTCTGGTCTCTTAAGAGGACTGCATATAGCACTTTTCCACCTGCATTAGATGCGCAAAGCTCTTTACACATCAATGCCTGACATCCACCCTGATGTCAGGCTGCTGCCATGCAAGGCACCCACTACACACCCGGAGCAACTAGGGGATTAAGGACCTTGCCCAAGGGCCCTTAGTGATTTTTCAGTCAGGCTGGGATTTGAACCGAGGATCCTCTGGTCTAAAGCCCAATGCTTTAGCCACTACTAGAGTCTAGTGGTGTCCAAACTATTCCAGAAAGGGCAGGTTTTAATTGCAGCCACTGACTCCAGCAGGTGATTTCACTGATTAACATCCCTTTGAGCAGATGGGATGAGTTACCCAATGGTTCATGGAACCCAATGGTTCATGGAACCCAATGGTTCATGGAACCCAATGGTTCATGGGACCTTGTCCTTTGAGATTGAAAGACGTCTGTTCTTATGGAGTCATGAGGTTGCTGACAGACATGTTTGGGGATGCCGATATCTTTGCAGGATAACAAAGGTCTAAGTTCTTAAGTGTTGCTGTATAGTTGTGAGATTTGAGGTCTAATCTTTGGGGTAGCGACTAGATGTCTTTGGTACTAAGTCTCTCTGGAGAATCCTTGAGTATCACTGGAATGAATTTGTATCAAACAAAGTCTGACTTGTGCTGTGAGAAAATATCAGCTATGGTACTACGGCCAAGAGGAAGATCCAGAGTGCAAATAGCAATACCTGTGGATCACCTGACCACAGCAAATAAATGGCTCCATTTCAGAGGTGGGGACAGACCAATGGTCCGCCTGATTGGTAACCAGGACCCAGGGTCTACAGCACCAGCACCAGCACTCACTCACTCACTCACTCACTCACTCACTCACTCACTCACTCACTCACTCACTCACTCACTCACTCACCTTCAACCGCTTCTCAGCAGGAGACCCCAAACTTCCCTTTCTCGTGCCACATTAACCACCTCTGACTGAAGGATCCTGAGGTGTTCCCAGGCCAGTGTGGAGATATAATCTCTCCATCCTTACAAAAAAGTTCAATAGGTTTCTATAAGATTCTATAGAGGACTTATAGCTTTCTATAGAACACCTATAGACACACGATCTACAGGGGTCTTGGCCTATAGAGACCGATAGCATTCTACAGCCATAAGGACCTATAGGCGCCATTGTTTATACATAGAAACCTATAGGTTTTTATAGACATGCCAGCATATAGAAACACCATATTAATCAATTCTGGCATTTTACTCAAATTTAGCCGATAAATTATCTGATAGGAAAAAATGTGGAATTTGGATGAAAATGTTGTGTGTTGGGGGGGTTTGGCTGGACATTTTAGTGTTCTTTTCTTTTCTTTGCTCTCCAGGTGGTATGCAAACTGATTTATTGTCTGTGGAGAAGGTGCTGGCAGAAGAGTCCTTCACCCTCATGAACGTGATATGCAGCACCTGTGGATGATGCTCACGTGCAACCTTAAAGACTTTCAGCTGAAGCAGATAATGAGATGGCGTTCTGCATTTAAGCCATGTGTGATTCAAGCAGAATTGCCGGGAACTCGACCTTGTGATGTTCGTTTGTGAGACGCTGAGGACCGTGCCTGGGTTTGACACATCGTGCCTGTGAAGGAGGACGGGTGAGGGACACATGCTGTCAGCACACATCAGAGGTGATTTGATTGTCTGAATAATTGTTAACAGTAATTTGGTATTTTGTTACGCAGTATATGTGAATATTGATGAGAGTTGTGCAGCAGCTTCTCACGGCCGTGGCGTGCGGACAGATGATCCTCCACCTGTTGTGAGAAGCTGCTCATTTACATAAAGCTTAAATTCAGACCTGAATGTGTTGCTGATAGTGTGTGCCTTTGAAGGATATTAGTTGTAGCTGCTGACTTACCTCACCTTTTCTATCCTTCACAGAGTCGGTTTGTCGTGTCCACCTGGGGGGTGTTTGGCGGTGAACGTGGGTCCAGAGGCGCCGGGCTTCGAACCCTTTGGGCGCTGGAGAGCGCGCCGTCCTTCACTCCGCCAGACAGACGCGTTTTATGTTTGTACACCGAGTATTGCACAAAAGGGGGAAAATAAATTGTTTTGTTATTGGAACCGCTTTCTGGTTATTTTAGCGCTGGGTTCAGTCAGATGCAGGTCCGCTCCTCAACCCGCGTCGACACATAACAGAAAAACAGATTGTTCTATTTTGTCTGCATATGTTTATGCAATATAATGTTGCCACTGTACTAGCAAGGAGACATTACTTTTTGTTCACGCCTTGGGGCAACTGTTTGTTGTGATTTGGCGCTATATAAAAAAAAAGTTGATTGATTGATTGATTGATTGTTCACCTGTAACTATAATTTATTTGAGAAGTGTGTATATACACACCACACTTATACACAAGCAGACATAAAAGGCAAAGTATAAAAACGTTACACAACATTATTACAAAATCAACAATATCTTTTATTACAAATTCAAAATTATTAAATGTATATACATAATCACATATATCATTTTCTTTGTAGAACCATGGAACTTGGAAACTGCAGTATCATCAAACACAAGTATAGTTGTAAACATCCAAACAAGTCTCAAGTCAGCTTGCAAACAATTGGTGGTCATTATGACTTGAGACTTGTGACTTGCCAGTTCATGACTTGCTAGTGACTTCGTCCCATATTCATGCACCATTCATCCACCTAGTCCTGGGTCTTCCCTGTAGTCTCATCCCAGCTAGACCTGCCTGGAACACCTCAGTGAGGCGCCCAGGGGGCGTCCTTACCAGATGCCCGAAACACCTCAGCTGGCTCCTTTCAACATATAACTGTTTTTTCATTCAGTCTTTTCTATAATTGCTTATTCCAATGAAGGGTCTTCAATTAAGGTTATTCCAAGTAAGGGTCCCACTTCCAAAAGCTTGCATATTTTGGAAGTTGGAGGAAGCCTTAGCACTTGAAGGGAACCAAAGCAAACACGGGGAGAACATTCCACCTCCACAAAGAAAGGTCCAGGCAGGAAGAGAACCTGGGATGTTCTCTCTGAGAGGCAACAGTGCTACCCACTGAGACACCATGCCGCCTCTGGGTAAACATATCCTCCAGGAAATGGTCATATTTCCTGGAGGATATTTGTAAGTGATGGTGCATCTTTAGTAATAATGTAAGACAGTTGTATTTATATTTATTACAGGTACAAAGTGGACACTAGGTTGGTATCCCAACCAAAGACTCGAAGCTTTTACTTTGAAAATATTACAGTCAGTTCCGGTGATCGTGGCCCCGCCTAGTTTGCTTCGTCCGTCCCTCCAGTTGGTGGCGGTAATGCACCATGTCGGTTCAGTAGACTCGACAGAAGAAGCTGAAGAAGCAGCACAGTCCCTCCAGAAGCTGCCGGTTCGTCGTCCTGTGTGCTAACCTGGTTTCGGCTTTGTCTTAAAAACAGGTGAGCGGGAAAATAACAAACGCTTTTTAAAATAAATTTCTCCTTATCCGTTTATGTAATTTAACTTTATAAGTGTGCTCAGTGTGTATTTGTTTTGGGATTTAAAAGCATCGATTCATTAGAAGAAGCTGACTTTAAGTTAACCGTGAAGACTAACTCAAGTTCTCAAGTGTTTGGGCCCCTGTCTTTGTGTCTGTCTCTTTGTTTTTCCTCCATCTTTCTTTTTCTCTCTTTAAAGTCTTCCCTCCTACTACTAACTTCTAAGTCTTTAAGTCATTCTCTCTTTTTGCCTTTCGAACGTACGACTGAGCTGCAGTAATTTTCTTAATCATTTTTAAAGATAGTTATAATGTATAACTTGTTACGAGACCTTATCGGACAGAAGTGTTTAAAATGATGCCCGACATTAAATATTTAAAGAGGGTAAAAAAAAAAATCCTTGTGTGTGTTTTCTTCCTTCTAAAATGACCTGAAGTCATGGTCTTGTTGTTTTTGCAAGTCATGGTCATGTAAGAATCCTCATTAAGCTCTTATACGCTGCTAAACGTGATTTGCATGTGACTTTATAATTCAGTTTTCTCAGATCATGTGAACTTTTTTTTGGCCACTTGCTGCAAAAGCGTTTGCAGGCAAAAAAAGAAACTTGTTTTTCACTGCAGATGTCATCTATCCTTTTTAAAGCTAGTATGTCAGACTCAACATTAAACATGTGGGCCTCCTGCACTCTGGTTTTGGCTCACACAGTGTACATAAGTATTGTGTATAAATTCTAACCGTGAAAACGACAGCAGCACTCCGGTGCATTTGCGCAGCTGAAGTCGTCGGTTTTGTTTTTCCTGATTGCGATCTCCGCCCAGGCAGACTGACGGTGACTGTGGTGTCTTATTGCTACATGTGTTCTTTGCCCTAGTAAGTTGCAGCAAACATGTCTGCTGGAAAAGCTCAGATCGGCCAACCTGCCCCAGACTTCAAGGCCACAGCTGTAGTGGATGGAGCATTTAAGGATATCCTATTGTCAAATTTCAAAGGTAATTTATTATTTGACATTATAAGCGACTAACTTCAGTGCACACAGACATCATGTAATTACTGTATTTAACATTTGTATTTGACAGCAGAATATCTCATTCTGTTCCTCTTTAGGGAAGTATGTGGTCTTGTTCTTTTACCCGCTGGACTTCACATTTGTGTGCCCCACTGAGATCGTGGCCTTCAGTGACAGGGTTGACGAGTTCCGCAAAATAAACTGTGAAGTGATCGGTGTCTCTGTTGACTCTCATTTCAGTCACTTGGCTTGGTGAGAATTCTGATTAATTCTACATAATTTAGTTTTTATAAGGAGTAAAAGAAGTTGGCTGAGTTTTGGGTTCGTTATGCTGAGGCCAGGCTCCGCCCATCAGGTTATCTCCTACTCCACCCCTCTGTGTAGCCTTGATAAGCTGCTTAGGTCCCGATATGAGGGATGAGGTAACGACCTCTTCAAAGTCCAGTTTCTAAAAGAGAATCAAGAACAAGGGTGTTTTTATGATACTTGGAGGTGTTGAATTTTATTGAGATACAGTTAAAACCTGTTACCATGACTACTTTGTTTTTTAAGCATAATTATGCATCTTGCATGCCCCCAAATTTGCAGCCGGTTTGTTGTTGTCGATGTGATGTGGTTGGAACTTTGCTGTTGTTTCTTTGCTCCCTGCCCAGGGAGCAGTTGGAGCTATGTTTCAGTCTTCTCATTGATAAACCAAACACAAACTTTAAATCCCTTTTTATGTTTCATTAGAACTCTCTTTATTTAAAGCTAGGTGCCCCACCCACCCCAAGAATAAAAATCTTTGACCGGTGCCTCTTTTTGCAGATGATCCATATATATTGTTAGTTCTCATTGTTTGCTTGTTCACTTTTTTTGGGACTCTACAGGATCAATACGCCGCGAAAGCAGGGCGGTCTGGGTAACATGAAAATCCCTCTTGTGGCAGACCTTACAAAGTCCATCACCAGAGACTACGGCGTGTTGAAGGAAGACGACGGTGTTGCTTACAGGTTGGCCAGACCGCATGCAGACATTAAGTCTCAAGTCATTAATTACTGTCCAGTGGGAGCGTGATGAGCTGTAATATCTACAGGACTGTAGGCTGCACATATACCTCTTCTTAAAGTCTAAATCATAGTTTGACCATTCAAGTTGCAATTCTCCTTGTTCGTTTGTTTGGGGGGTTTTTTTTCTTCTTCTTTCTTTTGTGACTTGTTGAAACTGTAAAGTGGAACTCTTGAATGATTTACATAATCACCTCATAGATCACCTCATGTCTGTAAATTAACCAGATGCGCCTCTTTTCTTTCCCCCTTCTCTTTCTCAGGGGTCTGTTTGTGATTGATGACAAAGGCATTGTGAGGCAGATCACCATCAATGACCTGCCCGTAGGTCGGTCTGTGGATGAGACTCTGCGCCTCGTTCATGCCTTCCAGCACACTGACAAATACGGAGAAGGTTTGTGTGATCGTATTTACAGCTCTAAGTTCAAATGAATTGCTTTTGTCTGTCACCTCATCCTTTCTGCTCTGAGGTATTGAGAGCTGAGTGACGACTCGCTGCTCGCTTCCTTTAGCTAAATTGTCTGTTTTCCACCACGTTTAATCTTGAATTAATCTTAACTTTAACCTGATACCACTAATAAGGTGCTCAAACTATGTAGAAAAGTGTACTGTTCTCTGCAGCTGTTGACTTTGAGTTTAGTTTTGATGATATGGGTTGCTGTGGTGATGCTGGACTGTATACTGACCCTGCTGCAGAGTGCGGTGTGCAGATGGTCAGAACAGTCTGTCATAGTGCAAATTCTCACATTTAAGCAGCTTTGCAATAATAAAATACACTTTGGGATCCTGTCTTAACAGCAGCACAAAGTCAGCTGCATATTGGGTGAAGAGCCACTTGGGGGCATGTGTCAACACGTCACCAAACCTGTAAATCCAAGGGTTTGAATTTGTGTTCTCAACTGATTGCAGCAGTACACGGTCTGTCTCTTAAAACCGGACTGCCTAGGCACAGCGTGTGTGTTAATTCGGTACTTCAGCGTTTCCCATAATGCCCCTTGACGGCCACCTGTGCTTCCCAGAATGCACCACGGTGCCGGCAGAGTTCTGGCATCTCACAGTGCATGTAAACAATGACTAATGAGGATGTGAATGGCATTGATCCAGTGAATTCACAGGCGATTATGATAACACGTTCTCCCAAGTTGAGAGGGTTATCTAGAGGAGGTGTAGCACCTGTGATGGACTTTTGCTGTGGCCCAACATTTTTATTGACCATACTTCACGACATTTGTTTACATTATGCCCTGAGCCAGAACTCTGCTGAAACTGATCTTTTGCGTGAGTCACGGACCGTGAGACCGCATGAGATTCACAACTACAAAACATCGAATGGAATGGTTTGTCGGTCCTGACTGTGGTCACCAAGGCTCCCTGAGGTAAAGATGTAACATCCTGCCCCTGGTCAAAAACATCTTTTCTCTTTGCAACCTCACATCAGGTCTTAAATGTGCACATCAGTGGGGTGCAACAGCTGTGATCATCAGTATTGTCGCATTTATCATATGTGCTACCTGATCATGCAGATCTCAAGGCCCTGTCACACCTTAACGATTTAGGCAGCGTATGCCGACCGTATTTAACAATAAAAAAAAAAAAATGCTGGCGTATGTCTAATATCTTATGGGTAAGTTAAGACCACGTTGATATATGCAGAGGACCTCGAAAAATTTTCAACACATGCCAGCATATGGCTCATACATCCTGCACATGTGGGACATAAGTTAAAAGTAAGTTTTGCGATTGTTGACACGTGTTTCTTATAATTTACTCATAAGTCGAAATACATCCATTAATATTGGCCATTGATTGGCTGAAAGCTGCGATTCTCATGCGAACAAACAGTTTCAAATATTAAAACCATTATACGTGGACTAAATATGAAGTCTTACCTGCTTGTTTCAGTAGGATTCATTATCACAGCCTGACAAACATATCCACATAAAGCCTACTGACTTTCAAAAACGACAACTGAAAATACTTTAATTCCTTGTCGAGGCTGAAAAAAGTCCCTCTGTAACAGCGGCACTTGGCGCTGCAGTTGCTCTGTCAGATCATGGTTTCTGCGCCAGAGGTCGTCCATCAGGTTGTTGAGGTGTAGCCCCTGTTGTGGCTGGGCCAGTCTGGGGCTGGCACGGTCTGTTACAGGTGTTATCTGTTGGCTGGGTGTCTGTGGGTGCTGGCTCGAGTCTCAGCTATCAACGAAGCATCTACCCGACCAGGCCTCGCGCTTTGTGCCACAAGTGGAAAGAATCACAGTGCCTCAATGATTAACGTCTCATTTACCACAGGGATCGGTCGATTTTTGTCTGCACGCGATGAATTTGTCCCATGATCCACAAAATATAAATAAATAAAATGTTAAAATTAGTCAGTTTTGCCTCCATGTGGAGCAGAGACACCGAGCGACACTGCATGTGCTCGATGCCGTGGTTGTCTTCGTCGGTCGGCATACGCAAGCTAAATCGTTGAGCTGTGACAGGGCCTTCAGATGGACTAGTCTCGGAAATGTGTCCCCCACACAGTGGCTGGAACACACCATCATGCCAATACACGCTTGTAAGAAAGGCTCTCCACAGAAATTCAGAGCATGACCTCTAGCGCCACCATGCTCTAAATTCCTTGGGAATCCACAAAAAAAAAAACACGCTTCAGCATTTTGTCTTTTTCAAACACCAATGGGAGCCGTTTCTTCAGCTTTACATCTTACCCAAAATGACAAACTAAAGTCATAATACAGTGGTCCCTCGTTTATCGCTGGAGTTGCGTTCTAAAAATAACCCGCGATAAGCGAAATCCGCATAGTAGTCAGCGCTATTTTTTGCAATTATTATAGATGTTTTAAGGCTGTAAAATCCGTCACTACACACTTTATACACTTTTCTCTCCTGTGTAAACACTCTCTTTTTTTCCTTCTGGGCAAGAAGATTATAAACAGACACACGCAGAACTTTCCCTTCACTCACTGCATCCGGAGGTACGAATGCGGGACCTGCAAAGAATCCAAGTCCTCTCTCGGTGGCCACGGAGCTCTGAGGCTGCGGTCAACATCCGCATCAAAACAGCGAGCGTAGTCTCTGGACCTGTTGCCAGATTTGGCGCAACAAGGGTGGCGGTGTGAGTGGCCCGCTGCTGCGTTTACTGAGCCCGCAGACTCAGTAAGTGCATCGGTGGCAGTGAGAGCAAGCACGGTGATGCCAACTGGTGCCGCGACCGGCCCACCTGATAAGGACGCAGAACACAATGCGCTGTTAAAAAAAAAAAAAAAAAAAAAAGCATGCAAAATTGCACTTAAAAAATCCATGAAACTGCAAGGCCGCGAAAGGTGAACCGCGTTATAGTGAGGGACCACTGTACACACTGTAGAAAATTTGGGTAATCTAATTTAAAATTGTCACAGGACAAAGAAAGATGAGGAGAGCCAGACCACAGGAGGAGCCTTCTGCAGTGGAGGCTGCCATTTTGGCAGCACTAAACCAGCTGCCTCCACCTCCTCCTCGGGAATTTAGTGCTGTGGAGCATTATCTCCTCAGTTTAGCTCCAGCCCTTGTAAGATTGTCATTTCATGACCTAGAGACATTAAAAATGCAAATTAATAAGGTCATATTTGATCATTGCACAGCTGTGCTTAATTTGGAGCATTCAGCCACCCAATAGACTTTTTTTTTTTGTTTGTTTGTTTTTTTTAACAACATAAATTGACAGTTTTTAAGGGATGGACCTAAACATTATCTCCATCCTTCTCTCCCTACTGGCCTCCATCTCCTTTTCTCCAGTTCTTTTTGTACTTGTCTTTCTTTGTAAATTTTGTTCCAGTCATATAACTCAGGCCTAGTACGCGTAAATGATATATTTTTCAATAAATTAGTTTTTTTTTCTTTTTTTTTTTCTGACAACTTTGGTATAATTTCATGCAGTCATAAGTATGACATTCATTTATCCACCACGAATGATAATAATGTACTTTTGTGACGGTATTAGAAATAGGTTTTTCCACTTGGGCTTATCTCAATTTATTAAATCCATTATAACACACAGGAAACAAAACTTTACAACTTTTCAAGAAGAAAGAAAGCCACAATAGTGTTTCCATGGAAGTTTAAAGTCAGCATCGGTGAAGAACGTGCATATGTTCTGGAGTGAGCATCAACAGCCGCCGAACAGCCCACCACAGGCACAGAAGGACAACCGCAGATCCTAAATTCTGAATGTGTGCAGGGTTCCAATTCAATATCTGCAAACACAGAAGGAAAAAGTACAAATAATTGCACTCAACAAATATAAGAAAGACAGAACAAATAATGTAGAAAATGGGGTGAAGTTCAAGTTTGCTGCTTGTATGTTCGTGGGTGGCTTCCTGAGAAGGACTGTTAAATCACTGTGGGCTGCCATGGTAGTGCTCCCTCCACTGTGAAGAAGTCTTTAAACACGCCCTCACACGCCGTGTCTCTGTCGACGAGTGTTGGCAGCTACTTGGCCCAGGCCTGGCAATGGCTCCTCTCCAGCTACTGGACCCCACAATGTCTGTGTCTCATTGTCCACCGAAGCCTGCAAGAAATTGTGTAGCACACATGTGGCCTTCACACACTGCTTCCACAAACTTCTGTGCGCAAGCCACCGTCACTTGTCCTGCCGTACCCCCCAAACATCAATCCCTGGAACCGATACCAAGCGTCAACAACAGCAAGGAGCACAATGGAAAAATGCCCCTTGTAGGTTGTGGAACTGGGATCCTGAAGCTGAGAGGCGCTTGGATCTGGACGTGCTTTCCGTCCACAGCTCTGCAGCACAGGGGAAACTGCCACTGCTGGTAAAACTCTTCCGCAATGGACCTCCAGTCTTCAGTGGTGGACACAGCCATGAAGCTCTCCTGAGGCAGTCCCAGGTTGCATCAACCATCTGAGGACAATAATGCTGACTGTAGGACAACGCCCCACCCAGAAACTATCGCGATAGTTCAGTAGGAGTCCCCTGTGGCCAGATACCTACTCAACAAAACAAGCAAGAGTGTAAAATACACAATGCGTAACACATATATTACATTACTTGTCATATAAGCAGAACACACTATATATATAATATAATATATATATAATTATATATATATATATATATATTATATATATATAATCACTGTTAAAACTAAAAAAGTAATTGTTGATTAGGAAAATGAAATGAATAATTTTAATATATAATAATAACCAAATTCTTATTATTCTTGTTGCCATTTTCTGTCCAGACTTTTCAGCTCTGTCATGTTTCCTATTAACTGTTCTCGAAGACTTGCTTGGATGAAACTTTTGTACTATTTTTGAATCCACTATATCCGGCACTAACTTAACAGACACACTCATTTCATTTTAGCATTAAAACTACATATATTCAAAGGAGGCAATAAATCATTCATGATTATAATAAGAGAACATCAAAAAAGATGTATTTTTAGGTTAATATATAAAGTATCAAAATCAATATTTAGTAGTCCTTAATTTTATAATATATATTCATTACTATATATGCATTGTATATTCATTATTTTTTACCAATTTAGTTGTGGGGCACTGCCTGAAAGTTACTAGGTAGCGCTACTGGGTGGTATTCAATATCTTTGTAATAACAATCTATTATCTGAACCACATTTTACCAGGAAATTACGAATGATTTATTGCTTTATGGCAATCATATGACAATTTACCTCTGTTGCCATCTGTTTGCCCAGTGTATTTTTATATTTTGGTGGACTTTGATTATTAATTTAAGCGCAGAATATTTGGATAACACAATTTGGATATATTGGGGTGTATTTGTATTGAAGACAGGTTGGTTTTGCTAACTGAAGACAGATGGAAAGGAGCTCTGCGGCAGGGATATACTGTAATTGGTGTCCTGCAGGTGGATGGTGGCTCCAATGTGGGACAGGAGGTCCTCAAACTGGGTCCTGGAGAGGCGGAAGTATCGCTGAAAGCGGCCGTCATCCAGACGCAGCTCCTGCAGCAAATGATGAAACTCCCAGAATTGGGAACGTCTTATGAGGATGGATGTTGGTGAACCTGGGGACGGCGCCGCTGGGGACGTTTGTCAGCTTTCCACAGCAAATACAGCACAGCAACTCGCTCCGTGTGATCAAGGTCCGCCATGATGACTGACAACCGGAACCGCCGAGCGGAATGGAAGCTCCTCCTATTTGATGACGCATTGGGGCGAATTTTCACAGCGAAAGTTTCACCAGGCAGAGCGACACACTGGGCGATGGTGGTGCGAGGGACGCAAATTTGTGGCGTCATGTGGTGTCTGGTGTGAACACTGAATTAGACAGACACACCGACACGAGGGCAAGTTGTGTCATGACCTGGAGTATGTGAGGGCTAGGTGGAAATAACTGCTGGAGAAGGTGATTGGTTTCTGCTAACTTCTTTTTTTGTGTGTGTGTGTGTGCACTTTGTCCACAGTTTGCCCCGCAGGCTGGAAACCAGGCAGCGACACCATCATCCCAGACGTCGAGAAGAGTCAAGCGTACTTCTCCAAGCAGCAGTAAACGTGAACATTTCCATGTTGACCTCCTAACTAGCACTAACCTTCAGATGACGCTCAGTTATGTTGCATAGTTGGTTTAACGCAGTGTTGGCCAATAATCCTTCAGGAAAAACATCTGTACATCTTGCCCCCACCCCCCACTGGCGCATCAAAGTCTTAAGCACTGAAAGAATAGTTCTCTCCCCCCACCCAGAGATTATTTTTCCTTCTCTGTCCTTATCAGCATTAAAGCAGTGAAGGTAAAAGAAAAAGGTGTCCCTGGTCTTTATTGTTGTCATTGTTGAGAGTAACAAGACTGCTATTCAACCACTAGGTGGCACCATAAGTCTTGCAAGATCTTTTTCCTGTTACCTGATTTGCTCTTTTGAAAGCAGTTGTGAAACAGACATGTTTGGAATGAACAGGCTGTGTTGGGCTGGACCGTGTGCCTGGCAGCGGCTCAGAACACGTCCACCAGGCTGTCAAGTGTTTGGTTAATGTCAGAGTTATTGTGGGTTGAGTCACCACACAATCTGGTGTTGCCAAATGTTGGCGAACGTAATTGGAAAAGAATGTCGCTTCATACAGATGTGAAAAATTGAACATAAACATTATAGTGGTCTTCTGTAAATATAATTTGACAGTTTGACTCAAATTTCTACAACTTACAGGTGCATTGTGGGTATTGATGGTGTACACAAATACTCAATCTATTGGAAAATGACTTCTCATGAGCACCAAAGACATGTTAAATCATTTCAAGCTTTGCAGTGACGTTCACACTGTTGGCTGAAGTAACCTGAATCAGCCTTTTTGTTAAATTGTGAATATTCGCACGTCCAATCAAAGATCTGATTGAGTCTCATCTCTGGTGCTGTGTGAAACAATCCTGGTTAAAAAAAAAATAATCAATCTGGGTTTGGGTCACTGCAGCTGGAAATGTAAATGTAGCCTGTTAGTCAGCCAAAAATAGTCATAAAATTGTCCTTGACGCTTCGAGCATAAATTGATAAGCAAAACAATTATTTCATAAAGAAGTCATAGGTGCACCATCTCAGACATGCATCTATATTTTACTTGTACGTTTATATTGTGGTGTCTAGAGCGCACAACCTTCTGATACCTTTCATCTGTAAAGTTTCTCAACGGGATTTACTTCGTTTTGCCTTTTTTTTTTTTTTTTTTTGGGGGGGGGGGGCTTGTTTTCGCTGGAGATCTGGCACACTGCGTGACCCCGTAATTTTTTGCAGCCTGTTTGTGGGAAACTGAAAGCAGAAACTCCCCTGACTGACAAACCCGTTGGTTTCCACACGCACGTTGCGGTGTGACGCGGGGAGCAGCTCTTCTGACGGTCAGTGTAGGAGGGAGTTCCCGGAAACCTGCTCGTGCGTGACGTGTGCCCGCGGGGCTGACCATATTAGGAGTGACGCTTCGTGCGTCAACGAGAAAACAATAGCGCGCTCGGGTGGGCGGGTCTCCAAACGTCAAGTGGCGCTTTAAGGCGTTTTTCATACGAAATAATCCTTTATCAAGGAAAGGAAAAAAAGAAAAAAACAAAACACCATGTAGTTTCTTTCTCAAGTGCATTTACTTAAATAGATACAAGTAAACAAAAAAAAAAAAACTTACAAATAACTTACAACAAATTTCATCACAAATGACAAAAATGTAAACAAGCAAAGTCAACATGACACTTTTAAAAACTTTCAAAAATGCCCAAAGTGTTTTTACGTTCTTGTGATTCAGTGTGGAATAAAAGCGGTGTTTAAAACGATCAGAAGGGAAATAAATGTAAACGTAAATAAAAAAAATGTAATGTTAAGGTTGCTCAAATTAAAAAAAAAAGAAGATAGAAGAATCCAATTATGACAGAAAATTATAGGATGTTTTCTGCCAAAATAAGGTTGAAATATTAAGACTACAATATCAGCAAATTTTGTAAAAAAATGTGGTTTTAATTTGACTTTCAGTCCAAATTTCATCATGAATAATTGAGCAACCTCAAACTCACACTTTGTAAACATGGAACATGAATGTTCAGACTTGAATTCGTGACTTGTTTGATTCGGTTCGATCTTTTCAGACACGGTTTGTATTCCAGAGGTCTCACAGAACCGGAGCGTTCTGAGATTGTCAGTGCGGTTCTGGTCCAGTGTTGTCAAAGTGCGCGTTGTTCTGTTCAATAAGACTTCACTTTGGGCGCTATCATGAGGCTGACACCCGCTGCTCACGTGTGTCATGACCTTCTGCTTGAGCTGAGCCACCTGCTCCCTCAGCACAGAGGCCGTGCTCGATAGTCCGGCGTTATCAGTTTTCAGGACTTCACTTTGTCCTCCAGGCGCGCGATGCGCTCCAGTTTGCGCTTCCGGCACTTGGACGCAGCCAGCCGGTTCCTCAGCCGTTTTGCGCTCCGCCTTGATGCGCTCCTGGTTTTCCAGGTCGATGGGGGACATCGGCGGGGAGCCGTTGTCGCTGCTGTGCATGTCGGGAACGGTCTGCGGCTCCTCTTTCAAGCTGCTGAAGCGCTGCGCGTGGATGCCCGCCCCGGACAAGGAGTGCGGGAAGTGGTGCGAGCTGTGCGCCACGGCCTGCGGTGCTGGTGGTACTGGTGCGGGAGGTAGCCGATTGTGGAGGACGGGTAGCTGGGTGCGGAGGTCATGCTGGCGTTGGTGGAACAGCTGCTCAGGGTGGTGTACTCGAGCGGCTCCGGCTGCATGGATGAACCGAACACCGCCGGCGGCGCCGCGCAGGCGACGCCGCCGGTGTTGAGGGACACGTTCGGAGGCGCCATCTGGTTCATCTTGTGGAGGTCGTCCAAGGCTTTGACGAAACCTTCGGCAAAGCCCTCCTGCTCCTCGGTGATCCCGCGGTTGTTACAAGAACTGAGCCGGCGTCGGCGTGGTGGTGATGACCCCGTTACTGTTCTGGATGATGAGGCGTTCCAGCTCCGGAGAGGCGAGCTTCAGAGAGTCCGCGTCCCCGCCGGATAGAAGTCGGCGCCCCGCGCGCAGGTGCGTGGCTTGAAGTTTGAGTTCCGATAAGAATCGGAGAAGTTCAAGTCAGTTCTGCTTTAGCAGCTTGTAGTCTGGCAGCGCTGCGCCTGGATGGCCATAAGCAGAGAGAAACGAGTCGTCATAAAAAGGCTGTTCCATTATTGTGGACATATTTCACATCAGACAGTCAAATACAAAAGTCCTCAGTGTCCCAACTGATTCAATCTCCAGCACAAAGTCCGCCTGTATTATCTTAGTGACGATCAAAGGCTAAAAACACAGAAAACTTCCAGAACTCTACTGTACCAAGTCTTGGTTTTGTACCTTTAGATGGAACCAAAGCGAAGTCCACTGATTAACTCTGCTGATTTCATTCCACGCGTGATGTCCGACCTGTTCCCTTTGATTTTTTTTTTTTCTTTAGTGAAGCAGCCGACGCGCTCTGCTCCATTTATATGACGTGCGTCTTCGAGCGCACCGACCTGCGCGCGGCCGCTCAACCGGCGCGCTCATTGGTTCTTGGGTTTTGTCCCCGCCCCCGTGATGTCTGAAAGACCTGCTGACGTCGCTGCCAGGAACAAGAACCCTAAACAAGGCGAGTCAAAACAGGTAAACACAAAGTGCCTGAGGCGCACCGCCGCGCGCATTTCCATTTAGGCCAAAACGCAAAACCGGGCGAAAACCCCGCTGGCGGGACTAAACACGCGCGCAGGGTCTCTCCGACCCACAGACACGCGGGTGCTGAGTCACGCCATCCGAAATGATACCGGTCATTCCATAATTGGGTTCCAGTTGTTCCGGCTCCTCCCAGAGAGGAACGGGAAGCCCAACCCTTCCTGGAGCGCGTCCAGGTCTGCGGGCGTGGAGGAGGAAGAGGAGCAGAGCAGGAGGAGCAGTGCCACACCACGATGGTTCCCAAATCCACAAGTTATGGTGGGTCCCAAAGTGTATGACCTCGACTGACCCCGCGCACACACATTTTTCTTCATGAAAAAATTGTAGATAACAAACACAGAAAATGATAAAAACTGTCATGATGCATCAACAATCACTAACATAATGTCTAATGGAACATTGCATGATGGGTAACTGATGCACTACAAAACAATAAGCAAAAATTTAACATTTGCTGTTTTCATTGTGAAAAAAATGTTCCATTGAAATCTGAATCTTTTTATGTTTTTTTTTTTATTACTGCACTATTTTGATGCTATTCATTCTGTGATTTTTAATGTGAGTTTCAGCCCAGGGGGCACCTTCATCCACTGCTGGTGGGAACAAAGTGGACTGCATTTATATAGCTCTTTTCTATCTGCATCAGACGCTCATAGCCTCACATTCACCCCAACGTCAGGGTGCTGCCATATAAGGCGCTCACTACAGCCGGGAGCAATAGGGGATTAAAGACCTTGCCCAAGGGCCCTTAGAGATTTTCCAGTCAGGCAGGGATTTGAACCCAGGATCTTCTGGTCTCAAGCCCAACACCTTAACCACTAGACCATCACCTCCCCCAACACCCACCACACAGGTCCCACAGTCACAACATCCAAGTTTTAGTTTTATTGCACCTGCAGTTCAGGAGGCTCGTCACACTCACACACCTGGAGCAACGTGGAGTTAAGAGCCTTGCTCAAGGGCACTTCAGTCTATGGACCAAGCAGTGTTTGGTATCATATACGGTGACTAATAACATCTCATGAACTCATCATTGCGGTTCATATGAAATGAATTTCATTTGTCAGTACTTTCTTGATAATCTTTATTTGATCTGTTTTGGATGTTTATTTGTTGTCCTGGAGAAAATGTTCTTACAGAAATGATTGAAATGTAAATCAGTGAGCGAGCCTCGGAGGCGTTTCAGACTGAAGACTCGTCCTAAACCGAGCACCTGGCTGAGACACGGCTGTCTTTGTCTTCTCCGTATGGTAATGACCCTGAATCACTTCCCACGGGGACGTGCACCCACGCACATTCACATCTTCTAGTTTGACCTCTTGACCTCTGGTTACTTCCTCGGGTCAAGTGTTGTTTATCGTCTTCCAACACGTTTCACCGTCACTGCGGGAGCTTTATTCCCAACGATTTTATTTAGTGTGAAGATTTTCAAATTCAATCTGCCTCCTGTTTAATTTTTAACACTGAATTAAGAGAATATTTTTGACAAACATGAAAAAAATCAGGATATTACAGTATGTGATATCTGCTGATACGTACATGTTAATGACTCATTTTAAATGATTCCTGCAAAATGTTTAACAGATGTTTTGCAGGGAAAAAAAAAAATCTGTACTTTTAGTCACTAGTTTATTTTGATTAAACACCCAATTTAGGGAATAACCCTGTTGTGTCTGATGATTTGTGGATGTTCATGCTGGATTATACGGTCACTAATTGAGTTTTACCAGCGACCCGTTAGTCGGTAAAACTAATCCAATTCAGTTGTTTGCACGGTTTATTTTCTGTAAGTAATTTGGTTGGTAAAGCGTTGTGAAAGGGTGCGGTCAGCTCGTCAGTGCTTACCGTTGCAACAGCGTCTTCATGTCAAGCTAGAAATTCTGTGAGCAGACCCACAGAATTCTACATCTTGTCAGCTGCATTGCATTAAATTCACAGTAAATCCATCAGTCAATCCAGTTAAATCCATTAAATCCACACATTTCAGGATCGTCGTCGCTGTACTAGTTTCTGTCGGTTTCAGGTGACAGCGTCATTGTTGATACCTGCGCAGCAACGTGATCAGGGGGGCGGAAGTAACACATCATATGTGAAACGGTTTTAATATTTTGCCACCGTCCACATATTTTATGGTCTGAAATCTCACACGATTAACCAATCAGATCCGTGGAAAAAATGTAATCGGATTAAAATAATTTATTTGTTGCCTTGGTGGAGTGTTCACAAAGAAATGAGGAAGTTGTTGAACGTCTGAAGCCACAGTCAGATAGTTGTGTGCAGAATTCAAACACATTTGACAGATTTCTTTTTAAAGCTGTAAAAAATTGTCTCAACTATCCTCCACATGTTAAAACATTTAAAGACCTGCTAAATTTAAGCAGCGGATCACAAAACACCACAATCAGGAAATGTTAAATCTCGTCGTTTATTAATAGTATAAAAATATATATTTTTTAAATATCAGTGAGAATATTACACTGTCATTCCATGAATGAGTGGAATCTGACCAGCTGATTTCTCAGTTGCAATGAATCAACTAAAAAACTATTTCTGGATCCACCCCTGCATGCAACGACAGAAACGATGCATCTCACCAACCAAATAAAGTCCAGAGGTCATATTAAAATCAGTCTGATGATAAGTTTATGATTAAGAGTTTCTGTTAAATTAATTAAATTAACGACTGGGCAGAGACCTGATAACACAAAGGCATCACCCCTGTGCCAACACGGCGCCCTGAACACATCACCAAAGAGGGCAAAAAGCAACATAAAATGCCCAGATATCTGTATATAAATGACACATAATAGCACACATTTATATTGACACAAAGTAAATCAGTAAATTATTTTTGTCAAATAAATACAAAAGCTGAAGATTGTATTTTGATAAAGCATAGCCTAATTTTTTTTTTTTTTAAATCATTTTGTTTACATTTTTTTTTTTTTTTTCCCTGTCAGTCAAATTTCAGCATTGCTTTGTGACTCTACAAATGTAAAGTTTAGATCTGAATTCATGGCTTTTTATTCAGATCTTTGCTTTTTCTTCCGTCCTGCAGGATTTATTACTTTTGCAGCATTTTAAAGGCAGACTATAAAAGATGAAGTCGTGCTGCAGCTTTCTGCAGTCTTGTTGACATGAACATTTTTAGAAGAGATGATGCAGCACCAGAGGGATTTTTTTTCCCCTTATGTGGGAGTTGGATGCTGCCGCGTTGGACGGTTGAATCTTATGATCGGCTGATCAGATGAGAGGAATGTGAGGAGCAGCAGAGAAACTGAAGTCATTTCATGGAAACTGAAGTTTCAGTCAGTGGTCAGTTCCACTTTCACACTGACCTCATCTGTTTACTTCACCTTTACGATGTCACAAGGTGTTTTGGATTGATATTGATACATGTTTGCATCAGACTGTAAAAAACTGGCAATCAGACCTCAAAGGTTTAGTTTGGGTTTATTACAGACAGAATGCTGAAATCTTCATCCTGGTTTAGTGAAGCAAACATAAGATTTGTGTTTTTAAGCTCCAGTAGGCTGTTTTCACCCACTGTTTGTTTGTCTGTTTGTTTGTTTTGGCAGGATTACTTCCCTGATCAACACCAAATCTTTGCATGAGGAAGAATATATTTACTGTTGGTGCTGGTCAAAATCTTGATTTCATTTGAAGGTGAGGGATCATTTAACATTTTCATCATTTCTTAAATTGTTTTGTGATTTCCTTGAAACTCGGTGAAACGATCAGTTTCATCAAGAGAAAGAGTTGTGATATTTTGGTGTTGATCCATTTGTCCCCTCGGACCCCCGGCCCACCCTGTTGGACCACCATTGAATTTTAATGAGACTTTCTATTTGAAATCCAAATTTGGGATTCTTGATGTATTTATTTATTTATGTTTATCTGCTTCACATTAAAGCAGATAAACGTGAGCAGCAGATCACTCGCCGTGTTCATCCTGTGGTTGAGTCAAAGATTCATTTTGAGAGCTTCACTGGCTTCTCAACCACGAGTCCTGCAGAGAGCCGGTGACAGACATGAGAGGAACAAATAAAAGTGTTTTTTACAAGAAACCTTATCATGATAACCACACATCTGTGCATGCTTTCTGTTGTGATTCATGCTTCCAAAATGTTAATTTTGTCAGGACTGACATCCCACTCTGATAATTGATTACTGTGATTTCACCCAGGATTCAGAAGTCAGGATCCAGTCAGGTTTGCTGACCACAACATCATGGAACAATTATCATTTTACTGGAAATGAGATGTTATAGTGCTGAGGAGGGACAGAGGTTAGGAATTTATCCCTGTTGTTTGTTGTTCGTGTTTGACTGAGCAACAAAACTCAAAGAGTCATTTACAGATTTTAATGAAAATAATGGAAATTTCAGTCTCGAGTCAAGAAACAGTCAGTTAGAATTTCAGGTGGATCAGCAATCAGATTCATATCCAAGATCATTTTTCATCTCTTTAGCTTCCAGGTTATTATTAGTTTGGTGAAACAGCGCCCCCACTGGATCTGAAGCCAAATTAAAGTCAGAGGATTACTAGAACTTCTCAGTAGATGGTTTAGAAAATCTTTGGCACAACATAATATTTATAAACCTTTTCATTATTGGGCTCAAACATCAAAGTGACTAATGTTCCTTTAACATTCTTATTTTATGACATCAATCAATCAATCAATCAATCAATTTTTTTTTTATATATATAGCGCCAAATCACAACAAACAGTTGCCCCAAGGCGCTTTATATTGTAAGGCAAGGCCATACAATAATTATGTAAAACCCCAACGGTCAAAACGACCCCCTGTGAGCAAGCACTTGGCTACAGTGGGAAGGAAAAAACTCCCTTTTAACAGGAAGAAACCTCCAGCAGAACCAGGCTCAGGGAGGGGCAGTCTTCTGCTGGGACTGGTTGGGGCTGAGGGAGAGAACCAGGAAAAAGACATGCTGTGGAGGGGAGCAGAGATCAATCACTAATGATTAAATGCAGAGTGGTGCATACAGAGCAAAAAGAGAAAGAAACAGTGCATCATGGGAACCCCCCAGCAGTCTAAGTCTATAGCAGCATAACTAAGGGATGGTTCAGGGTCACCCTGATCCAGCCCTAACTATAAGCTTTAGCAAAAAGGAAAGTTTTAAGCCTAATCTTAAAGTAGAGAGGGTGTCTGTCTCCCTGCTCTGAATTGGGAGCTGGTTCCACAGGAGAGGAGCCTGAAAGCTGAAGGCTCTGCCTCCCATTCTACTCTTACAAACCCTAGGAACTACAAGTAAGCCTGCAGTCTGAGAGCGAAGCGCTCTATTGGGGTGATATGGTACTATGAGGTTCCTAAGATAAGATGGGACCTGATTATTCAAAACCTTATAAGTAAGAAGAAGAATTTTAAATTCTATTCTAGAATTAACAGGAAGCCAATGAAGAGAGGCCAATATGGGTGAGATATGCTCTCTCCTTCTAGTCCCTGTCAGTACTCTAGCTGCAGCATTTTGAATTAACTGAAGGCTTTTTAGGGAACTTTTAGGACAACCTGATAATAATGAATTACAATAGTCCAGCCTAGAGGAAATAAATGCATGAATTAGTTTTTCAGCATCACTCTGAGACAAGACCTTTCTAATTTTAGAGATATTGCGTAAATGCAAAAAAGCAGTCCTACATATTTGTTTAATATGCGCTTTGAATGACATATCCTGATCAAAAATGACTCCAAGATTTCTCACAGTATTACTAGAGGTCAGGGTAATGCCATCCAGAGTAAGGATCTGGTTAGACACCATGTTTCTAAGATTTGTGGGGCCAAGTACAATAACTTCAGTTTTATCTGAGTTTAAAAGCAGGAAATTAGAGGTCATCCATGTCTTTATGTCTGTAAGACAATCCTGCAGTTTAGCTAATTGGTGTGTGTCCTCTGGCTTCATGGATAGATAAAGCTGGGTATCATCTGCGTAACAATGAAAATTTAAGCAATACTGTCTAATAATACTGCCTAAGGGAAGCATGTATAAAGTGAATAAAATTGGTCCTAGCACAGAACCTTGTGGAACTCCATAATTAACTTTAGTCTGTGAAGAAGATTCCCCATTTACATGAACAAATTGTAATCTATTAGACAAATATGATTCAAACCACTGCAGCGCAGTGCCTTTAATACCTATGGCATGCTCTAATCTCTGTAATAAAATTTTATGGTCAACAGTATCAAAAGCAGCACTGAGGTCTAACAGAACAAGCACAGAGATGAGTCCACTGTCTGAGGCCATAAGAAGATCATTTGTAACCTTCACTAATGCTGTTCTGTACTATGATGAATTCTAAAACCTGACTGAAACTCTTCAAATAGACCATTCCTCTGCAGATGATCAGTTAGCTGTTTTACAACTACCCTTTCAAGAATTTTTGAGAGAAAAGCATAACAGCTGTCAGAATTCTAACTCCTTTTATGTGGCTCTTTAACCTTGTTTATGTCTGTACACTGAAAATTAGCTGGACACTCAGAAATCACTTATAAATGGTAAATGGACTGCATTTATATAGCGCTTTTCCATCTGCATCAGACGCTCAAAGCGCTTTACAATTATGCCTCACATTCACCCCGATGTCAGGGTGCTGCCATACAAGGTGCTCACTACACACCGGGAGCAATAGGGGATTAAAGGCCTTGCCCAAGGGCCCTTAGTGATTTTTCAGTCAGATGGAAAGTCAGGCTTATACCTTCAGTAGGGTAATTACACCTCAGCCAGCATTCATTGTGACATCATAAAGAGAGAACGTTAAAGAGACAATTCACATTTAAATTCAGAGGCAGGTTGAGATCACCACCACATCTCATTTTCCCAAAAGAAGGCCTCTCCACAAAGCTTCAGCACAATCCATCATCCAGGTTTTCAGGTTTAGCAAGCAAATGGTTAGAGGGGTGAACACATGGCTCCGCCCACCTCTGTCAGTTGTCAGAGGTAATTGTAATTTAAATGTTCCTGTATTCTGAATATTGGTGCCACAAACATTCTGTGTTGACTTCCACAGCCGACTTCAGAGGTGAAGAGGACAAAAGGGAACAAACGCCTCAGAACTGCTGACGTTCACTTGGCCTTGGTCATGACTTTAACGCCCTGCGTCCATCTAATCCGAGATCTCGCTGCGAACTGAACACTGGCGGTTTCAGTAAATGAAGCAGAAGTAATCACTCTCCTGAGTGTATGGCAAGGTCTTCTCTGCTGGAAGCTCGATGACCTGGAAGCGGCCCGTAGGTGTGGTGAGTCAGGTGTGGGTGTGACATCGGGGCAGAACGCTGGCTGTCGCCGCCAGCAGATGACCGTCCGCTCCCTCGCGGAGAATATCAAGCTGGTCAACTGTTATTCAGTCCTTAGTGCTTCTGCGGTCTTCTTAAATTAATGCTAATGAGCGGCCGTGTTCAATTCCCCTTTGAGGGAAAACCAAACGCCCCTTTTCGTCCTCTCCTTCTGCTCTTCGTTATTTGTCCGCCTGTGGGAATTTGAGCCTCCTTGTGCACGTAATCGTTTTAATGAAGGCGTGTTTAATCAGCATTTTATTGGTCTGTAGCTCCCGGAGAGCGCTGAGGGGCCTCGTGGCGACGACAGACCTTTAGCACAAGACGAGAAGATCACTGGAGCCAAACGAGCGAGGCAGAAAAAGACAGTCGGACGCCGCTGTCCCCTCTGGCTGATGTAAGGCATATGGATCTGTCCGTCCACGCCACAGCACCACGGAGACTCTGACAGTCTGTCAAGAGGCGAAAAGCAGGATGTGAAGCTCTTAATCTCATTTCACATGCATGTTGGATTTATTAATTGCTTCATTAATTATTTTTGGGTTATTGTTGTTTTTGTTGAGAGAAGATAAACATCCTCCTTTAAAACCAGAGCAGCCTGCGAGGCCACGCCCAGCGCCCCGTCGCTCACGGCATGTTTTATCATCACCAATTCTCACCAAAATGATCGACGGAAAGCTGATCTTATCTGCGACAAAATGAGAGCAAACGCAACATTATGATGTCACAATCTCAATATAAATCCAAAGAAAGGACAAAATAGCTTCCACTTCCTGTTGGAGACCTTTAAATTTTAAAGTCCTTCACTGCAGTTTGACAGCAGACAAGCAGAGGATTTGATTGATGGGTTGGTGGACCTATCAGATTTTGTTTAGCCATGACAACGCCTACAGTTTCCTATGCATGAACTTTCTAGAGCATGTCAGTTGTTTTTTTAACTAGCTTGGAAAGTCCTGTGACTTATGTACAAAAAAAAATCCCACATTCTTTAATAACAACTACAATTATTTATATGCGACTTTCCCAGGAATCAAAACACTAAACAAAATAAACTCTAATAATGAACGTATAATGTAATAATGCACAAAAACCTCAAATAAAGATTTTTTTTAAAAATCTGACTTTCAATCTAGTGTTTCCAACATTGTGGGACGGCAGTCTGTGTCCACCCGATGATTTCTTTTGTCCAAACTGTGTCAAATAAAATCCAATTTGTTGTCCAATGCATATCGGCTGTTTTTGGAATTTAAAGCAGCACACACTGTGGTGTGCACATGTGCTACACTGCGTTCCTGTCTGTTGTTAAATTTGACACCATGGAAACGCTGTTTGATACTCTGGAAAATACAGCATGTATCAAATGACAGGTCTGTCCATGGGACAGAAAAACTGTCAAGATGGTACAAAGCTGAAGACAGAGAAGACTGAATGTAAATCAGCAAATAAATAAATAAAACACTGTGAATTTGCAAGCCAGACCGTGAAAAAGGAGGCAGGTGGACTCTGGGATTGAATTTGCATGAGAACATGTGGGACATCACCCTGACCACAACACTTCCTGACAGGGCAGCTGTAACATAGGCAAAAGAGTGGGTTTCCCATCAACAAGGTTCGATCCCTGACTGCTCCTGGTCTATCTGATGAATTATCCTTGACCTTGAGCCTCAAACATCTCCTCATCTCAAGTCATTGTCTTGTAACCAGATTTAGCATCAAGAAGACAAGCCAGTTTGACAAGACCATAAAACAAACCCAACCCACAAAGATTTAAAAACGTTTCTCTAAAGAAAAGGTCTAGTTTGCACCATGTGTCATGCTTTTAGTTATCACATTACAGGGTAACATATGTCACATATCATAGAATCCTGTTGTGGCCAGCCTTTTGGCTGCCTCTCTCCCCTTCCTTTTTAACCTCTTGTGTGTAGTTTGTCTGTTTTCCCTCCAGGTGGCACGCTGCAGAGCCGAGGAACACCTGCTGCTCGTCAGCTACTCCAACCTGAGGCTCATCTGTGGCTCATCAGGAGTGGGTTACTTAAACCCCGGCCTTGAGTTCAGTGACTGCCAGATTCCACACATTGACTCTCCACGAGAAATCCATGACCTTGTCTACGCTGACGCTTCCATGGGCTCTGACATCTGAGCTTTCCACGCTCTTCTCAAAGTAACCTGGCCACTCTCTGCACTACGTCACTGTGGAATGATCCGGCTCTCAGCTACAGAGCGCGTAGCTCTGCCACACTTCAGTTAAGGTCCTGCATGTCTGTGAGATCCCGCTCTCATGCTGCTCCTGTTTGTGACTGTGCATGACTAAGAACTGTTTCCAAGAACTATTTCCAAGACCTGTATGAACTCTGATATTGAACCACTAAAAACTTTCCAAGTCATTTCTAAAAGTCAAGTCCTGCTTAATTGGAACTGCATCACAAAACGCGCAGCACCTGACCTCTGACCTCTGAAGATATTCATGAACTGTGAATGATTCCTGAACAGCAAACCTCATTTCCAGAACTGTGAACTTTCCTGTTTTAAGCCTGCAGTGAACTGTCTGTTGTTAAAGGCTTCAGTGTTACGAGTGCAATCACTCACCTCCTCTCTCCTCCGTTCTCCTAGTTCCTGTTCTCGGCTCTGTGCGTCCCACCTGGCCCCGGCTCCAGTTTCATACACGCCAGGATTTCAGTTCTCTTACAAGACTGGCTCGGGAACCTGCAGCTCCCTAATTTCCACCACTACGAGCAGGCTGACTCTCCACTCTGCAGCCACCCCAGCGCAGCATTATTACTTTCTTATTTATTGTAAATAAACATCTTTTTGTTCACAACCAGTTCTGTTCCTTGCTCCCAGCATTTGAGATCATCATCTGTACCGGTCTGGTCCCATTTGGACCTCTAACCATAACAGAATACAATGGACGTTGACCTTTACTTTGGAGACCAAACATTCAGCACAGTCAAACTATTCCATTTATTAATCCTATTAGCTCGACCAATAATATGCACCACTTTTTAACAAAACTGGAGCAACTTTAACTTTTGACCCCTGTACAAACTGAAATTGACCTTTGTCACCATTCTTGCAGTTTTTACCCCATAACTCCATAACATTCAATCATAGATAGTCCAAACTGTACCTTTTTGGAATCTTTATAATCAGACAAATAAGGTGATATAGTTTTCAACATGGTGGGATCATTTTTTTTTAATTTTGACTCCTGTGTAATTCTTCAGTTGTCTCCTACTTGGCTGCCTATTGAAAATTCAGGTGGCCAATTGTTTTTTTGTTTTGTTTTTTTTCTCAAAAGAGTAATGTCTGAGGAGTATTTGTGCCAAATTTGGTGCTTGTTTCCAGAAACGAACAATTGTTACAGTTATCTGCTGCACTAAAGGGGGTCACTCTGTGTTTGACACCTACAGGACTCACAGGTCACAGACGGGTCACGTAATGTGGCGAATGTTGGAAATGAGTAAGAAGCCAAACCCCTGCATTTCTTCAAACGCACCCAAACAAACTGAACGTGAGTAAACGCATTGTCAGAGCACCACAGACACAATCAAGGCACATTATTTAAACAAAAAAACACTCTGGGTTGGTTTTAAACTCTTCAGGAACTCGACAACTGTTTGATTTCTCTGTCTGATGTTCAAGCTGAAGGTTCCTCTTTGTGAGAAAATTGGAGAAGTGAATGTGAGCTGCAGGGTGCAGACACCATAGGTACGACATGTTTTCAATTCCCCAATAAATTGCAGTAATTCTTGGTGTGGTAACAGAAAGTCTGGAAACTATGAAGTTCAGATCAACACCCTGATCTACTGAGCAAACATTTAGTCACAGCCGTGCACACCTGAGGGAGTGATATCACCGTCTGCAGGCTGCTGGGTTGCTATGGATGCATATTTTTTATTTTTAAATTTTTTTTAAATGATCATTTATACATGTGCGCATTACTTTTGACTGGTGGGTTACATGCACAATGTGCACTCACTGTTTGACCCTTCCATCCATTTCATTAGGATCATCATAGAACAAACAGATCAAGCCTTTGTGACATCATAAAGTGGGGATGATATAATGGAAGAGATAAGGGGAAAAAATGAGACAAATCTGAATTAAAAAAAAATTAATCTGCATTTCCTGAAATAAAGGACATTCATTCCAAAATCTTTCCTCATCTAAATTTATCACATAACCTTCACCCACCTCTGGGGTCACCTGTCTGATGGCTTACATGGCGGCTTACAAATGAGTGAAGCAGATGGAGGTTTCTGGTCCTCCTCACTTCATGTTGTACCTGGACGTCCACCATCATCTGCTTTTCAAAATATGACCCCCACTTGGCAAAAATGACACCTGATGATTCACTGTTTTTGGATCACAGTGTTTTCTGACGTCACAAACCTTTTGGACATGTTCAAATGTTTCCCAACCACACAGAACGTTCTACAAGGCCAGGCTGTGATTACATGTTCGATTATGTTTTGCACAAAAAAATGTTGCCAGTAAGACGTTGTAAATCAGCACCGGGAGACCAGCCTGAAACAACGTGGGTGCAGGGAGTGAAAATGATGAAGGCGTGGACGGGAACAATGTCTGTGCTGGGCTGCACGCTGCTTTGTGTAAAATAGGAGCCAAAGTGCAAAATGAAGGGAAAGGGCACAGTGGCAGGCCGAAGGGGGAGAACTGGGACTGGATCAAAGTCTGAGCTACACAGGAAGTCACTGGCCAAAAATAAATAAAAATGAAAATCACAAAACAAACATACAATTTTTTTTGAAGATAAGCATTTAAGTGTTTTCTTAGCTCCACCCCAAATTCTAAAGGTTATTTTTCCAGGCCATACCAAAATGTTTTGCAAGGAAAACAAATCTGGCTCCACCCATTTATGCAAATATGTTTCATAATGTAATGAATCCAGCTGTAGACCAGTTCCACCAAGTTTACCCAGGTTCCAAAATAAATAAATAAAAAATCTCATGTGAGGTGGTTTGGGTGTCTGGTGAAGACGCCCCCTGGTCCTCCAACTGGGAGGAGACCTCAGGAAAAACCCAGGACACGCTGAAGGGATTATATTTCTCAGATGACTTGGGAATGCCTTGGGATCTCCCGGGAAGAGTTATTGGAATTGCCTGAGGATAGGGAAGTGTGGGATGAGCTGCTTGGTTTACTGCCACCGTGACCTTCAGCCTGTTTCCTGGTAATTAGTGTCTTCTGCTCCCTGAAGCTGCCATGGCCTCAAATCTTTGTGGCAAATCAATTTCAAATTCAACCAAACCTTATGACCAAGTTACTAGAAAACAGATTCTGCCATTGACAACAATCACACACACCAACACTGCACAAAGTAAGACACACAAAACAGGAACTTTGGCGTCTATTTACAGTAGAAATAGTTCTGATGACAGAAAGTGAGATGGTGGTACAGAGTAGCTGGGAACAGTATTTGATGTTCAGTGTACAGTAGGTATAGAAATGTTCCGTCCGCCCACGATGCGTTTGTGCAACATTCCTCCTCTACAGCCGCAGCTCCTGTGAAGATCGGAGCCAAAGACGTGTGAGAACGCCGGCACGTTCACACGAGGGCACATCGTAGCATTAGTCACCGCAGCTGGTAAATGAGTTGACTCGGGGTGAAGATGACAGGCTGTGGTATTGGTCTGAGGTCAGGACCTCACCTCGGCTCACACCGTTTCCCAGCAGGTGATTTAAATGAGAAATGGCAGCTGGTCGACCCCATCACAGGGTAACAGACCGAATCACAGGAATACAGACTGAATCACAGAGTAACAGACCAAATCACAGAGTAACAGACCGAATCACAGGGATACAGACCGAATCACAGAGTAACAGACCAAATCACAGAGTAACAGACCGAATCACAGAGTAACAGACCAAATCACAGAGTAACAGACCGAATCACAGGGATACAGACCGAATCACAGAGTAACAGACCAAATCACAGAGTAACAGACCGAATCACAGGAATACAGACTGAATCACAGAGTAACAGACCAAATCACAGAGTAACAGACCGAATCACAGGGATACAGACCGAATCACAGAGTAACAGACCAAATCACAGAGTAACAGACCGAATCACAGGGATACAGACCGAATCACAGAGTAACAGACCAAATCACAGGGTAACAGACCGAATCACAGGAATACAGACCAAATCACAGAGTAACAGACCAAATCACAGAGTAACAGACCAAATCACAGGGATACAGACCGAATCACAGAGTAACAGACCAAATCACAGAGTAACAGACCGAATCACAGGGATACAGACCGAATCACAGAGTAACAGACCGAATCACAGGGTAACAGACCGAATCACAGGAATACAGACCGAATCACAGAGTAACAGACCGAATCACAGAGTAACAGACCGAATCACAGGAATACAGACCGAATCACAGAGTAACAGACCAAATCACAGAGTAACAGACCGAATCACAGGGATACAGACCGAATCACAGAGTAACAGACCAAATCACAGGGTAACAGACCGAATCACAGGAATACAGACCGAATCACAGAGTAACAGACCAAATCACAGAGTAACAGACCGAATCACAGGGATACAGACCGAATCACAGAGTAACAGACTGAATCACAGGGTGACAGACCAAATACAGACCAAATCACAGAGTAACAGACCGAATACAGACCAAATTACAGAGTAACAGACCAAATACAGACCAAATCACAGAGTAACAGACCAAATACAGACCAAATCACAGAGTAACAGAACCAAATCACAGAGTAACAGACCATATACAGACCAAATCACAGAGTAACAGACCGAATACAGACCAAATCACAGAGTAACAGACCATATACAGACCAAATCACAGAGTAACAGACCGAATACAGACCAAATCACAGAGAAACAGACCAAATACAAACCAAATCACAGAGTAGCAGACCGAATACAGACCAAATTACAGAGTAACAGACCAAATCACAGAGTAACAGACCGAATGCAGACCAAATCACAGAGTAACAGACCGAATACAGACCAAATCACAGAGTAACAGACCATATACAGACCAAATCACAGAGTAACAGACCAAATCACAGGGATACAGACCAAATCACAGAGTAACAGACGGAATCACAGGGTTACAGACCAAATACAGACCAAATCACAGAGTAACAGACCAAATACAGACCAAATCACACAGTAACAGACCGAATTACAGGGTTACAGACCAAATACAGACCAAATCACAGCGTAACAGACCAAATAGACCAAATCACAGAGTAACAGACCGAATACAGACTGAATCATGTTAGATGTGGCCAGACTGAAGGCCACAGGAAACATTTCTAGGACCTGCTGATGTTCCTCCTAAAAGTGACGTTCTGCTGTGTGTCGTGCATGTGCACATGCACTATGACCTCAGGGAAGAGGAGTGTGGGGCAGAGCTGCTAACTGCGTGGTTGTTATCAACAACATTCGTGTCACTTCTGATGAAACTTCGTAGGCGACCGAGACGTGTATGGATGATTATTGACGTGAAGAACGCTCAGACTCCTTTGTTTCCTGGAAGTAAAGCACAGAGAAAACACACACACACACACACACACACACACACACACACACACACACACACACACACACACACACACACACACACACACACACACACACACACACACACACACACACACACACAAGTGGACTGTGTGTGAGAATACTCAACTTCACAGGTCACACTTTTATTACTACGAATCAATGCGGCGAATCGCCGGCGATAAAGCTGAAGTTGGCTCCATCCGGGTTTACTGGATTCAGAAGTTCTTCCTGTTTTGTTCCACGTTGGCACCTTTAACATCATCTACAGTGTTACTTTTCTACAATAGTGATGTGTCTGTTTTGTCTTTGTAATTCCAGCAGTTACGTAATGTGATCACATGTAGATGGAAGCTGATCTGGTTTGATTGGTACAGACCCAGTTTGGGTATCATGTGACATTTTGTACTGATATATGGTCATGTTGCACCTGTAACCAGGTATCATGATCCAACCATTGTACTTCACCTCCATTTGTACCAGTCTTGTTTTTGTTTGTTTGTTTTAATAACCCTGCACATGAGCACAGCAGGGTCTGTGGGCATGATAACTCAAACATGGCTGGAGGGATTTCCTTCAAACACGGTGGGAATATGACTTTAATAGGGAGGTAGCGGTGGTTAGGTTTTGGAGTAGTTTGGTCAGAGGTCAAGGAAAACACCATCCAAAATCTCATTTATGTTGTATATCTCAACAACCAAGAAGCTTAGATGGATGATCTGAAACATATCAGCAACATATTTGTGATTGATTTGTGTGAATGGCTTCATGATGAACCTCAAACACCATTACAGGCAGATGAATATTTGCATGTAGATTTATATTGTGGCGTGTAGAGCGTACTCCAGGTCTGCATCAGCCCTCTGATACTGTTCATTTATTTGTTTGTGTGTTTGTTTGGACAGCAGGAAAGCTTCTCTTTGACCCTGCTGCTGAAATTCCACAGACAGGATCTGATCTATTTTTAGCATTGACATAGTTTGAGGATCACATGACATTTTGTTCTCATATATCGACCTGTTGCAGCTGTCATAGCCAGGTATCATGATTCACTAGTCAGTCTTTCCCACTCCAGGTCACGATGGGCAGTACTTCCATAACCAGCAGCATTCACAATAGGTATAATAATAATAATAATAATTATTATTATTATTTTATTCCAGACTCATGAGTACATAGATACATGATATGCTCGCATATACGAGGGCTGTCAATAAAGTAACGGTCCTTTATATTTTTTTCAAAAACTATATGGATTTCATTCATATGTTTTTACGTCAGACATGCTTGAACCCTCGTGCGCATGCGTGAGTTTTTCCACGCCTGTCGGTGACGTCATTCGCCTGTGAGCACTCCTTGTGGGAGGAGTCGTCCAGCCCCTCGTCGGAATTCCTTTGTCTGAGAAGTTGCTGAGAGACTGGCGCTTTGTTTGATCAAAATTTTTTCTAAACCTGTGAGACACATCGAAGTGGACACGGTTCGAAAAATTAAGCTGGTTTTCAGTGAAAATTTTAACAGCTGATGAGAGATTTTGAGGTGATTCTGTCACTTTAAGGACTTTTCACGGTGCGAGACGTCGTGCAGCGCTCTCAGGCGCCGTCGTCAGCCTGTTCAAGCTGAAAACCTCCACATTTCAGGCTCTATTGATCCAGGACGTCGTGAGAGAACAGAGAAGTTTCAGAAGAAGTCGGTTTCAGCATCTTATCCAGATATTCCACTGTTAAAGGAGATTTTTTTAATGAAAGACGTGCGGACGGATCCGCGCGTCGGGACACAGCCGACGCGGTGCGGCGGCACAGGAAAAACACCTCCGTGTTGATAACCATTTGTAAAATCCAGGCGGCTTTTGATGGCTTTCAGTGGAGTGAGTATATGAGAAATTGTTTAACAGCAGGACATGTTCCAACTTGTCCTTAAGGCTTTCAACAGAGGTGTTTTTCCTGTGGCGGAGCGTCGCGGCGGCTGCATCCCGACGCGCGGACCCGTCCGCACGTCTTTCATTAAAAAAATCTCCTTTAACAGTGGAATATCCGGATAAAATGCTGAAACCGACTTCTTCTGAAACTTCTCTGTTCTCTCACGACGTCCTGGATCAATAGAGCCTGAAATGTGGAGGTTTTCAGCTTGAACAGGCTGATGACGCCGCCTGAGAGCGCTGCGCGACGTCTCGCACCGTGAAAAGTCCTTAAAGCGACAGAATCACCTCAAAATCTCTCATCAGCCGTTAAAATTTTCACTGAAAACCAGCTTAATTTTTCGAACCGTGTCCACTTTGATGTGTCTCACAGGTTTAGAAAAAAGTTTGATCAAACAACGCGCCAGTCTCTCAGCAACTTCTCAGACAAAGGAATTCCGACGAGGGGCTGGACGACTCCTCCCACAAGGAGTGCTCACAGGCGAATGACGTCACCGACAGGCGTGGAAAAACTCACGCGTGCGCACGAGGGTTCAAGCATGTCTGACGTAAAAACATATGAATGAAATCCATATAGTTTTTGAAAAAAATAAAAAGGACCATAACTTTATTGACAGCCCTCGTACAGAGGTCCATATGTGGGCAGTTACAGATTTATACAGTGACGCTTGTGTGTAACGTCCTGATCCTGGACCTTCATTTGAAGCAGGTGTCAAGAACAGCACATACGAGATCTATTAGAAAAGTATCCGACCTTATTTTTTTTTTTTAAAAAGCATATGGATTTGAATCACGTGTGCTTGCGTGAGCCAACCTTGAACCTTCATGCGCATGCGTGATTTTTTTCACGCCTGTCGGTTGCGTCATTCGCCTGTGAGCAGGCTTTGAGTGAGGAGTGGTCCACCCCCCTCGGCGGATTTTCATTGTCAGGGAAATGGCTGAGACTGCTGCTTTGCTTGATCAAATTTTTTTTAGAAACTGTGAGGCACATCCATGTGGACACCATTCGAGAAATTCAGGTGGTTTTTGGTCAAAATTTTATGGGCTTCAAAGACATTAAGGGATGTTACTGTCGCTTTAAGGACGCCCTCAGCAGCTGTGGGGCACGCCGCACTCCAGCTGCCATCGACAGGCTGAACGACCATTTCATTTCTAAACGGATCGCTCTGTGGATCCGTGACCATCGTGTGCACTTTCTCTGGTTATCACAAGAGCTGGACATCAACAATTTTCCTGCAGATTTCACTTTTAACAAGAGATTTTGTCGTGGAAAGCCGAGCGGACGCTTCGCGTGTCATGATGGATTCGCTGCTGGACCGACACAAAACCACTTCCGTTTTGGTCTCACAGGACGGCTTTGAGATGGCGTTCAGACAGCTGTCGGTGGTTTTTCAGTCGAGTGATTATCCAAGAAATTGTGGACGAGCCTGGACATGCCAGAACATGTTCTGTGACGCTTCATCACGGCGTTGCTTTGCGCGTCGCGGACATGCCTTTCAGTGCTTACCAGTCGAGTGAGTATCAGAGAAATTGTGGAGAGGTGGACATGTCCCAGCTTGTCCTTCTGGCACTCTGAAACGGAGGTGTTCTTTGTCTCGCTTGTCGTCGTGACGCGCGAAGCATCCGCTCCTTTCCATGACAAAAAATCCTCGTAACAGTGGAATGTGCCGTTCATTTCCAAACTGGACGCTGTGTTTTATCTGGGACGTCGTCTGAACTAGCACAGGAATTGTGAAAAGACGTGGACATCAGCACTTTTTCGGCAAATTGAGACAGACGTGCGGAGGAATTCCAAAGCAACGCCATGATGAAGCGTCACAGAACATGTTCTGGCATGTCCAGGCTCGTCCACAATTTCTTGGATAATCACTCGACTGAAAAACCACCGACAGCCGTCTGAACGCCATCTCAAAGCCGTCCTGTGAGACCAAAACGGAGGTGGTTTTGTGTCGGTCCAGCAGCGAATCCATCATGATGCGCAAAGCATCCGCTTGGCTTTCCACGACAAAATCTCTTGTTAAAAGTGAAATCTGCAGGAAAATGGTTGATGTCCAGCTCTTGTGATAACCAGAGAAAGTGCACACGATGGTCACGGATCCACAGAGCGATCTGTTTAGAAATGAAATGGTCGTTCAGCCTGTCGATGGCAGCTGGAGTGCGGCGTGCCCCACAGCTGCTGAGGGCGTCCTTAAAGCGACAGTAACATCCCTTAATGTCTTTGAAGCCCATAAAATTTTGACCAAAAACCACCTGAATTTCTCGAATGGTGTCCACATGGATGTGCCTCACAGTTTCTAAAAAAAATTTGATCAAGCAAAGCAGCAGTCTCAGCCATTTCCCTGACAATGAAAATCCGCCGAGGGGGGTGGACCACTCCTCACTCAAAGCCTGCTCACAGGCGAATGACGCAACCGACAGGCGTGAAAAAAATCACGCATGCGCATGAAGGTTCAAGGTTGGCTCACGCAAGCACACGTGATTCAAATCCATATGTTTTTTTTTTTAAATAAGGTCGAATACTTTTCTAATAGACCTCGTATGATGGGATTCACAGACTCGTCTAAACCAAATTCCTGATCACAGCCTGTATGTCAAAGACTGTGCAGAGTGGACTTGTACTCTCATATTTAGTGAATCCAATGAATAATTTAACGATGTTATGATAGGACACATACAGTTTGTTGACAGATGATTTCTTGTAGTTCCACCACAGTTGAGCTGTGTACATAGGAGAGCAGTATGAACAAAACAAGGTTCAATTAATATCAAGATTACACATATGAGCATAAAGCTGCCCGCATTGTCTGGCTACACCAAGGTCATCACTTAGGTCATTACTGACTATGTGTCCGAGGTGTCTTCATGAGTCCACTTCTTTCAGAACTTGACCGTTTACAAGGTCTGTTAGAAAAGTATTGGACCTTTTTATTTTTTCAAAAACCATATGGATTTGAATCACGTGTGATTGCATCAGCCAAGCTTGAACCTTCGTGCGCATGCATGAGTTTTTTCACGCCTGTCGGTTGCGTCATTCGCCTGTGAGCAGGCTTTGTGTGAGCAATATAATCAGGAACAACTCTCCTGATGAGAGCTTTAAATAATACTGAGTGTTTTACCCTGTTGAAGGCTTTACTGGCATCCAGGACACATGCAAACATGCTGCAGATAAACACTCTATAGGCATTGATTATTTCTTTCATCACACACTGATCTGTGCCGCGCTTCATTTTGAAGCCAAACTGATTTCAGCTGGTTACCATGTATTCAGACGCAGTGCAATTCAATGATAGAATTTCCAAAACTTTGCTAACGATACTAACTAATGCTGTGGGCCGAATCATCTGCACACTCAAAGACTACACAGCCGGAAAACCTCATCTCTTAATTAGTCATTTAAGCTCCAGACCTTTCATCTGAATTCAGAGAACTCGTTTATAAGAACTCGTTTAACAACGAGACACCAGCAAAACTGTTTTATTTACCCCAAAATCACTCCCCAGCTGGTATTTAAACACACACACACACATTTTCCTGTCAAACATTTGTTGTCATACTAAGAAAGTTGAGTGAGTTCAGAGTCAAAGACTTTTTCTAACCTTAAAGTGCACCGAATGGATCCAGTCAAATGTGTAAACATTCATTATTTGTATACCAGTAAACATCATCGATGTGTAGAAGAGAAAGTCCTTCAGCATGCAGATACAGTTGTGCTCAAAGGTTTACATATACTGGCAGAATTTTAGAATTTTTTGGTGATTTTTCAGAGAATATGAATGATAACACAAAACGTTTTTTGTTCCCCTCATGGTTAGTGGTTGGATGAAGCCGTTTATTGTCAAACAACTGTGTTTCATTCACTCATCTTCAACCGCTTTTCCAGGTTTGGGTCACGGGGGCAACAGCTCCAGCAGGGGACCCCAGACTTCCCTTTCCCGTGCCACATTGACCACCTCTGACTGGGGGATCCCAAGGCGTTCCCAGGCCAGTGTGGAGATATAATCTCTCCACCTAGTCCTGGGTCTCCTCCCAGATGGACGTACTTGGAACACCTCCCTAGGGAGGCGCCCAGGGGGCATCCTTAGCAGATGCCCGAACCACCTCAGCTGGCTCCTTTCAACATGAAGGAGCAGCGGCTCTACTCTGAGCTTCCCACAGATGACTGAACTTCTCACCCTATTTCTAAGGGAGACACCAGCCACCCTCCTGAGGAAGCCCATTTCAGCCGCGTGTACCCGCAATCTAGTTCCTTCGGTCATGACCCAACACTCATGACCATAGGTGAGAGTAGGAATGAAGACTGACCAGAAGATCGAGAGCTTCACCTTTTGGCTCAGCTCCCTTTTCGTCACAACAGTACGGCAGAGCGAATGCAACACCTCCCCTGCTGCACTGATTCTACAGCCAATCTCATGTTCCATCGTCCCCTCACTTGTGAACAAGACCTCAAGGTACTTGAACTCCTTCACTTGGGGCAAGACCATATTTCCTACCCAGAGTAGGCAATCCATCGGTTTCCCACTGAGAACCATGGCCTCAGATTTAGAGGTGCTGATCCTCATCCCAGCCGCTTCACACTCGGCTCTGAACCGATCCAGTGAGTGTTGGAGGTCACCGGCCGATGAAGCCAACAGGACCACATCATCTGCAAAAAGCAGTGATGAGACCCTGAGCCCACCAAACCGGAAACCCTCCACAACTGTGTTTAATCTTTTTAAATCATAATGACAACAGAAATGACCCAAATGACCCCGATCAAAAGTTTACATCCCCCTGTTCTTAACACTGTGTGTTGCCCCCTTTAACATCAATGGCAGCTTGGAGTCTTTTGTGGTCGTTGTGGACTCTGATGGTGAAGCTGCTCATTCTTCTTGGCAGAAAGCCTCAAATCATTCTTCTTGGCAAAAAGCCTCAAATCAAAAATTCTGCCAGGGTATGTAAACTTTTGAGCACAACTGTATTTGCTGTTTTCGGCTCTTTTTTTTCTGATGTCCGCCCAATCGTTCTCTTTTATCTGACAGCAGAATATTCTGAAATAGTTCCTGATCATCACCATCGTGTCGTACACGCCGCTCAACCTCACACACCTTAAACGTAAAGCCAAACGGAGTTAGTGTCGACCTGCATGAGGTCATGAACTCACAACAAGAAGTAAAATAAATCACAAAACACACAAAACTGGTTTTCCAACTAGGAGGCCCCTCAGGTGGAGTGTAGCGCCCCCTTTAGGGTGTGCATTCCAGATCAAGTTGTGTGTTAGTGTGTGCAGGTGCTGTATCACGACACCACAGCACCACTCTGGGTTCTGGGTGGCAACCACCCAGGCAGACAAACCATCCATTTAATGGACAAATTTGACTGTATGTTATCAGTGTTTCCTGTTAATTAGTGTCTTCCACAGACTTGATTGCAGCTGGCTCCTCCCACCTCGATCAGTGGGTGGAGTCATTAAAATGAGGGTTCGTCTGATCCCATCAGATCTCACACGCTGAGCAGAGCAGTGATCCTGAACAGAGACAGACACAACTGAAAGTGTCCTAAGAGTATAAAACCTTGTTGTTTAAAATGTTGGAAAATAAATGTAGTTGGAGCCAAATGTGGTTATTTTTCCTTGTTTTTTGTTTTTTTTCTTCCATTGGGCAGTTTGTCTTGATTTGCAGTTTTATTATTATTATTATTATTATTATTATTATTATTATTATTATTATTATTATTTGTATGTGACAGCAGCACTTAACAATTTTATGCATATATGTATTCACAAATTTAATTTGCAAATTTATGTGTGTGTGTGGAGAGAAAGAGAGATTTTTATCTGATTTGAAGAATACTGTTACTATTAAAAAATCAGATCTGTACAATTTATGACACAAATTTTCAGTACCATGCTTTATATTTACATAATGAATAATATATATATATATACTCAACAAAAATATAAACGCAACACTTTTGGTTTTGCTCCCATTTTGTATGAGATGAACTCAAAGATCTAAAACTTTTTCCACATACACAATATCACCATTTCCCTCAAATATTGTTCACAAACCAGTCGAAATCTGTGATAGTGAGCACTTCTCCTTTGCTGTGATAATTCATCCCACCTCACAGGTGTGCCATATCAAGATGCTGATTAGACACCATGATTAGTGCACAGGTGTGCCTTAGACTGCCCACAATAAAAGGCCACTCTGAAAGGTGCAGTTTTGTTTTACTGGGGGGGGGATACCAGTCAGTATCTGGTGTGACCACCATTTGCCTCATGCAGTGCAACACATCTCCTTCGCATCATCCGTGAAGAGAACACCTCTCCAACGTGCCAAACGCCAGCGAATGTGAGCATTTGCCCACTCAAGTTGGTTACGACGATGAACTGGAGTCAGGTCGAGACCCTGATGAGGAGGACGAGCATGCAGATGAGCTTCCCTGAGACGGTTTCTGACAGTTTGTGCAGAAATTCTTTGGTTATGCAAACCGATTGTTCCAGCAGCTGTCCGAGTGGCTGGTCTCAGACGATCTTGGAGGTGAACATGCTGGATGTGGAGGTCCTGGGCTGGTGTGGTTACACGTGGTCTGCGGTTGTGAGGCTGGTTGGATGTACTGCCAAATTCTCTGAAACGCCTTTGGAGATGGCTTATGGTAGAGAAATGAACATTCAATACACGAGCAACAGCTCTGGTTGACATTCCTGCTGTCAGCATGCCAATTGCACGCTCCCTCAAATCTTGCGACATGTGTGGCATTGTGCTGTGTGATAAAACTGCACCTTTCAGAGTGGCCTTTTATTGTGGGCAGTCTAAGGCACACCTGTGCACTAATCATGGTGTCTAATCAGCATCTTGGTATGGCACACCTGTGAGGTGGGATGGATTATTTCAGCAAAGGAGAAGTGCTAACTATCACAGATTTCGACTGGTTTGTGAACAATATTTGAGGGAAATGGTGATATTGTGTATATGGAAAAAGTTTTAGATCTTTGAGTTCATCTCATACAAAATGGGAGCAAAACCAAAAGTGTTGCGTTTATATTTTTGTTGAGATATATATATATATATATTCATTCTTTATTTGTGGATTAAATTACCCAAATCATTGGGTCCTTTGGTTTGACAAATGCTGAGAGTTGTGCTGAACTGAAATTAAAATCAGTGAATGAAGCATTTCTGAGGTTCACTTCATGGGGGGGCAAATTTCAATTTCAATTTTTTTTTTTTTTTTTTTTACTTTAACTGGTTACAGTGTTTTAATGTTTCCATAAGCTGAGGTTTTAGCCACTTAAAAAAAATTATTTTGTGAAGAAAAAAAATACTGATGTAACAACTTTCAATTAAGATAATACTGAAGGAAGTCAGATAATGTGAAGGAACGCCACTCATGAAAAAAGTCCACTCAGGAAAAATGTCCCAGCTGGTCCGTCTTTCTGTCCAGTGTTTGACTTTCAGTGTCTTTTCATCTTCTTCTGCAGCACATGTGAGGCATCACAGAAAACTAAATATCCAATGAAACTCTTCCTAACTGCTGGTTCAACCAGTTATGAAATCCTTCATGACGTCATCTGAAAGTGTTAACGGCGTGTGGAGGACGAGTGTCACCGCCGCGGCTCGCTGCACGTGTTCCGCGCCACGTGTCACCGACACCAAAGACCTTCAACAAATCGAGTCAAAACAGTCGTGCTTAAGTTTTAATTTATATTCCACAAAGCCAGAAGGCCTGTGTGTCACTAAGCGTTTGGTGTTTGTTTCTCTTACTGTGGCGTCAGCTGAAAGTCCAGAATGGAATTAGCATCGACGACAATCACAGACCGCTGTGTTACCGCCAGCCTTTAAACATGACGGCAGTGAGCAACACGGTGGCAGCTACCAGAGTTATTTAACCAGAAAACCTCTCATTAACATACAAAAAACTCTTGTAAGGCCATCCTGTCACGACGATAAAACAACAAGCAACAGAATAAACATAGAATAACTCCACTGTTGCATCACTTAAATCTGTTTCTCAAAGATTTTGTTCTCTTAAAGTATAAAAACAGATTCCAAAATCTGTTAAAATACAGTTTCCACTGCCTTACTACACTGATTAGTACAGAATAGTTGTACGTTTTTGTCTTGGTAGTGACTATGCTAGCTATCTGAGCATTTAGCTTAACATGGTTGATGGTTAAAATGGGAATGAAATGTTGTTCTTTAAGGTCCCTTTTGTAAGTACTGTATTGTACTAATATGTTCTTCAGGCCAGTACCCCTTAGTTAGCTAATTCGCATGTAGCGTGGCTATTTCAAGAACTCTCTGTGCTAGTTTAGCTACTTAGCGTGTGACTGGTTTAATCATTAGCCTGTTACCCTAAGTTCCACATGTACAATCAGTACGTGCTGTATGAGTCCTCCACATTTGCATTTGTCTACAAGTACTTTTTCCCCACAAACATTGTGAATACAACAAACATTGCTTCTACAAATCTCTAATCCAAATATGAGTTAGCGCTTACTGATTAGTGTCGACTGAGCTGTCAGATGTTTTTAGTAAATATTTTACTCAGTTTTCATCCAAATACACAAATGAAACATGGTTGGAACATCCTACCAACACATTTTATTAGTTAAACTGCTGGTCTCAGTTATATGTTTTTCACATTTGATTGGTAAATGTAGGCTAATATACGCATTAGCATTCCTTTTTTTAAAAAAACCCTTGATATTCCCATGAGAGCAAAGATGAAAGAGAAGAACGCGGGGGGACAAAGTACAGAGTCATTTGGAGCATCAACACAAAAAGTCCCTTTTGCAGAGTGAAATCAAGACTTCTTTATCACATCTGATTTTTATTTCATTTCTTTTTTTTAATGTAGTAGATGTGCCATTTGTGCACAGCAGCTTTGAGGTGTTGTGCACATATTATGATGGGTGTTTTTTTGTTTTTGACAGATGCACAGCAGTTTTGAGGTGTAGTGCACATATGATGTTGGGTGTTTTTTTGTTTTTGACAGATGCACAGCAGTTTTGAGGTGTTGTGCACATATGATGTTGGGTGTTTTTTTGTTTTTGACAGATGCACAGCAGTTTTGAGGTGTTGTGCACATATTATGATGGGTGTTTTTTTGTTTTTGACAGATGCACAGCAGTTTTGAGGTGTTGTGCACATATGATGTTGGGTGTTTTTTTGTTTTTGACAGATGCACAGCAGCTTTGAGGTGTTGTGCACATATGATGCTGTTTTTTGTTTGTTTGTTTTGAGGTGTTGTGCACATATGATGTTGGGGTTTTTTGTTTGTGATAGATGCACAGCAGCTTTGAGGTGTTGTGCACATATGATGCTGTTTTTTGTTTGTTTGTTTTGAGGTGTTGTGCACATATGATGTTGGGTGTTTTTTTGTTTTTGACAGATGCACAGCAGCTTTGAGGTGTTGTGCACATATGATGCTGTTTTTTGTTTGTTTGTTTTGAGGTGTTGTGCACATATGATGTTGGTTTTTTTTGTTTTTGATAGATGCACAGCAGGTTTGAGGTGTTGTGCACATATGATGTTGTTTTTTTTTTGTTTTTGATAGATGCACAGCAGCTTTGAGGTGTTGTGCACATATGATGTTGGATTTTTTGTTTGTGATAGATGCACAGCAGCTTTGAGGTGTTGTGCACATATGATGTTGGATTTTTTGTTTTTGATAGATGCACAGCAGGTTTGAGGTGTTGTGCACATATGATGTTGGGTTTTTTTGTTTGTGATAGATGCACAGCAGCTTTGAGGTGTTGTGCACATATGATGTTGGGTGTTTTTTGTTTTTGACAGATGCACAGCAGCTTTGAGGTGTTGTGCACATGATGGGTGTTTTTTTGTTTGTGATAGATGCACAGTAGCTTTGAGGTGTTGTGCACATATGAGGTTGGGTGTTTTTTTGTTTGTGATAGATGCACAGTAGCTTTGAGGTGTTGTGCACATATGAGGTTGGGTGTTTTTTTGTTTTTGATAGATGCACAGTAGCTTTGAGGTGTTGTGCACATATGATGGGTGTTTTTTTGTTTGTGATAGATGCACAGCAGCTTTGAGGTGTTGTGCACATATGATGCTGTTTTTTGTTTGTTTGTTTTGAGGTGTTGTGCACATATGATGTTGGGGTTTTTTGTTTGTGATAGATGCACAGTAGCTTTGAGGTGTTGTGCACATATGAGGTTGGGTGTTTTTTTGTTTTTGATAGATGCACAGTAGCTTTGAGGTGTTGTGCACATATGATGGGTGTTTTTTTGTTTGTGATAGATGCACAGCAGCTTTGAGGTGTTGTGCACATATGATGCTGTTTTTTGTTTGTTTGTTTTGAGGTGTTGTGCACATATGATGTTGGGGTTTTTTGTTTGTGATAGATGCACAGCAGCTTTGAGGTGTTGTGCACATATGATGTTGTTGTTTTTTGTTTTTGATAGATGCACAGCAGGTTTGAGGTGTTGTGCACATATGATGTTGGGTTTTTTTGTTTTTGATAGATGCACAGCAGCTTTGAGGTGTTGTGCACATATGATGTTGGATTTTTTGTTTGTGATAGATGCACAGCAGCTTTGAGGTGTTGTGCACATATGATGTTGGATTTTTTGTTTTTGATAGATGCACAGCAGGTTTGAGGTGTTGTGCACATATGATGTTGGGTGTTTTTTGTTTGTGATAGATGCACAGCAGCTTTGAGGTGTTGTGCACATATGATGTTGGATTTTTTGTTTTTGATAGATGCACAGCAGGTTTGAGGTGTTGTGCACATATGATGTTGGGGTTTTTTGTTTGTGATAGATGCACAGCAGCTTTGAGGTGTTGTGCACATATGATGTTGGGTGTTTTTTGTTTTTGACAGATGCACAGCAGCTTTGAGGTGTTGTGCACATATGATGGGTGTTTTTTTGTTTGTGATAGATGCACAGTAGCTTTGAGGTGTTGTGCACATATGAGGTTGGGTGTTTTTTTGTTTGTGATAGATGCACAGTAGCTTTGAGGTGTTGTGCACATATGATGTTGGGTGTTTTTTTGTTTTTGACAGATGCACAGCAGCTTTGAGGTGTTGTGCACATATGATGGGTGTTTTTTTGTTTGTGATAGATGCACAGCAGCTTTGAGGTGTTGTGCACATATGAGGTTGGGTGTTTTTTTTGTTTTTGACAGATGCACAGCAGCTTTGAGGTGTTGTGCACATATGATGTTGGGTGTTTTTTTGTTTGTGATAGATGCACAGTAGCTTTGAGGTGTTGTGCACATATGATGTTGGGTGTTTTTTTGTTTTTGACAGATGCACAGCAGCTTTGAGGTGTTGTGCACATATGATGTTGGGTGTTTTTTTGTTTGTGATAGATGCACAGTAGCTTTGAGGTGTTGTGCACATATGATGTTGGGTGTTTTTTTGTTTTTGACAGATGCACAGCAGCTTTGAGGTGTTGTGCACATATGATGTTGGGTGTTTTTTTGTTTGTGATAGATGCACAGTAGCTTTGAGGTGTTGTGCACATATGATGGGTGTTTTTTTGTTTGTGATAGATGCACAGTAGCTTTGAGGTGTTGTGCACATATGAGGTTGGGTGTTTTTTTGTTTTTGATAGATGCACAGTAGCTTTGAGGTGTTGTGCACATATGATGGGTGTTTTTTTGTTTGTGATAGATGCACAGTAGCTTTGAGGTGTTGTGCACATATGATGTTGGGTGTTTTTTTGTTTTTGACAGATGCACAGCAGCTTTGAGGTGTTGTGCACATATGATGGGTGTTTTTTTGTTTGTGATAGATGCACAGTAGCTTTGAGGTGTTGTGCACATATGATGTTGGGTGTTTTTTGTTTTTGACAGATGCACAGCAGCTTTGAGGTGTTGTGCACATATGATGGGTGTTTTTTTGTTTGTGATAGATGCACAGCAGCTTTGAGGTGTTGTGCACATATGAGGTTGGGTGTTTTTTTTTGTTTTTGACAGATGCACAGCAGCTTTGAGGTGTTGTGCACATATGATGTTGGGTGTTTTTTTGTTTGTGATAGATGCACAGTAGCTTTGAGGTGTTGTGCACATATGATGTTGGGTGTTTTTTTGTTTTTGACAGATGCACAGCAGCTTTGAGGTGTTGTGCACATATGATGTTGGGTGTTTTTTTGTTTGTGATAGATGCACAGTAGCTTTGAGGTGTTGTGCACATATGATGTTGGGTGTTTTTTTGTTTTTGACAGATGCACAGCAGCTTTGAGGTGTTGTGCACATATGATGTTGGGTGTTTTTTTGTTTGTGATAGATGCACAGTAGCTTTGAGGTGTTGTGCACATATGATGGGTGTTTTTTTTGTTTGTGATAGATGCACAGTAGCTTTGAGGTGTTGTGCACATATGAGGTTGGGTGTTTTTTGTTTTTGACAGATGCACAGCAGCTTTGAGGTGTTGTGCACATATGATGTTGGGGTTTTTTGTTTGTGATAGATGCACAGCAGCTTTGAGGTGTTGTGCACATATGAGGTTGGGTGTTTTTTGTTTTTGACAGATGCACAGCAGCTTTGAGGTGTTGTGCACATATGATGGGTGTTTTTTTTTGTTTGTGATAGATGCACAGCAGCTTTGAGGTGTTGTGCACATATGATGTTGGGTGTTTTTTTGTATGTGACAGATGCACAGTAGCTTTGAGGTGTTGTGCACATATGATGTTGTTTTTTTTTGTTTTTGATAGATGCACAGCAGGTTTGAGGTGTTGTGCACATATGATGTTGGGTTTTTTTGTTTTTGATAGATGCACAGCAGCTTTGAGGTGTTGTGCACATATGATGTTGGGGTTTTTTGTTTGTGATAGATGCACAGCAGCTTTGAGGTGTTGTGCACATATGAGGTTGGGTGTTTTTTGTTTTTGACAGATGCACAGCAGCTTTGAGGTGTTGTGCACATATGATGGGTGTTTTTTTTTTGTTTGTGATAGATGCACAGCAGCTTTGAGGTGTTGTGCACATATGATGTTGGGTGTTTTTTTGTATGTGACAGATGCACAGTAGCTTTGAGGTGTTGTGCACATATGATGTTGTTTTTTTTTGTTTTTGATAGATGCACAGCAGGTTTGAGGTGTTGTGCACATATGATGTTGGGTTTTTTTGTTTTTGATAGATGCACAGCAGCTTTGAGGTGTTGTGCACATATGATGTTGGATTTTTTGTTTGTGATAGATGCACAGCAGCTTTGAGGTGTTGTGCACATATGATGTTGGATTTTTTGTTTTTGATAGATGCACAGCAGGTTTGAGGTGTTGTGCACATATGATGTTGGGTGTTTTTTGTTTGTGATAGATGCCTCAGCAGCTTTGAGGTGTTGTGCACATATGATGTTGGATTTTTTGTTTTTGATAGATGCACAGCAGGTTTGAGGTGTTGTGCACATATGATGTTGGGGTTTTTTGTTTGTGATAGATGCACAGCAGCTTTGAGGTGTTGTGCACATATGATGTTGGGTGTTTTTTGTTTTTGACAGATGCACAGCAGCTTTGAGGTGTTGTGCACATATGATGGGTGTTTTTTTGTTTTTGATAGATGCACAGTAGCTTTGAGGTGTTGTGCACATATGATGGGTGTTTTTTTGTTTGTGATAGATGCACAGTAGCTTTGAGGTGTTGTGCACATATGATGTTGGGTGTTTTTTTGTTTTTGACAGATGCACAGCAGCTTTGAGGTGTTGTGCACATATGATGTTGGGTGTTTTTTTGTTTGTGATAGATGCACAGTAGCTTTGAGGTGTTGTGCACATATGATGTTGGGTGTTTTTTTGTTTTTGACAGATGCACAGCAGCTTTGAGGTGTTGTGCACATATGATGGGTGTTTTTTTGTTTGTGATAGATGCACAGCAGCTTTGAGGTGTTGTGCACATATGAGGTTGGGTGTTTTTTTTGTTTTTGACAGATGCACAGCAGCTTTGAGGTGTTGTGCACATATGATGGGTGTTTTTTTGTTTGTGATAGATGCACAGTAGCTTTGAGGTGTTGTGCACATATGATGTTGGGTGTTTTTTTGTTTTTGACAGATGCACAGCAGCTTTGAGGTGTTGTGCACATATGATGGGTGTTTTTTTGTTTGTGATAGATGCACAGTAGCTTTGAGGTGTTGTGCACATATGAGGTTGGGTGTTTTTTGTTTTTGACAGATGCACAGCAGCTTTGAGGTGTTGTGCACATATGATGTTGGGGTTTTTTGTTTGTGATAGATGCACAGCAGCTTTGAGGTGTTGTGCACATATGATGGGTGTTTTTTTGTTTGTGATAGATGCACAGTAGCTTTGAGGTGTTGTGCACATATGAGGTTGGGTGTTTTTTGTTTTTGACAGATGCACAGCAGCTTTGAGGTGTTGTGCACATATGATGTTGGGGTTTTTTGTTTGTGATAGATGCACAGCAGCTTTGAGGTGTTGTGCACATATGATGGGTGTTTTTTTTTGTTTGTGATAGATGCACAGCAGCTTTGAGGTGTTGTGCACATATGATGTTGGGTGTTTTTGTTTTTGACAGATGCACAGCAGCTTTGAGGTGTTGTGCACATATGATGTTGGGTGTTTTTTTGTTTGTGATAGATGCACAGTAGCTTTGAGGTGTTGTGCACATATGATGTTGGGTGTTTTTTGTTTTTGACAGATGCACAGCAGCTTTGAGGTGTTGTGCACATATGATGTTGGGTGTTTTTTTGTTTGTGATAGATGCACAGCAGCTTTGAGGTGTTGTGCACATATGATGGGTGTTTTTTTTTGTTTGTGATAGATGCACAGCAGCTTTGAGGTGTTGTGCACATATGATGTTGGGTGTTTTTTTGTATGTGACAGATGCACAGTAGCTTTGAGGTGTTGTGCACATATGATGCTGTTTTTTTTTTTGTGTTAGATGCACAGCAGCTTTGAGGTGTTGTGTCGGGTAGCAGCTCAGACAGGCGTGGCTGGGAGAGGTCGAGCGACATTTCAATCAATACTCTCAGGAATGAAAGCAGACGAGTAATACATAGAGACTGAGTCAGAAAGCTTTTAGTCAATCAGCCACAGCCAGCTCAAATCTGTGAGGCAGTGAAACGGTTAAACTGCACTTTTGCTTTTTTCTGCCTCCCAGCTGTCTGGTATTACTGGTGCTGCCTGGTGCCCAGAAATGAGGTGGAGGGTGTCGAGGCTCAGTCAGATGGGGTTGATGGTAACCATCAGGAGATGTGTGAAGAGTTTTTCTCTGGAAAAAAACAACCTCCTCTTTGTTCTTTCCATCTCCCTGTGTGGCACGTGCACTTTACTGTGCACGGCGTGCAGCTTCAGGCTGGTTTTTTTGTGTTGATGTTTTTGACACGTGCTGGATTTCAAATTCTGCCTGCCAGCAACACTTGACCCTTTTTTTTTCTGTACTCCATAACTAAGGTGTGTGTGTGTGTGTGTGTGTGTGTGTGTGTGTGTGTGTGTGTGTGTGTGTGTGTGTGTGTGTGTGTGTGTGTGTGTGTGTGTGTGTGTGTGTGTGTGTGTGTGTGTAAGTGTGTGTGTAAGTCTTCTTGCCTTGTTGTGGGTCATGACGATGAACTTTATTCTCAGCTTTAAATTGGTACGTTTGGATGCTCACGTTTTGTCACCCTGCACGTTAATCTGATGTGAACAGACTTATTTTCTTTTTGGCTACAAATTCTCAGTTGGACTGAGATCTGGACTCAAGGAACGATTGCTGATCTGTTTTTAAAGTCTTTCCTGTGTCTTTCTGACTTCATGGTTGCAGGAAAACAAATATTAAAACCAAATCTCAGGTGAATCTTGTGCTGTCGTGTTTCTGTTCAGTATTTTGTTGTATTCTTCTCACGAGCCTCTGAGGCTCCGCTGTTGAGAATCATCATCTCAGCACGACGCTGCCAATCAGGCTTCATCATCAATACGAAGCCTTCATGATTATTTACACCAAACATGGTGTTCATTCTGATGATCAAAACATTCCAGAATGGGCTTGTTGGACCATTAACCCTCTCTCAGGTTTATCTTACTAGATGTCTCAAGATGTCATGAGACCACAGAACGTGAGCTGAGAAACACCTGGGTTACCATCTCACTGGCTTTCAAGCTTGTGAGTTGTTGCAGGTGCCTTGGTGGCTTCCCTCACTAGTCTTCTTCTTGCATGAACATTCAGTTTTCTTCTTGTAAACCTGGTCTAGGCAGCTCTGTCTATATCACTCACACGCTTTACTTTCCTTAAAGTGGACTCCAAGAGAATTGTTTGTTGTATTTATACTTGTTGGGGGCTTAGTTTGGCACGTTGTCATGATTCAGTGTTTGCACCAGCAACCCACAACTTGGAAAAACCAAACACAGGTGAAACCCCTTCACTCAGCACAGCTGATCACTCACCATGTGACTCATAGAACTGCGTTAGCTGCATGCAGTGACGATTTGGTTTTTTCACATTGAAGTCAGTGAATTCATTTGCTTCATAATTTGTACTTTGCAGAGATCCGTTTTCTCATCGGTTCTGTGTTAAAAGGAAAAAAGCAGCTAAATTAAATGCCACTGTTATTCACAGTAAAACAATAATTCATGAAAATAGGATTTTTGTTGTTTGTTTTGTTTTGTTTTTTAGGCAGAGTGAATATTTTGTGTGATCGTAGTACTTCAAAAGTACTGTGAGTGATACTGTGGTCCCCAGTGAGAGTGGCGCTCATTCATAATACACTGAAACACGGCACATTTTTAACCTCACATCCTGTGCCAGCAGCAGCCGGAAATGCTTTATTTCCTGTAGTGATGTGTAGGTGGGAGCTCGTGTGTGTGTGTGTGTGTGTGTGTGTGTGTGTGTGTGTGTGTGTGTGTGTGTGTGTGTGTGTGTGTGTGTGTGCGTGTGCGTGCGTGCACATAACTGACACATCAGTCGTGTGTGTGTGTGTGTGTTCATTAACATTTCATTTACATATGATAAACCCAAATCAACACTGAGGAACCAACACTCATTACAGTGCAAACTTCAACATTAACACCTAATGATGCACCAAAAAAGTCCAAAAATGTCTTCTTAAAGTGGATTTCTTTCAAAATTCAGATCGCGCGCCTGTGTGTGTGTGTGTGTGTGTGTGTGTGTGTGTGTGTGTGTGTGTGTGTGTGTGTGTGTGTGTGTGTGTGTGTGTGTGTGACCTCTAGTTACGTGTATTTTACTTAAATGTTGATAGATTAAAGGAAATAATTTATCTTCTGGGTTTGAATTCAAATAATATCCAAAATATAATACGATTTATCTGCTGTAGAAATCATTATATGCATCAACTTTCATAAAAATCAAATAATCAGTCTTTAAATAATCTCTCTAATAGCTGGATGGATAATCTGGAAGGGCAGTTGGAGTGCATGGCACCACCAAAGCTAAATTATTGCAGATTATTCGTCGGCACAGTAACAGATCCGGGTCCAGGTCCACACCATCCTGTGTGGTGTGATTGGGCCACACCTTTTATTTCTGTTGTTTAAGTGGGATTAACTGGTTTCATCCAATTAAAAGGGAAATGTGGAAAATCAACTAAGGCACTCTGAGAGCTCATACCTGCGCCAAGGTCCCATAAATCCCTTATTTTCTTGAAAGTTATCTCACCAAGTTTAATTCATAAGTCTTCATTAATTTGAGTTATCCTGCAAACAAACAAACAAACAAAAAAACCAAACGCAGGTGAAAACGTTGACAAAAGTTAATGAGTGGTCAGTTTGATTGTTCCAACAGATTTTGTGGAGATATTGGCTGAAAAATCTTCAAGAAACTGGTAAAAAAAAAAAAAAATTCAATCTGGTCTGCAAGAAAAGAAGAAGCTCCAGGATGTGACTCCTGATCAGCGCCCTCATTTAACGGGTTCTAATGCTTCATAAATTAAATCCTTTTTGGAAGGTTCTGTGTGGATCGAGTGACATTTCTGTAGAAGCTCCTCTCAGGGGGAGCTGTGGGTGTAAACAACCTCATTGGCAGACAAACTGAGAAAACCAGGTTTATTTTGGGGACAATGACTTTCCTTTGACAGCTCTGCAGCCTGAAGATGTGTTAAGATTGTTTAAAAAAACTGGAAGGAAAAGTTTTCTGGCAGCAGGTGAAGGTTCACTCTGCCTGATGTTTTATTAAACACAGGTGACAAAATAAAGGAAAACCAGCATCATGATGGACCGTCCGCCTGCCACAAAGCCGTGCACCGTCTCATGTTTCCCACCAATGCACAGCTGTTATTTTTGCAGCCAGAACAAAGTCTGAACAGCGAGTATACCCACGAGCATGTTGACCAAACGAGGCGTGGTCAGGTGCAGTGTTGGTGCAGAAAGAGATTACGCCATAGACCAAACACCCGGTTACACCATAGACCATCAAACACCTGGTTACACCATAGACCATCAAACACCCAGTTACGCCATAGACCATCAAACACCCAGTTACGCCATAGACCATCAAACACCCGGTTACACCATAGACCATCAAACATCTGGTTACACCATAGACCATCAAACACCCGGTTACGCCATAGACCATCAAACACCCGGTTACACCATAGACCATCAAACATCTGGTTACACCATAGACCATCAAACACCCGGTTACGCCATAGACAATCAAACGCCTGGTTACACCATAGACCATCAAACACCTGGTTACACCATAGACCATCAAACACCCAGTTACGCCATAGACCATCAAACACCTGGTTACACCATACACCATCAAACACCCAGTTACGCCATAGACCATAGAACACCTGGTTACACCATAGACCATCAAACACCCAGTTACGCCATAGACCATCAAACACCTGGTTACACCATAGACCATCAAACACCTGGTTACACCATAGACCATCAAACACCTGGTTACGCCATAGACCATAGAACACCTGGTTACGCCATAGACCATAAAAGCCCTAGTTACGCCATAGACCATCAAACACCCAGTTACGCCATAGACCATCAAACACCTGATTACACCATAGACCATCAAACACCCAGTTATGTCATAGACCATCAAACACCTGGTTACACCATAGACCATCAAACACCCGGTTACGCCATAGACCATCAAACACCTGGTTACGCCATAGACCATAGAACACCCAGTTACGCCATAGACCATCAAACACCCAGTTACGCCATAGACCATAGAACACCCAGTTACGCCATAGACCATCAAATACCCGGTTACACCATAGACCATCAAATACCTGGTTACACCATAGACCATCAAACACCTGGTTACATCATAGACCATCAAACATCTAGTTACGTCATAGACCATCAAACACCCGGTTACGCCATAGACCATCAAACACCTGGTTACGCCATAGACCATCAAACACCCGGTTACACCATAGACCATCAAACACCTGGTTACACCATAGACCATCAAACACCCGGTTACGCCATAGACCATCAAACACCCGGTTACGCCATAGACCATCAAACACCCGGTTACGCCATAGACCATCAAATACCCGGTTACACCATAGACCATCAAACACCTGGTTACATCATTGACCATCAAACACCTGGTTACATCATTGACCATCAAACACCCGGTTACGCCATAGACCATCAAATACCCGGTTACACCATAGACCATCAAATACCCGGTTACACCATAGACCATCAAATACCCGGTTACACCATAGACCATCAAACACCCGGTTACCCCATAGACCATCAAACACCCGGTTACCCCATAGACCATCAAATACCCGGTTACGCCATAGACCATCAAACACCCGGTTACATCATTGACCATCAAACACCTGGTTACATCATTGACCATCAAACACCCGGTTACGCCATAGACCATCAAATACCCGGTTACACCATAGACCATCAAACACCTGGTTACATCATTGACCATCAAACACCCGGTTACCCCATTGACCATCAAACACCCGGTTACGCCATAGACCATCAAACACCCGGTTACGCCATAGACCATCAAACATCCGGTTACACCATAGATCATCAAACACCCGGTTATGTCACAGACCATCAAACACCCTGTTACACCATAGACCATCAAACACCTGGTTACACCATAGACCATAGAACACCTGGTTACATCATTGACCATCAAACACCCAGTTACGCCATATACCATAAAACATCTGGTTACATCATTGACCATAAAACACCTGGTTACCCCATAGACCATCAAACACCCGGTTACCCCATAGACCATCAAACACCCGGTTACGCCACAGACCATCAAACACCCGGTTACGCCACAGACCATCAAACATCTGGTTACGCCATAGACCATCAAACACCCGGTTACGCCATAGACCATAAAACACCTGGTTACCCCACAGACCATCAAACACCCGGTTACCCCATAGACCATCAAACACCTGGTTACGCCACAGACCATCAAACACCCGGTTACGCCATAGACCATCAAACATCTGGTTACACCATAGACCATCAAACACCTGGTTACACCATAGACCATTAAACACCTGGTTACGCCATAGACCATAGCACAAAGACTTGGGTTGGATTCCTGGTCACAATATAGTCTCTTTGGAGAAGACTCATCATCTGCATTGTTCTTGTGGAAATGAGGACCGGCCTTGGCTGATCCACTTCATGCTATGGAATCAGAGGACAGATACTGGCACCAAGGGGCCTCAGGACCTGTATAGGACTGCTGCGTGTACCATACACTGTGATACTCAGCTATGATTTAGACCGGTTCACGGTGCATGTACAGTACACTCTGCTTGTGCACATTATGACATGCATTAGTGGTCATATTACAATGGACCTGAATTAAAAACAGAATAACTGAGAAATCAAAAAAGTTACTAACTGGTTTGTGCCATAAGTTTAGTTTTATTTCTGCCCCAGTTTTGCAGGCGTGGCGTACCAAGATGGGGTGGGTCACAGTCGCAGAAGAAGGTGGAGTTGCAAGGAAGGAGGCGCTGTGGTGGTTTCTCCTGTAACTGCTCACAAGCTTTGAGGCTTTGCACACATTTCCATTCCTCACCAGAAAACCTCTCACTTCTGAGTGCACCATCTAAATAATAACACGTTAAGGTCAAGCACATACAGGAGTTGGACACACCTCCAAATCCATTCTCACTGTGCACTGGAGATCATTAAGTCAGGCTCCAAGTTGTTTTCGTAATGTGTTGGGCCACCAGAACACTTTCAGTGTATCTTGGCGTTGATTCTTAATGTTCTCTGGAACTGCACTGGAGGGATGGAGCGCCATACTTCTCAACAATATTATAACCTCATTGGATGGTGGTGGAGAGCACCAGCTAACATCAGTAGGCACCACATCAAACATCAGACCCTTCACCGCATCTGTTCAAGAAGGACCGGAGTGGTTTGTCACCAAACTATCAGTGACCCTGGTGACCTGTGCGTGGGGGCATTTGCTCTGTTCCTCTGCTCATATTATCATATTGTTCTATTAATTTGTCAGCTGTCTGTACTTTGATGTTTTGATGATTTCCAAGCTGATAGATGGCGTGTTATAAGTTTTTTGTTTAAATTAACGAGTTCAGAATGTGATAAACATTTTGTGTATGTGACACAAACCGGTTGATGTCACCAGAAGTAATAATGAGTGTTTTGTAATTCTCTCCACATCCGTCTTGACAAAGAAGCTTTTAACACCTGATTCCCAAAAATATGATATTGTTGTCAAGGAAACAGATGAAGCTGATCAAAATGTGATGGTGTGCGTCTTGGATCCACTTCCACCTCCCTGTTCCATCCTTCTCCATCTCTCCTGTCTCAGCATGTTCCAGAACATTCATTCCTTCCTCTTGAAGGAAAATCTGACCTCACTCATGGACTGCGCTTATTTCCAATCATCTCGTTCACCAGGAGGAAAAGTTGAACTCGTCAGAGCCTCCTGGTTTTGTAAAAGCCTGCGAGTGTTCCGCTGCCAGAATTTGACAGAAAAATGCAGCTCGCGCTGCCAGCGCTTGTTTGTTCGTGATATGACTGTTAGCAACACGGCTTATGAGCCATGTCAGGTTTATTTTTACAGGCAGTAAAATCCCACGAGGGAGCGATGACTTCATATTGTCTGTGATTAATGGTTCTGCAGGAGGACGGGGGCTGGATGAACAAACTGCCAAAATCTCTTCCATGCTGTCCCTTCAAGCCATCGCCAACCTACATAGATGCAAGCAACCACCGTGTTCTCGTGCAAAAAATATATACAGGCTCTGCAAGACCGTCCAGCCTCCACTCAACACCGACACGGTCAAATATTAATTAGCAACAAATCCATAAACGTGTCTGTTCCTCCGTCTGATTTCAACAACAGCAACAAATACAAAAAGCAAACTGAAAAACCAGTCAACAAGCAAATATCCCCCCCGGCGCTGGAATCATTACCTCCAGCTGACAACAAAAGGCATCTATCTTTATGATGTCATAAAGTGGGACTGACAAAGACCAAAAGAAAATTCTTTGTATTGCTCAATAGAGGAATAAAAGGGAAAATTTGATGCACCTTTTGCCTGATCAACACATTATTTCAAAAAATTTTGTCAAATTCATCCGCCAGAGAAAATATCATCTCTATTCACATACATAATGTGCCAAATCAGCATGCAGATGCACCTCTGATTTGTTGTGGCAACCCCGAGTGCAAACCAAGGGAGCAGCCGAAGGAACTTATTTCACTCATCTTCAGCCGCTTACTTCAACTAGGGGTTGCCGGGGGGCTGGAAGCTATGCCAGTAGTCATAGGGCGTTAGGCGGGGTTCACCCTGGACAGGACGCCGGGCCATAAAATAAAACACAGATTAAAAACAGATGATAAAAAAATCAAGATAAGCACATTAAATTGATTTATATCTACAACATCTTTAAAATTCAGATTTGAACAGAAGCTAAAACTGTCTGACATCAATAACACTATGTAACACAGTTTTTGTTCCTGGCTTCTAAGTGTTATATTTCAACTGCTTATGTCTAAAGTCTATGGAAAAATGACGACATTCAGCACAAACTTTGATTTTATTTTTTTTTAATGCTCTAGAAAGTTCTAAAAGTTTCTTGAAATTTCTAGATAATTCTGGAAACTTCTAGAAAATTCTGGACAGTTCTAGCGGTTAAAGAATATTCTAGAAGACTACTCAGTAGTAGTGAAGGCGAATCGAGAATATTCTTGAAAACAGACAAATTTCAAAATATCATTGTCCTGATCACAGAAGCAAAGTTTCTGTGGAATAACAGCTATTTTCTATTTATTTAAGGCATAACAGGTTAGAAAAACACACTGTGTACCCAGGAACAAAACAAAAATAAAAATTTGTTACATAGTGTAATCTGTCTTAAAATATGCACCTGATCTCCATCACAGTTACTGTTAAAATGAATATTATTGATTTTTTACAATGTCACCAAATTTGTGATTTAACGTGACACAGTCAGACCCTGTAACCGACAGTTCTGGTTACTTTACTGATAACATCACTCTCACTTACTGTCTTCTTTCTTATGAACTTAAAGCTTCTCTTCAGTTGTGTTTGATAATGGAAAGTTTCCTGATTAATTCACGTACAATTATTGCAGTGACTCATTGGATGAATCTTCCATATATGTCACGGTGCTTTTCTCCAAACAGCACAAAGGTCATTTATGGTTTTAAAGATGAACCATAAAGAGAGAGAGAAAAACAGTACTTTTGAAATAACATACAATTAAATAAAGAATGTAGACGACCTTGATTTGATTTTAAATACATTTGTTGAAACATCTCCAAATCTTTGAAATCACATCTTTATCAACAGTCCACAATTCATGATGAGCAGTATTATTGCAATTTAACAGTGTGTCATTTAAATAGAATGTATATGCACTTTTTTTAAATGACATTTTTTACTGCTCTTATGCCTTTTATTGAATTTGCACAAGCACTTTTTTAATATTAGGCGATATAACGCCTTTTACACTATATGTTTGTTTTATGTATTGTTTGTGATGGTATGTCTATTTGGATGCTGGAATCTGCAATAAAGTTTGATTGATTGAATACAAGTCATCATAAAATCCTCCATGACCTTTAAATATTAAATATAATATAATATTTCTTGGCATAACTCAAGGATTTTAAGCATTTTCTGCATTTCATCAGCTGAAGGACATAGAGTGATATCATAACACATGATGCAGAAAAATCAGAAGATGGGGTGGATCACATAACCTCCATCCTCCACAGAGGAAAATATAAAAATAACATAAGAGTGCCAAAACAAGTGGGAAAAAAAATTCAGCAGCTGAGGTGCTTCAAAAAAGGTAAAATAATAATAGTAATTAGACATAATAATAATAATAATTAGACATGTGAATTTGCAGCCTGTTTTTTAGTCATTTATGTATTTTTAAAATGCAGGAAAAATCTGTTCAAATGGGGACACTTTTTAAAATAAAAATTTGTTTGCATGTAAAAATTGGTGTGACTCAGACAGGCTTGAGTGATGCTGCAAACAAACTCTGAGCAGTGTGATGTCACATAGGCAGGGGTGTGTCATCACTCTTGTCCAATCAAGTGATGTTTTCATAAACAAGGTGGTGAAAACACATCACATGACTTTCACTGGAACAGCTTAATTTAAAACTTAAAGTGTTTGAACATTAATTGTAGATTTTTATTTTTCGTAATAAATCAGCACAAAGTTCTAAACTTCTACTACTTTGTCATTATGGCGTGATGAGTGCTGCTCAATTAAAGCACAATGAAATTATTTTTTTAAAAAGGCTGTAACATGATACAATGTCTGGAAATGCAAGTGCATAAAAACTATATACAAAAACCTAAGGTTTAATCTTTGTATATATATGCAGATATCACCCATATTTATCATTTGAAATTGTGCAAATGTCTTAAGAACTGCAGTTTTTGTTTTTAAATGTTTGTTATCTTAAACTTAATTAGGATACCAATCAATAATTAGTGAATTAATCAACATGATGTTACTGCAAAACCATGTGATATTTCATCCAGTACGACTTTTTGCACAGTACTGTTTGTGTATCATAAATACTGTAAACCTCTCAGATGCTTACACGTCCCTGCAGAGTATTTCTGTTCTCACAGTAACTCCTGCAAAGCACAGAAAGAAATTATTTTACTAAATCCAAGAAATCACTAAATGCAATAAATCCAGTAAGAGCTGTGCGACGCAGTGCGGGGGCTTTGCAAAGCGGCGACAGGCTCCAGGTGCACAAAGCATGATGGGAAAACAACAGTGGCAGAGCGGTTAGTGCAAAAAATACACACACTGAGTTTGTCCACAATGAAGGCTGCAGACGGATCACTGCAGTGTGAAGATACAGCTGTTGAAATATGGTTTCAACCAGAAGTTACAAGGTCACATATTGTGTGAGATGTTTTGGGAAAACGCTCCGCCTCGTCCCGCTTTGCCCCACCGTTGAGCGAGCTTCAAGGTTGGGTAGGATTACTTTGAAATGTAATCCAAAAGTAATCAGATGTAATAGTAATCAGAATACATGTGGATTACATGTATGCACATACATACATGTGGATTACATGTATTCTTAATCCAAATGTATGTACATTTGGATTAAGAATACATGTAATCCACATGTATTCTTTCAAAGTAATCCTGCCCAACCTTGGTGAGCTTTGTGACATAAAAGCTGAAACACTCTTTATTTGACATGTTTTGTGAGTTTGTCTTGATCCACAGCATTCTGACATGAATGAAGCTCAGAGGACTGAAACCAATAACGTTGGTCTCACTTTGGCTCTGCGGCCTTCTGTGTGTGTGTGTCTCGATGTGAGTCACTGCTGCCCTCCTGAGTGCACAGCAGCCCCACAGTGTGTGTGCGTGTGTGTGTGTGTGTGTGTGTGTGTGTGTGTGTGTGTGTGTGTGTGTGTGTGTGTGTGTGTGTGTGTGTGTGTGTGTGTGTGTGTGTGTGAGAGAGATAGTGTATTACTAACTGAGTCACTGCAATCTGAGTGCACAGCTACAGCACTGAGTGTGCGCTTGTGTGTGTGTCCGTCCGTCCATCCGTCCAGACCTGACTTCCCTCCAATGACTCAACTGCGACTGCGTCCAAATCTGAATCTGATTTTTATTTTAAAGCATTCATTGCAGCAGAAACATGTTTTTCTCTCTAATTTGTGCGTTTGTAGTTTTGTTGCTCTTTTATGGCTGGAATAGAACAAATGTTTTTATTGGTTCACAACAAAGCTTTAAAGTCCATCATTTAAAAATAATGAGCAGGAAATCACGTTCAGACGGCACATGCTGGTTTTTATGTTCATCCTTTTCAACTCAGTCACAATTTGAGTGTTTTTGGACAAACTGACGGCTTTAAACTTCTCACTGGGGTGTTTGAGGTTAAAGGTCACAAGGGACAAATAAAACACTTCAGCATCTGTACGGGTCCGAAAACATGCAGCTGGAAGCTGAACCTCATTGTTTGTGAGTCAGTCTTATCGGACAGCGGGACGAGATACGGAGACCGTGAAGACATCACTGTGTGTAAGTGTGTGTGTGTATGTGTGTGTGTGAGTGTGTGAGTCAGGATGCTGCCTGTAAACTAAAAGGGAAAACTGGCATCATTTCTGTTTGTGTCTGGGTCTTTGTTGGGGGGGGGGGGCTGTGTCTGGACTGATGGGGAGTGAAGAGTCTTTGTGACGTTTTAAATGTTTAACTGGAATCATCGCTCTGTGGAAAATCTAAACATCTCTCAGTCAGCATTTGCCGTTTAATGTGCGCACCGTTCACATCGGCGGCTCTTGGGGGTGTGTGTCATTGGGCTGGAACCCCCTTCCTCCCAACACTTCACTTGGTCCACAGTTACCACACTAGAAAACTGACATTTTCACTCAAAATCATGTTTTCAGGTTCAGTTTCTCTCTAATACTAGGGAGGGGTGTTATTTCAAAACTTTTTGAAATCTATACATTTTTGCATGGAATATGGAAATATACATGGAATAAACCATAACAGTATATTTTTTGGTTTCATGCAAACATTTATAGATTTCCAAAATTTTTGAAATAACACTCCTACTAATACCACCATTCTGTCACTGATCTGGCCCCATAGCGCCCCCTGTAGTGCCCCCCCCCATTGCTGCAGAACTTTGCACCACACTGTGATTTGCATCAGCTCCATCAGGTTTACATCACTCGTAACATGTTAAAAATGGATCATTTCCCTTCAAACAATTCCATTCAGAACCCAGAAACTGGTGAAATTAACAAACAGAAGAATCTGGTCAAATATTATTATTAAAAATAATAGTAATAAGTGAAAGAGAAGAGCACCACCGAAGCAATGCCAGCCTGTATACCTGACTGAGATGTTTGCTGTTAGCTGTTTTTACATCTGTAGGTCCTTCCAAATATTTTAAATTTGTATTTTTTCCCATCAGAGGGTAAATTCTTTGATTTTTTTTAACCATATTAATTCTATCTGCTGTGTCCTGCATGAGAATTACATCATGCATATTAAAACAACTTTAAATTATTATAATATACACATTTAGTTTAACTCCTGCAAGCCTGAGGGCCCCACCCACTAAACAGCCCCTGGAGCCGCCACAGGTGGCATGAAGATTTTTATGTGGCTGATAAATGACGAGAAGTTCTTTTCTGAATGCCTCAACAGGGTTTTTTTTCATAGATTTCAATCATTGTAGCTTTAATTTTGAGTTATTATACCAATTCAGGTAAAAATATGTAGCCCAACAATAAAAGTCTTCTAATTCCTGCAAATTAACTGGATCTGATTGGAATTAGCCTCAAATTAAAGCTACAATAAGAACTTTAATATTCCAGGTGAGTTCAATCTGAACAACAAGCCAGAGGTCTTTGGGCCTGTGCACGTGATGAAGGATGTGTTTGGGTCCATGCACGTGGAGACGCTCACAGGCGTCTCAAAGTAAAAAGGGCCCGTTTAAAACTGCTCCAGTGAGTCACTGCGCTGTCTCCCAGCTTTACGGGAAGCACAGTGTTTTCATTTCTTAAGGGTTTTTTTTTTTTGTGGCGGGGTAGAGGAGGGTCAGGCCGCGGGTTAATGTTTGTCTGTCTGTGTGAACGCTGCGGTGAGCCTGTGTACGGCTGCACTGAAGTTAACTTCAGGGCAGATAGCCCAGATTATCTCACTGGAGAGACTTGGCAAAGCCGCTCAGACAGAAACGGGCTTCTGTGGGCCGGCAGAGAGCAAAACGCCGCCGCTTTAACCAACACTGACAGACGCTAATGTTAGAGTCAGTCACACTGAAGTCTACATGCTAAAAGTAGAATGGCACCTCTGACGGGGCAGTAACAACCAACAAACAGAGGCAAGTCACAACTCTGGCTTTTAGAACCATCAGGCCTTTGTGACATCGTAAGGGAGATGTGTTAGAGATAAAAGGAAACAAAAACCAAAACCTGATAAACTTCATTAGTAAAAGACCATCTAATAATGTTTTCTAACAAACACACAAAGGTCATAATGTCATAATGTCTGGCCCTCACCTGTCGGGTGGTGAAGGTAAGAAAATGACTTTTTTGTTTTTGTTTTTTTTAGACAATATAAGCTCCAGTATGTGTTCATTTTACTCCCATCAACCGACTCAGAGGGTTTTGAGTTGCAACTGCTGAACATTTTTCATTATCTGCTTCTGCACATTTTTCTTTAATGGGATCAGTTAGAAATAAAAGTAAAACCCACTCATTTTTGCCTTATGACACCATAAAGATGAACAAACTGGTGTGTTTCTTCATTAGTGTGAACATGGATGTGATCTCGAACCTACAGCCTGCAGTGGGACTTGACCCAAACTGTCTGAGTCCAAACACTTCCCATATTTATTTACCCCTCAAAACCGGAGCGGAAGTCACGTGGCCAAGAAGATGATCTGAGTGAATGTGTAAAATATGCATGAGACAAGACCTGACAAGACCTGATTCACGTTTTAATCGTGTAAATGTTCTGGCAATGGAATTTTAGATTTGACTTTCCTGTCCCTGGTATTTTTTTTTTAACTGTTGGAATCATTTTGTCCTAAATATGGATGAACTTTTACAAACATCTTAAAATGACTAATCATACAAAATAAATAGTTTTTTGTAAAAATGTTTCACTTCTGAACTAGTTCTAACAGCTGTGTTTTTGGTCACGGTGCCTAAACTGTATTTTCTCACCAAGAATAGCTCTGTTTGGCCAAAGCCCAGTTATCGCCAGTTTTGGCACAAAATTTACATGGCTCCATTTTTGTGCCAAAGCAGGGACAGCGATGGTGCCAAGCGCTTGTGGCTTCCTTTTTCTTCTTCAATAATTCAGAATCTTTCTGCAACTTCATTCAATGTTTGCCAAAACATCACCAACGTTAATCCAAAGAGCTGTTTGTTTGTTTGTCTTCATGAAATAATCCTTTTGAAAAACCAAAAATAAAAATCCTCTGTTTGCCTCAATTAATATTTCTCATCATTGTTCAACCTGAGGGACTAAAATTTATTTAAGTTTTCTGTCAGTTGGTACAGCGTAAACAAGTCAGTTTATTATACATTCAGCAGTAATAAACCTTAAGTTTTATTTTAGAAGTGTCACTGATGTCATAAAGAATTAAAGAGTTGATTTCTCACCTTCCTCCACAAAAACTAACATCATGAATTAGTAATTATCATTAATTCTGCATGTTTATTTAGTTTCTGTTAGTTTTTGATCAATTCTGCAAAAAAGCTCATAAATCCTCCTTGGTATAACGAATAAGTAAATTTAATTAACAAAATAATTTCCTGATTGTTTGTTTGTTTGTTTGCTTTTAAATTATCCAGAGTTGTCAGCCACATTAACAAACAGCTTTTAAAAAAAAAAAAATAATAATAATAATAAAATAATGCATTTACTTATTTATTTATTTTTGCAGAGTTTGTCAGAGGCATCAGCTCTCTGTAAGTGTTATTTTTCAGTTTATATTTCTTTGTTTTTAAGCCTGGTGCTCTGTTGGCCTTCAGCGGCTGTCAGTCCAAACCGTCACCTGCAGCCCACATTGGCTTCCCTGGAAACCCATGGCCTATTTCTGTGGGTCCTGACGAGGGTTTTTCCAGCCTGAGGTGATGGATTTGGTCAGATAAATACGGTGCTGTTTGGGGAGATGGGGGTTGAGGCGCGAGACGTGGATGAGATCACCTCTAAAGATTCCTGAGGAGCAAAACAACAGCAGCAAAACACGACAAGAAGCGCCTGATAAATAAGGGTTTGGGAAATGATTGGCGTTGACTTGAGGACAGCCTGAGGCCACGCGTCCCCGAGTGTCTCACAAACATGCTTCAGCATTCCAAAAAAAAAAAAAAAAAAAAAATCTGTTAGAATCACAATGAGAAGCAGCTGAAAAGTAAAAGCTGCCAAGTTTTAACCACAAACCAGACACACCTGAACCTTATTAAATGACTGTTTGGAAATGAGACAATGGGGGAAAAAGAGGCTCACAGCTTCAGCTTTTGGGGGACACAGCCTCAGCTTTTGGGGGACACTCCGCCACATGCTGCAGCAAATTTTACAATGTATTGTGACTGTGAGACTCTGAACAGAAGCAGTGACTTGAGGCGAAGACGGGATGTCTTTGGTACTTTGTCTCTTTGAGGGACTCTTGAAATTACCTGGAATGACATTGTGTCAAACGTTACCAAGAGACACTCCGATGAGGACAACTGTATCACTTAGATTGTGAAGGACTGTTGACATGTTTCTCTGGACTTAGGTGCGTCTGTGTTGAGGATCCCAGCAGCTGCAGAAGGTCAAGGTCACGCCCACATCTCACCTGGTTGAAGCAGACAAAATTATTACTTTGGAGCGGTGGGGATGGGCCAGCTGTCTGCCTGCATGGTTGCCATCCAGGATCCAAAAGAGTCCTATAGTATGGTGGATGTGATGACAATGTATGCCGCCTCCACCATATTATAGAACTAAGGTTCTCTCCACCTGTGCCTGATGGTTATTAGGATTGCTCAAAACACTTTCCAGCAATATCCTCAAACACAGTAAAAAGGATGATCGTGAACATGCATCTATATTACTGCGGCCTAACACCAAACTGGTGCACGCTAATCTTGACCACATCAGGAACAGTTGGTGGCACATTGATTACCTTTTGCTTGGGGAGGGTCCACTGGTCCTAACATCTGTATTATTTGATCGTGTATATTACAAACCCAAACTGATTTTAAAGTTCAGTTTACAAAAACGAAACATATGATTCTGTTGACATACACTATTAATCGGCTTTAATTATACTGTTGTCTATAAATCTGTTGAATGGTAATTCACCATAATTATATGTTTGTTTGTTTTTTTTAATTGTCACACTTTTGTCACTTTTTAATTGTCACCTACTTTAGTGCAACATATTGCCTATCATAAATCTAAAAACAACTTCAACACGCGCTCCGTAATACTAGGACTAGTGAGAAGTTTCCCTTTTGGTTAATAATGTTAGCGCTATCCATATCATTAGCTTAACTACGTTAGCTTCCCATTTTCAGACTTCAAAGCATTTTTTTTTTAATCACAAATTTGTTTACGTAAGTTGAAAGCGGACGTTCCCTCAAGTAGGTTTGTGTATTTTTGTTAAATTTGTCTGGACAGGAACCACATTTGTTGCTGTTCAATCCTTGAAATTCCATGTATGTTTTTAGCATTAGCATCTCCTCTGACATGAGCTTATGTTGCGTTCAGAACCCTCAGACATTCTGAACGAATCCTCATAAAAACCCCTGCTTCCATAAAAAGTGCATTCATGAGATTACCTCAGTAATTTGAGTCATTGACCTCTTAGCCGCAATAAAGCTAAGCTAATGTTATCTTTTGGGATAAATGAAATGGTCAAAGATGTTTTTGCTAATGGTTGGTGCTGGTAACTTCACTAATTGTGCATAAAATGTGAAAATATTACATATAGCAGTTATTTCTTGTTAAAAATAAATTTTTAAAGATGTGTTTTCAACATTAGTACCACTGTGTCTCAGTAGTTGCAAAGTATGCCGCATGGCTGCGATGCTAACTCAGGTAGCTCAGGTTGCCCAATTTCCTTGTGTGCTTCCAAGCGAAAATTCTGGCCAGACATAGTGTTCAAGGCATTTTTTCCCTGAGCTAGAGGTCGTATTCTCTGAATTTACAAGATGATGTCATCGGTGTGACATCACCATTGAGGAAAAGGCTTTTCCTCAATGGTGATGTCACAATGATGTCACTACTTTGAGCTTTTCCTCATATCTGTGTCTATTGTCAGGCTCCAGAGATAAAATGCAGTTAGCAGTCATTTAAATAAAAATAAATAAATGCAGAAATGTCATTATCAAATAGCAAAATGTGCTGCAGACACCATGTTGGGCAGCGCACTGCGGAAAAATGGAATGTAAACAATAACACCGACTGGTTGTGTTGGCTGTGTGTGCAGGGTCAAAGTTCAATGTGGTGTGCATCACATTCCTCCATGCACAACTGTGCACTACATACACAATAATGAAGACTGGTGCAAAATATGTGTCATCACAATATGAACAAATCTTAAGAGGAAGAAGTGTCTTTTTTTGTGGTCAGTTTCTGCAGAACAGGCAACGTAACAGCAGCTGCTGGAATTCACAGTTACAGTGTGGTGAATACTGCATTTCAGCATATGTACTTCAGTGTAATACTACCATACTGCTGCGGACTAAAAGTACTGAAACTTCGGTGTTTCATCCCTGTTGTAACGATGGTGCATTGACTTTGGACATTCAGTTGAATGGGAGAGTGTCTGTGTCCAAACTTTGGACTGCTGTGATCAGGATGAGCTGATTTTTTTTTCTTTTGACATTTCAGTTTGAAAGCTCATCACCTACAGTCATGGACTTTTGGTAATGACCGAAATAATGTTGTGGATACAAGCAGAGGAAATGAGATTCCTCCTTTAGGTATCCGGGCTTACACTCCTGGACGGGGTGAGAAACTCAACTCTCCGGGAGAGACTCTGAGTAGAGCCACTGCTTCTTTGAATCAAAAGAAGCCAGCTGAGGTGTTCCAGGATCTGGTGAGGATGTCTCCTAGTGGTCTCCTGAGGCAGAGGGAGGTTTTCCAGGTACATCCTACTGGGCAGAGGCCTCAGGGACGACGCAGGACAGGCTGGAGGGACTATATATCCCAGCTGGTTTGGAAACACCTCGGGATCACCTGGGAAAAATCACAGGACTCGGCCAAGGCTAGGGAAGAGTGGGATGAGCTGCTTGATCTGTAGAAGAAAATGAATGAATTTCACTTTGACATTCCACAAAAAAATAATTAAATTAACAAAATAAAAAGTGAAAATATCCTGCAATGAAATGTGTCCAGACAGGGACGATGTTTTTGTCCAACATAAAACTCTGGCACTGCCTGAGGTGTGCACTGCTCGTGTCCTCCTAGTTTCTGTTACGACAGAGAACTGTGAGACAATCAGGACTTAATAGCGGTTTATTGTGTCTGCGGTTGCAGCCAGGTGTGGCTGCCGCCGCCACTGCCGTCATCGCTCTTCCACCTGCACAAGCTCGGCATTGGCTGAACTGGGCGTGCACGTGGTCGTGCACACGGTGGTGGCTGTAATTTCAGGGTTAAAGTGACAAAGTGGGCTGTAACCTAATTATCTGCAGAGAAAAACCACGAGCTCCAAAGGTGTCTGTGTGTGAAACATCTGGAAGGCGAGCGTGCAGGCGGGAAAATGAGGTCATCACCGCGGCTGATTGATGTGACATCTGTTGTTACTTACACTCCTGTGACTTCGCCAGCGTCTCCGCTGTGGGCATGAATAATGCACATCTCCACCAAAACATGACATCTCCCACTTTCTCCTCCTGCGATGTAAACTTCACTTCCTCGTTAGTGACCCATGTCAGGGCGGGGCCTGTCTCTCTCTTCGTGTCCCCTCGTCCTAGTTTTGTTTCCACACCGACGTCTGCCATCTTCCATCCAGTTCAACAAGTTCAGTCTTCACATGCTTTTGTTTTTGGGTTTCTTCAAATTGCACAAGAGGAAGTGGGCAGGCGAGTGTGCGCATGTGTCTCCTAGACAATGCCACCCCCCCCCCCCCGGCTATGAAAGTGATTGACGTTTTGTTCTGATTGTGTAACAGGTGAGTCATTCCAATCATTTCTGCACAGGTAAGTCATGAGAGGAGTGTTGCTGCACACGTTGACATTTCTGAGTTATTTGTCCGTTGAGATGAAGAACTGTCAGCATGTGTCACAAATGGGTGGCATATTGCGTCCCAGATGAGCTTTTGACAGCCAGACGCAGACGTTTTGCCCCCTAGAGGCCCTGAGCAGAGCCGCAGGACAGCGCTACCAAAGCAAGGTCATGGTCGGGGTCAACGCTGACCAGGCAAGAACCAGAGGCTCCACTGAGGGAGCAAGGACGGAAGATGGGGGTGGAGGAGGTGAATGGGACAGTGGGTTAGGGGATGGAGGACAGATGTTACTGTCACCATCCATCAGGAAGCCCAGGGGTGACATGGGAGGAGGTCAGTCCTCAACCATGGACTCATTTACGGCTCCGACCCGCCGTCCATCATATCCTTGTGCAGATGTGGATCCCTGCAGCTGATGCACATTAGTTGTTTTATACATTTTAAAAACACAGCAACTCTTGTTCTAATTTCACTTGCTCCTGTTAGGGGGCGCCACAACAGGTCATTTGTCTCCCTCTCACCTTGTCCTCTGCATCATCTTCTGTCATACCAACCGCCTGCCTGTCTTCCCTCACCATGTCCACAAACCTCCTTTTTGTCCTCCCTCTTCTCCTCCTGCCTGGTGGTTCCATCCTCAGCATCCTTCTCCCTATATACCCCGTGTCTCTCCATCATCTACATACACAGAGCAGAACAGGCAGGAACCAGAGGTTTAATTTCTCTGACTCCATCAGAAACTCTTCAATCTCAGTCAGACTGAACCACTGATTTTGACCACTGCTCATAAAATTATTTTTCTTTTTTAAGTTCTGATCTGCTGGCAGTCATTAAAAAAGAAAAAACCTGATGGGATGTTTTTGCAGCAGGAGTGTTTTGAGCACAGCTTCAAAACCTCCACATGTCAAACGTAAAGGACTTTGAGATGTTTGAGCTCAAATAAACAGAATCAGCAATTATTTTTCCAAAGTCTATAACTGGGAACAGTGATCTCAAAAACAACCTGAGTCCCATCAGCTACAAATTATTTTTTGATTTACCATTGAATTCACATACACTGAACAAAAATATCAACTCAACACTTTTGTTTTTGCTCCCATTTTTCAGGAGCTGAACTCAAAGATCTAAAACATTTTTTCCATACACAAAAGACCTATTTCTCTCAAATATTGTTCACAAATCTGTCTAAATCTGTGTTAGTGAGCACTTCTCCTTTGCCAAGTTAATCCATCCCACCTCACAGGTGTGGCATATCAAGATTCTGATTAGACAGCATGATTATTGCACAGGTGTGCCTTAGGCTGGCCACAATAAAAGGCCACTCTGAAATGTTCAGTTTTGCCAGGATGTCTCTGTACATTGCTGCATTCATCTTTCCCTCAATCCTGACTAGTCTCCCAGTTCCTGCTGCTGAAGAATGATGCTGCCACCACCATGCTTCCCTGTAGGGATGGTGCCTGGTTTCCTCCAAACATGACGCCTAACATTCACACCAAAGAGTTCAATCTTTGTCTCATCACACCAGAGAATTTTGTTTCTCATGGTCTGAGAGTCCTTCAGGTGCCTTTTGTCAAACTCCAGGTGGGTTGCCATGTGCCTTTTATTAAGGAGTGGCTTCCATCTGGCCACTGGAGCTCTGACAGAGTGACCATCGGTTCTTGGTCACCTCCCTGACTAAGGTCCTTCTCCCCTGATTGTTCAGTTGTCTACCTCAAGGAGCTCAAGGAAGAGGCCTGGTGGATCTGAACTACTTCCATTTACAGATGATGGAAGCCACTGTGCTCATTGGGACCTTCAAAGCAGCAGAAATGTTTCTCTACTCTTCCCCAGAATTGTGCCTCGAGACAATCCTGTCTCTGAGGTCTACAGACAATTCCTTTGACTTCATGCTTGGTTTGTGCTCTGATTGTCAACTGGAGAATCTTATATGTAGACAGGTGTGTGTTTTTCCAAATCATGTCCAATCAACTGAATTTACCCCAGGTAGAATCCAGTTAAGCTGTAGAAACATCTCAAAAATGATTTGTGGAAACAGGAGGCACCTGAGCTCAATTTTGAGCTTCATGGCAAAAACTGTGAATATTTATGTACATGTAATTGCTTAGGGTTTTTTGTTTTAATACACATTTTGCAAAAATCTTTAAAAAAGAAAAAAAAAATTCACATTGTCATTATGGGGTACCGTGTAGAATTTTGAGGAAAAAATGAATTTCATTCATTTTGGAATAAGGCTGTAACATAACGAAAAAAGTGAAGTGCTGTGAATACTTTCCAGGCGCACGGCAACGTGCCTAACACTAAAATAAAAGCTGCTCTGTCTCTAGTTATATAAATAAGGTCAAATATGTGACCAATTTAAACTTTAAAAAATAATCAGTCATGAAGAGGATTAAAAATGTATAGTTATTTATTTCCTGCCATTTCAAAAAATATATTTAATGAGGTTTTACTATACTTTTTATCACTGGGTGATCATCTGCAAGCAAAAAAGGCTCTGTGACTACTAATTATTAATAAGGTCAAATGTGTGACTAATTTAAACTAAAAATAGGCAAAAAACAAAAAGTACAAATGAACTCAACTACATGAAGGACATTAAAAATGTGCAGTTATTTTCCAATGGAATTTAGAAAAATGATTGTATTTACAATCCTTTCATCATTGATCTTCTGCAAACAACTGAGAATGAACTCAGTTTATCTGACGTTAATCAAATTTTTCTTCGTAAATGTTAACTTTGAGAACATTTGATGCATAAATACATAATCAGATTTTTTTCTAAGATAGCCACAAAATTGATAAAGATAATGAAAATGATTTAATTAATTTCTTGTTAATCCTGTTAAAAATGTAACCTAACCAGGTAAAAATGCAGCAAAGAGACATCAGCAAAACAATTATGTTGTTGTTTTACTCGCTGCAGTTCAGCAGCGTCACGTGTCTCAATGTGCATTTCAGTGTAACGTGCACAAAGTTTCACCTTTTGTCTTCTATTGGATGTTTGATTAAACATCATATACACAGAATACACACTCAGATCCCAATTCAGATCAAAGTGTCCTGACATATTGATCAATTGATTTAATCCTGCAGGTTCTTGTGTTGATCCCACAGACAGGATTGTTAAAGTCTGACGGTGCTGATGCACAGTCAGCAGTTTTTCGAGCTGGGTTTGGCACACGGCCTGAGCTCCACCTTCCTCTCAGACATAATAACATCCTCAGGTTGACCTGAGTAATAACCGGCACTTATTGACTGACTGTGGAGCTCCTGTTTGCAGTTTTCAGCTACTGTGAGGGAAAAACATGTTTTGCTGCTGCTCCGTGGCCGCAGACACAAACAGCGAGAAGGCCATGGTCCAGACGTGGACTTCTGGGTGACACTCAGGTGGAAACATCTCAACAGACGCCCGTCATTACTGTCAATATTCAAATAGTAAAGACGATGAATTCTGCAGTGAAAAGTGCCAACATTAAGGAATAACCGAAGGGTTGCCAAGTCTTTTCTCATTTCCATCCCCAACTCATCCTCAGCCAAAAACCAGATCCACATTAAACCGTAGGTCAGCTGTAATGGGATTAAAACACGCGTCCTTTAGAACTGCTTCTGCAGATTTCTGCTGTCAAATATAACTCGGTACAGAATTATATAACGTCAGTTGATGCCAGCAGGGTGCCGGGAGACAAACAAGAACCAAACGAGTTTGATCTGAAATAAATATTCTGCTCGTGTCGAAGGAAAAAAGCAAAGTCCTCATAAAGACGCCTGTGAAAATCACTCACAGGCACCTGGACCACACTTTAGGAACCACTGGAGGAACCATTTGGTGCTTTTAGATGAAGCAGTCCTTGACAGACCTCACTCCCCCAAGAACTACACATCCCCAACAGCACTGCTAGAAGGAATCCGGTACGAATGTTCACTTTTGTCACTCACGGTTCCTGTTGAGCTGTGAGGGTTCCTACCCTGAAGTTGGAGCTAAAAGACCCCTGAATGTCATTCTAAGAACTATGATAACCCCCCAGTTCCATGCAGGAGCTTCCCCTAACAGCTTTTATACAGCTTTCGAGTAGAGGCGACAGCGCACTGAATGACATGGTACATACATATAATACAAACAGGGCACCGCAGTCTCGTTTGAACCCCTTTGTGATATCATGGGATTTGACCACTTATGGGGGCCTCCGCTCCCGTTGTGCAGTATATACACAGCATAACTTAACACGGGAAAACGGTGCACTGTTTTGTTTTCAGCTGCAATCACTGAAGGAGTCACAAAAAGTGCTGTTTTTTCGGTTCCCATTGGAGAAGGGAAGACGAAGCAAATGGGAGACGTCGTATGAGCAGTGGTTAGGGTTGCCAACTGTCCCTTGAAAAATGGAATCGTCCCTTACTTGGAAATAAAAGTGTGCGTTCCGTATTGACCTGAAACGGGACGCAGTTTGTCCCGTATTTCTGTGAGAATCAAAAAGTCTGTAAAATGTCAATGGAATTGACTGGCGCTTTATATGGAAACTTACGGTAAATTTGATCCCAGCCTCTCTCCTGCTCTTCACCAATGAGCTGACAGACACGAGTTGACGATACAGAATCACTCTTATCTCATTGGTCGAGGGACATCTGCTCGCAAGAAGATACCGGACGAGAATCATGAGCCGACGACGGTCTCGGACGACCATAGCAGCATGGCTGATACCGACACAGACACCGACACTGACACTGCAGATACTCCTACGAACAGCAATGTCTGTAACGTCGTTACTCCTCCTCAAAAAAAACAAAACAAAAAAGAAAGCAAAAATACATGGGCAAATGGGAAAAGGTGCGCGACAACAGCTGTAAGTATTGTAAGTATTGTTTACTTTTTCAGACTTTCACTGTTACATTGTTTTGGATTATATATATTTTTTTGTTAATTTATACACTTTTATAACAATAACACGACAGAGAAAGATTTATTTTTAAAGACATTTTTTTTATATATATTTTGAAGCAGTACAGGATGCTCATATTGAAATTGTAAGTGAAAATTTATTTTGCACTAAAAATAAATTGCTAAATAATAATTTGTTTTCCGCATGTTCATATCATAACAAATGCATGTGTGCATCTACTTAAATTCAGGGTCAAGTCAATAGTCAAATGGTTAAAAATCGTTTCACACACACGCTGGGAAGGGTGAAGGTGATGGTCAGTTGGCCGGTCCATGGAAATAGAGACTGGAATGGACGTCACGTGACTGGCCGTTACTGAGGGTGGAGAGAGACCTTGATCCTGTTAAACAGAAGCGATATGAGGAGAAAAAAGGCAGCCAGTGCTTCATCATCAACTGCACGAACCACAACAACAAATTCTCCAATACTAAAATGAACTGAACAAGAGCCTTAATGTAATTATGTAAAACAAATGTCTATTTTAAAGTCGTTACGCTGCAATTTAATGTCAATATACTGAGACTATAACTCAACGCCATAAGTTCTTTTCATTAAGCTGCGTTCACATGCGGAAACAAAAATGTTTAAATATATTTATGTCTATACATATTTGCAGCTGTTGTTTAATATGATGTGTACATGGTGGTGACAGGAGGCATTTAAATTTGAACAGTGTGGTTGGAGGGGATGGAGGAGGTAATTTTTACCCTGACTGAGGGTCAAAAGTCATCGATTCTGAATGGCTTTATATCTACTTGGAATAAAATGTTAGTAAAAATCTTATATATGTTGTTGTCATTAAAATACTAGCAGTAATATTACAGTGGAAAAAGCAGCAAGATAAATGAGCACAATGTCAAGGCATACTTCAGATTTATGTTTTAATACATAAGGATTTTTTTATCCAGACATGTATGGGTTCGTTAGACCTTTTAATTAGCATGAATACAACTTACAAGGCTTCATTTATAAAAATCCATCGAGAATTATGATGACAGGAAAAAAAAATCACAGTAAATGAACAGAATGGAATATTTTCCACAAATTTCCACACTTTACATAAAACATTTTTTTCTACCTAGACATGTATGGGTTCATTAGAAAGAGCAATGAAAGGGCTTTAAAACAAGACTACTTTTATTAAAATCTGTTAACAAATAGCGACAATAGAGCGAGAAAAGCAGCACAGTTTGTCGTAATTTCCCCACATTTCTGCATTTTACATAAAAGTTGTTTTTTTTTTTTTAACCCACACATGCATAGGTGCATTGGAAAGAGCTTTCAAAGGGCTTTGAAACAAGCCTACATTTATTAAAATCCATTAAGAAATAGTGACGCTAGTGCAAAAAAAGCGGTCAGTTTATTATTGATGAGCTGCACATTTCCACCCTTAGTAATGGCGCCTTCCTGTCCTGAGTGATGCTAATAGATAGACGCGTGCATGTCCATTCCAGTCTATATTTCCATGGGCTGGTCAGCCCTGCCAGTGAGGTGTCCGTTATTTATTTTTCAGAGAGTTGGCAACCCTAGCAGTGGTTAGCCTACAAAACCACCTTGACACGTTTGAGCTCCAGGTCATAAATAAACCACAACACATGTCCACTGCATTGTCACTTTTTCTTTGATTTTCACTTTGTTTGCATGTAATTTGCCCAAAAACTCAGAGAAAGTGCCATGTTTCTGTCCCCGGCAGGCGGTAAGACTGCGCATGCCCAATTAACATTTTTCTTTTAAATGTAGTTTTTTATCCCCAGCTGACCAAAGGCCCAAACAGGGATTATGTCGTGGTGATTTCCATCTGTCAGTCTGCCCCAAAAAGGGTAGAAGCGTTCTGAAATCAACCCATCTCACACTTTTAGGAGGAATTTTGTGAAACTTGGTCCTTGTTATAGGCTGATCCTTGTTACAGGTTGGTATTACACATATTATAATATTGTACAGGCTTGACAAGTTATGGGCCTTGATTAGCAAACCTGGACACAGCCAGTTTCATGAGAGGGTGTCTGATTTCTGAAATGAACTCCTCATATTTTTAGTAGGGACTTTGGGAAACTTGGTCCAACTCCTTGTTATAAGTTGGTAATGTGCACATTTTAATATCATTCCAGTTGGGCTCATTTTACCAGAGATATGGACCTTGATTAACAAAGCTAGACTCCCATCAGTTTCATGCTTAGGTACTTGCATTCTGAAATCAACCCCACTCCCGTTTTTAGATGGAACTTTATGTAACTTGGAACAGATTCTCATTATAGGTTGATAATATGCATATTATAATATTATACAGGATTGACACATTTTTGGCAGAGTTATGGCCCTTGATTATAAACCTAGACACTGCCAGTTTCATGAGTGGGTGCCTGGATTCTGAAATCAACTCCTCACATATTTAATATGAATTTTGTGAAAACTGGTACAAGTCCTTGATATATGTTGATTATACTCATATTATACTATCATTTATATATCCTGTGATGTTTATCCTGGTTTATGAAAGAAATTCTTCACTAAAATAGCTAATTTTACAGGTTTTTTTTTAAGTGAAATAGCTGATGTGTGTTGATAAAAAAAAATGTTATCAGATACCTTGAGATGTTATCAGAATGTATTAAGCACTTGTACCACAGCAGTATTTTCCAGTGGTGCGATTTGTTTTAATTTGTGTTAAAATATTTTATTACTCTCACAGTTAAACATGTGGCAGCACTTCAGATACCTTTATTCACTTTGCAGTTTCCATTGAATTGGAGTGCCACGGTTACTGAAAGTACCTGGAACCAGATGACACAGCTACTGTGCACGCGCATGTAGAGCAGTGATAGTGCACGTGTACAGTGTTTTTGTTGTGAATATTTGACAGTTTGTGGAATGAAAAGTGATGAAGACAAACAGAGTGAAGACGTCTTTGTGCTGCATCTCTCTGGAAAACAGTGAGGCTGTTCTTCATGCAGACCCACAAACAGGCGATTCATCGCAGGTCACAGACAATCCTGACAAAACGCTCGCCTTTAAACAAACTCAGGGCCAGAGACGCTGACAGGCCGGGCTGTCCGACCCATCCAGAACCAGACAATCAGGTCTTTATGTACAGAGAGTCCTGTACTTCTTCATGGGTGTGTAAGACAGGGAGTGACACACACACACACACACAAACACACAAAGTGTGTTCCAGTCAGGACAATAAACACTGACTGGAGTCACACATGTTGACTGAGCACAGCGAGCATGGTGCCAAATGCTGTTGCACAATTTGCAAAGGTCGACAACAAGTGGAAGCTCTGTTCAAATAGGTTCTATTTTAATAACGGGCCAAAATTAGCAACATTACATGTCACCTCGATGGGTGAGAAGATGGGAGGATGGAGAGGGAAACGAAAATTGATGGTACGAAAGCATGAAAAACATTTGAAGATTGTTGTCAGCAGGAGAGGAGTGTGCATTATTAAATCCAGCGCCGTGACGCAAACCCACAGCCTGTAATCAGTCAGACTAGACGATATTATGCAACAGTGAATTACAATTTAGAGTCTTTCAAGTCTGGATGAAGAGGAAGGTGCAGAATAACTGAAAGCCTTGGAACCTGCTGGCTTCTTTGTCACCTTATTTAAAGGAGGCCTTCAGTTTGAAAATGCAGAGCACTGGAAGGTACGTAAGGCTTTACGAGAAGAATACACTTGACTGTCACCAGCAGCTGTTCAAAAAATCCCCAAAAAACATTAGATGGTTTAGCCTGAAGCCCACAATTTTCATATGCATTAGTGGTAAGTGATTTTCTTGTTACTCAAATTTATTTGTAAAGCACTTGAAAACACACACACACACACACACCAAATAAAACAAAAACGGCAAACACATAAAATGTTAAAAAATACAACTTGCAGCTCACTGTAATTTGCAAGAAGAGAAATCAAAACAAATTAATCATCATATACAATGAGAAAAATTTGTTTTAAGCCCTGACTTAAGTTCCAGTTTTCCTGGCAGATATCAGCTGGTAGGCTGGTCCATAAAGTCGGACACTGATAGACAGTGGTGGGCACAGATAACCAAAAAATTAACTTTGATAACAGATAATCAGGTAACTGAAAAGATATCTTTGATAAAGATAAAACGATAAACCACCCAAAAACGTATCAGAAGTTACAGATAACCAATAACCGATAAATTCCAATATTGTCTCTGGTACATTTGCAACTACTAATAAACTGAATTTGAGTTTTAACACTATGATCGCTTCTGGTAGCATCAAAAGTGACAACAGACCCAAACAATGAGCCCACACTTCTGTCTTTGAACATCTTGCTCCCTGCTGGAAGCTCTTGTTTCACCCGAGTGTCCAGAACATGCAGCCTCAAATCAGATGATACGATCACAAAATTGATCATCGATCTTCAGCCTAGGGTGCTCTTGTACCATGTACACTTATGAGCATCCTTAGAACAGGGAGGCCGTTCCTCCCAATCACACCTCTCCAGGTGTCTCTGTCATTGCCCACGTGTGCGTTGAAGTCCCCCAGCAGAACAATGGAGTCCCCCACCGGAGCCCCATACAGGACTTCATTCAGGGACTCCAAGAAGGCTGAATAGTCCAAAATGCTGTTTGATGAATACGCACAAACAACAAAAACAACCCGAAGACGCAAGGAGGCGACCCTCTCGTCTACTGGAGTAAACTCCAACGTAGTGGCGCTCAGCCGGGGACTCGGCCGCATTCAGCTGACAGGGTAATAAGGTCCAACCCCTATCAAGGAGAGTGGTTCCGGAGCCGAGGCTGTGCGTGGAGGCGAGGCCCACCAGATGTAACTGGTATTGCTCCACCTCCCGCACAAGCCCCAGCTCCTTCCCCCACAGCGAGGTGACGTTCCACACCCCCAGAGCTACAGCCCCTGCCGCCCGGGTCTGGTAAGTCGAGGCCCAGCAAAACAATTGTTCATTTTGTGATAAAAGCATGGAATTTGCCACACATATTCTAAATTAATGTTTATTTTCAGATATGGAGCCATCCTGGAGCTGACCTCTAATGAGCTACAGGGGTCACTAAAGAATTACTCAGGGGTCAAAATTTAAAAATGCTGCAATCATGTTGAAAACTACACCACATTATTTGTCTGATCATAACTACTCCAAAAAGGTATAGTTTGGACTATCTATGACTGAATGTTCTGGAGTTATGGGGTAAAACCTGCAAAAATGGTGACAAAGGTCAGTTTCAGTTTGTACAGAGGTCAAAAGTTAAAGTTGCTCCAATTTTGGTAAAAAGTGATGCAAAAGGTAAACCTCAATTTGTGACTGTAAAATCCAACATGAACGTCCGCAAATCATCAGACACAACAGATTTATTCCCTAATTGACATTTACTGTGTTACTATTGCAGCTTTTTTCTTTTTTCTTTTTTTTTACAGATTTGATTCCTTGGAAAGTTCTACATTGTCATTATAATTGTTATTATTAATGATATTGTGGTTTTTCGGTCACACAACCTCGCAAACCCATTAACAAAATGCAGCATACTCTGGAAAATATGGTAGTCAGGTTACAGAGTATGTGGACCTAAAAAAAAATTGTCATTATGATTTAAAAAGAGTAAATGTTGTTTGACAATAAATGACTTCATACAACCACAAAGCCTGAATGATTTAAAAGGAAGTTTTTGTATTCTTCATATTCTCTGACAAATGGGCAAAAATTGTGCCAGGTATGTTAACTTTTAGCACAGCTGTGTGTGTATATATATATATGTGTGTGTGTGTGTGTGTTTCTAATTTTACATACAAACATAGATTTGGTGATTTTTTTTTTTTCCAGGGTGTGTTTCTAAATTGTGGATTTTTTTCAGATGACTAAATGTTACATCATCTTGCTCATCATGGGATAAAGTGTTTTTTTTAACTGGTACATTTACAGAATGTTAAATTTTGTTTTTAAACTGTATTTTTCACACTTTCTGCTCTCCGTTATCTACAAACACTGATTGTGTGTCTATCACACTGACAATCTGTTTATTTTATTTTATTTTTGTTGTTATCACAGATTTACGTGGACGTGAAGCAAAAACAAGAAGGAAAAACAAAAAACCCCAGTGTGTTGGAGCTGAAGCAGCTCAGGCTGCATCAGTAGGAGGAAGCTTTCACAACAGATGTTGAGGCGCTGGCAGGAATCGCTTCATGCGTCTGCTGCGGCCTCGTCTTCTGCCTCTTTCGTAAACGCGTAAACATCTACAGGTTTCATACGAGGCATCTTACAAGAAAGATGTCTGCTGAGAAACTTCTTCTTTCCACTCATGCTTTTCGTGTTCTCAGGAACGTGTCTTTCCAACCCGCTGATAAAACTCAAATACACAAACTGATGCGCATCTGCAAGATAAAGTGTGGTCAGACGCAGCTGACGGTTTGACGTTGGTTTGTGCGCGGCTGATTGCTGACCTCAGCCCTCCTGCTTACAGAGAAGCGCAGACACTCAGACGCTTCTGTGAAATCCTCCCCCTCACTCGTGCTTTCACGCTTAAGGACAAAACATCAACCACGTTTCCCCTGAAGCCAGCACAAAAACTGGAACTGGTTGACCTTTGTCAAAACTGACAGGGAGACAGGAAACTGAAATCGACAGGCAGCTGGACGCTTCAGCTTGATCTTTGATACGTGACCGTGCTGCACTTTGATGATGGTCAGCTGATAATTAGGGGAATTACAGCGTTTCTGTGTTGGTACACTCACTGAAACCGGTGACTCAAACCGAGTTAAACCAACACCAACATATGGATCTCTGTGGAAATGTTCTAGAGCGCGATAACAGAATGGTTTCTTCTTCTAGCTGCTGCATGAGTGGTGCAGATTTTGTGGTTTCAGAGCAACAAGGGGGGAGCTTGAAGATCAGAGGGCTGAGGACTCACTCACTCGCACAGATACCAGCACACCACTGTGCAAGGCGCCCAACGTCAAACCAAGTACCCCTGTGACCTCCAGCCTGCCAGTTGAACTTCCAGACCGTTGTCTCCATGAGTGTAAGACCTGAATATATAGACGGCTGAGACATGGGCAGTGGAGATGGACAAAGCTGGGCAGGACAACAACCAAGAGAATCATAGAAACGACTGAAGTTGGAGAACTAATAAAGCAGATGACAACAGGCTGAGGTGGTTTGGAGAAAACTGGGAAAGCTGGGCAGATATGAAGCAGAAGAATAGAGATAAAAGCATTTGGGCTCCCAGCAACACTTTTGGGTCTTACCACCCTGATGGACTTATGTCCAGTCAGGTGTACCGTGGGGATCCTCTGAGCCTACTCCAGTCACAGAGGTCCTCAGCAATGAGGGAACTACATGCTGAGTCATGCTTAGTTATTGACTCGCACCTCGTCTGCCCCCACCACCCTCAACTTCCCTTCAGCTGAAACCAATTAGCCTTTAGATTAGTAATGCTCCACCATCATCGTCATGGTTGTGACCGTCCACCACACTAAGGCAGCGAGTCTTGGAGGGGATCTGATTTCAACATCTCATGAGAAAATCTTCTTAATGCCTTCCTTTGCAAGTTTTTTTGAGGCATGTCCATCTGGGAATGTTTCTGTGAAGGCTCTCAGTTGTCCAGGTGGTTACCATAGTAGAGAAGCTTGAATCTTCGACTAGATTGCAAGCAACCCAGTCGAAGATTCAAGCTTCTCTACTATGTCCATCTGGGAAAGAACTCACAGGTAGACCCAAATCATGGTGGAGGACTCATGCTGTAGCTGGCCTGAGGATTCCTTGAAATACTCCAAGAGGAACATTGGAGGACACGGCAGGATTCCAAAGGTTTATCTTTGGGATCTGAATCAAATGAGTCAAAACAATGAGTTCAAAACTGAACCCCATAAAAATATTAAATGTTAGAAGACTAACCAGCTGCGAACTGTGACCCCACTGTAGATAATCAATGAAAATGGATTGATTAGCCATTAGCTAATCACACTGTTGGATTTTGTGCACATATCCTGACATATGAATCCAGCCAGCATGAAAATTTTATCATAAATAAAGAAACTCAAAGAGTTTGGTATGTTTTATAAATGTAGTTCATAATGTTGAGATTTGTTTGCCGTTATCGCCCTCTACTGTACAAAAGTGGATTAGCAATATCATGTTAATCAGCATGAGTTCAAACAAGATAATGCTGTTTGTTAGTTTGCGTGAACAGTGAGGTCAGGTGACAATTCATAACTGGCCCCAGGTCAGAGTTCACAGCTGCCTGTCAGTCTGAATTTATATCAGTAAGAGCCAGAGGAGGTGATGTTCTAAGGTGTTAGGCTCGAGATCAGAAGATCCTCAGTTCAAACCCCAACCTGACTGGAAAATCACTGAGGGCCCTTGGACAAGGTCTTTAATCCCCTAGTTGCTCCCGGTGTGTAGTGAGCACCTTGTATGGCAGCAGCCTGACATCGGGGTGAATGTGAGGCATTATTGTAAAGCGCTTTGAGCGTCTTATGCAGATGGAAAGGCGCTATATAAATGCAGCCCAGTTACCCGTTACTGTCCCGTTGCTATTTATTTAGTGCATTTTACAGTGTGACTGCACAATCCACTTCCATGATCCACCAAGTTCTTCTGAAGGCACCGTACTGTGAGCTGCACCAAAAATTACACGGCTATGTTACAACTTGCCAGCCACAAGCGTAACCATCTGGGGTTCAGGGTATAATTGGCTGTTTTTGACTACTTTTGGTTTTACCTTCATAATTATCCTTAAAAATCTTGTTTACTTTGTCTTGTTTGTTGTCATTGTTTTCAGCACAACCTCACCTGTGTGACCTTACAGTCGTACTGTATTAACACAATGAACCTAAATTCACACTAAACATAAAATCTGAATAGAAAATAGGTTTTCAAAGGACAACAGACAGCTGACTTGGATTCACCGGCAGATACTTCACCGTCTGTGACCTTTGGCATTTAAAGTAAAGATAATGGACAGCACCTTATGTTTTGGTGACTAAGCAGTGTGACTGATTGTTTTGTCCATGACTGTGGTAACATGAAATAAGTTTCATTGAATTAGTTTCTTAAAGATAGTTTCACATATGTGTGTCATATATGGGCATGTAGTGTTGCTATGGTAACTCATGTCTGTGGAGCTTCCTGTTAAAGACTTTTTGTTTAAGCTGAAAGTAGCGTGTGGACACTGCATACTTTTACACGATTCTCCTTTGCTGACCATCATCCTGCCACTTCCAAACCTTCAGTGTATTCCTTTTACCCGCCTGCAGCCATGTTCAAACCGCCCGCTCCCATGAGATGTGCGTTGGCGGGACCTGATCCCAGTGCAGGCCTCTACTACCAACAGTGGTTTTTATTTCAGAGAGTGCTCCGGCACTGGAAAAGCTTCTGGTTTGCACACAAACATCAGCTGACAAAGGACCAGCAAGTAGCACAGAACTTGGTGGACACATTACCACATGCTGATGGGGACATCTTTCCCAACAGCTGGCAGCTGGTGGGACGTGTCTCTCCTGTGGGGTCCTGTGAAGTAGGAAGGGCTCTCTGTCCTCCGACGTGAGAAAACACATCTGTAACCAACCATGTCTGAGGAGAGTTTGGCAGGATTGACCACGATGGCAGCACCCTATACAAAAGACAAAGGAACTTAACCCTGAGGATGTTGTCAAAGACTTCATTCAGGCTCATCCCAGGCGCCTCTGTGTGATTTGAACATTGAACACTGATTCATATCGCCAAATGTGCTATTCCCAACATTCTACTTTCCTGCCTGGTTGTTAGTGTGGAACCTGACCATTATGCAGAGTGTAAAACAACACTGTGACATTTGATATCAGAAACTGAATTAATTAATGCATCATCCATCTCAACTTGTTAATAAAATTATAGCAATTACCTGTTCCAAATGTCCAAAATACATGCTTGAATCGCCTAAGACTGCAGGAAAATGCACCCTTAATTTCAAAATTGTGTGTGTGTGTGGGGGGGGGATACCCCTGCAACCCCCTATTTAACCCCCTTCAAAGAAACCTAGATCTGCCCCTGCCTTGGCACTTGCATGAAATTTGGCTCTGTAGTGCCGCACAATTTGTTGTGCCAATGCGTGTCATTAGATGATACACACCTTGACACTTGCACAAATTTATCCCCTACACTGTCACAGAATCTTGCGTGCCAGTGAGTGACCTCGTTGCAAACACTGTATGTCAACACACTGACATGCAGTATTTGCGAATAGGTTGCACAATGTTCATGGCTAGTTTGCCAGAAATTTGGAACATTTCGAAGTCTTCTTTGCGCACTGGCGTGCAGCCACACACAGTTCAAGGACAGTTTACAACGAGTTTACTTATTGGCACCCTAAATTATGTGCCACTGTGGGGATCAAATTTGTGCAAGTGTCAAGGCACCTTTACTTTCGTCTGTCAAACATCCACTTTCCAGTACGCGATATCTTGAATATTTCCATCATTAGCGGTTCTTTTGGGTGACCTTGCACAGTGGAATACATCTGATAACTGTGTTAGATGTTATGAAAATGTCTGTGTAGATGACAAATAATCATAAGATGAGCTGCTCAGGTCCTCATGTATGTTGTGATTTTAAAATTACAAAAAGGGAGGCAAATAAAGTGCCAGGATGTCTCGCTAGAGGTCATCTTAACACCGTGAAGCTTTAAGTCAACATATCCAGCCAGTTCAAAGTTTGGAGTTCATGTTTACATTTTGAATTAAAAGACACGCTACGTTTAAGACCCTTGATAAACTCAGACAAGAGTTTAAACTTGAAAACAGATTCGTTCCGGTACCTACAGCTACGACACGTTTAAGAAAAAGAAGTAGAGAAGCACTTATCAGTGTCGATTAATGACATGATTTTATTTTTGTCAGATGGATATAAAAGAACTCCCATTAAGATCGTATTGAAATTCTATAACTGTCTTCAAAAGGGCAATGGGATGAACTCCTTATATGTAAAATCAAAATGGGAAGGTGAACTCAGTGTATCATTGTCTGGGAGTGATTGGCTTTCCATGTGTAACACAGAACAATCCACAACTAGCTCGAGAAGATGGCAAGAATTCGGATGGAAAAATCTCACTTTTTTTTTTTTTTTTTAAATATTACCCCACATATAAGGACCAAACAATTTCAGCAACAGCAGAAATGCTGGAGAGGATGTGGGCACGAGAACGTCAATCACTCCCACAGCTTTTGGTCATGTGCAAAAAATACACACATGTTGGAACAATGTAATTCAACTGAAGGAGGAAATTTTAAATTCTAAAATACCTAGAGATCCACAGACTGTGTATCTGGGACTTATACCTGATGAAATAATTAAAAAGAAAGACACATACCTTTTCAAAATTCTGTCAATTGCTACTAAAAAGGCCCCGACAAGCAGCTGGCTGAAAATTGACACCAACGTCAAAACAATGGCTGGACATTGTCGAGGAAATATATACTATGGAAAGATTAACCTTTCACTTGAGAATCAGAGAAGAGAACTTAAAAAAAAAAAATGGCAGAAATGGACTGCGTTCAAGATTAAATTCCAGCCATCATGGACTTAGACAATGTGTCTGTGAAACTCTCCCCAGTTTGTTTTTTCCTTTTATTTTTGTTATTTCCTGTGTTCTGATTATGTTTTACTACTGTTCTTGAAAAATTGGTTAAAGAAAAAGTATATTTAAAAAAAAAAGAAAAAAAAGGACATGCTGGAGAAATGTTCTTCTTATGAAGACCCAAAAGTTGGACTTTGTTTTTTGTTTTGTTTTGTTTTTTAACCTGTAACTGTCTTGAGTCATGTGTTTGTTTCCAGTTTGGACCCAGTGAGCTCTGATCCCATGCTTACACTCCGAAAACGCTGCAGTCTGCTGGAGGACTGAACGGTGAGATTGAGTGCCTTCTTTCCGTTAACGGGAGGCTTTGGACGGGCGACCACGGCTCCGCTCTGGGAGCTGCAGAGCTCCAGGCTGGACAGAGCAGCGGGTTGAAGGGACGTGATGAACACGGCGGAGGTGGGTCGGGTGGAGTTCTCTCTGGTGGGAGGAGGAGGAGGAGGAAGCGACTCTGGTGTCGCACCTTCCTCTGTCATCTGCCACACTTCTTCACTCTTCGTCTCTGCTCCTCTATCTCCCCTCGTCTCTTTCCCCTGGCTGACAGCAGGGTGTCCTCCTCGCCTCGTCTGCCCCGCCCCAGACGTTGTCTCCTCACTGAAGCTGCACAAAGTGCTCGGGGGGTTCTGGCCTCGTTCTGGTGGCGGGGAACCCCCTCTACACAGACGGACACTTTCATTGTTGTCATCATCATCGCTGGTCGAAAGGTCAGTGCTGGGGGAGCGGCTTAGCTTCTGATGCTGGGCTGAGGTGAGGCGAAGAGCCCCTTCCATGAGACCAGTGGGGGAGGGGGCCGCACTCAGGAAGGGGTTCAACAGAGCCATGTTGGGCTGATGGTGTCCAGACTCCTCCAGATTCTCAGCGATGTCCTCCAGAGGCTGGAAGTGCATGTCCTCCTTAGGAATCCTGTCAAATGACACCAGGAATCAACACATCGTTACCTGAAGAACACCACCCCCCAATACCCTGGAAGCCTCCTGATTACATCAACTACTGATCTCTACATCCAGCCTTATAACACTGGAGCACAGCCCCAGACGTCAGCCTGCAGACATCAATGGAACTAATCAAGTTGCGCAGTTGAGGCATTTCCATAGTTGTCATTTTTGTTTTGTTTGTGATCATAATGTTAAGAATCATCCTGTTTGTAGCCAAATCCAACAAGGACCCATCCGGTACACGCAGCAGTTCCACAGTGTGGTGGGTGCGTCAGGACGTGGCACTCGCTCCCAGACCAGACCTGCTTCTTCAAAAAAAAAAAACACCACAGTGCCAACCACATACAGTTCGTACGGTCGGACTCACATCATGTCAAAGGTCGACCCCTGGAAGGAGGGTTTGCGGAGGACAAAGAGGGTGGCGGCGGTGTAGGGCGGCCGGGGGTTGGAGTCGTTCCAGTAGCGGTCCCTTTCCATCACAGGCAACTCGCCGTACATCTCATCCACCGCCATCATGGACACCTGCAAAGTTACGAAAACCAATGAGCCTCACAGCAAGGTGGCACTGTTTGAAAAGCTTAGGTTTTACATGCTGGACCCAGTTAACCAAAACTTTAGGAGATGACACAAAAAACCTGGAAATTTCTGTCAATCAGCCAGTTGGTCTCAAAGTCATCATCATCTTCTCCGAAGGGGTTAATTAGCTGCTCGGCAACCTTTAGGGCAGAGCCACATAGAAACAAACCGACTCACAGGTGGCAATTCGCTGTTACACTATGAGAAGACGACATGTGACTGTCTCACCTTCAGCCAGCCAGCGTAAAAGAAGAACTGCAGCAGTGTGAAGATCGGCACATACAGGTCAAGGTCGTGACCCGGGTAGCCTTGAGTGGGGTCCAGGAACTGACGACCGATTATACAGACCAGAAAGAAAGTGTAAACGGCCAAAGTCACCACCTGAGGTCCAAACAAAGGGAGTTAAAAAGACTACATGTTCCTCTTTGAATTTTATTGTTTTTAAAGAGCTGCAACGGGCAAAAAATGGCTGAAGTGTCTTGAGAAATGTGCAGCAACACCCATAATTCTGTCTGGGTGTAGAAACTCTCTCCAGTTTGATACATCCATAACACGTGGCGCTCTGTACGAGTCCCTGATTGCTGATTACTCCCGCAACCCGTCCCATCAGAGAGGGGGCGTGACAAGCAGCAGCTCCTTTCCACTTAAAGGGAAGGTACAAAAACATGCCTTTCTCTTTTTTAAAAAATGCCCTTAGGGTTACTTTGGGCTCCAAACTTCAATATTCGTTTTTAAAAGACACAAAGTGGCCGATCGAAGTTTGCTGAAAATGCATCAAATGTGACCCCTTTTAATGAAGACAGTTATTGAGGCAACTCAACCGTTTCTGTGTTGAATAACTGATATTAAGTTACCTTTTAAGAAAGTTTGAACATACAAAGGGTGTAAAATATGCCAGTGAGCGACATCATAGAGAGAAGCGTATTTACCTGTGTGTAGACCAGAGGCACGCTGATCATGTCATAATGAAACAACATGCTGCACTTTCCTCTGAACACGTTCAGTTCCTGTTCACAAACAAACTTTAATCACCAAATCTGATCAATAACTGTCAAACGGTATATTATTGCTATTTCTTTTTGTGTTTGCTCCTTTTTTGTGTAGTTTTAAAGTCATGTGTGTAACTCCGCACCTCCAGCAGCAGCTTGAGTGTGTTATCATCTTTGATCCGCCCTTCACATCGAGCTGCAGCGGCCAGGTTGGTGAACCAGACACAGGGGATCCAGTATTTGTTAAATGGAGAGCGGAGTCCTTCAAACTTCTTCCGCTCCTCTCTGGTCATGAAGCCTGTCACACAGCGCACTAAAACGTCACACCTGAGAACGTTCTCCTGCACTGCCCCCCCGCCTCAAACTAACACTGTCACTGTGCAGACTGAACTGGGATTCTACTAAAAGCTGCATCATGTTTGTTTAATGAGGAAAGCACTGAGCAATATGTACACCGGTGCTTTATGATGTCATAGTTGATGTGCGAGGGTGTGCTCGACTTTGGTTTCTCGAAAACTCACTCAAAGATGTACAGATGATTTCACAATCTGCATGAATTTCTGCCATTTCTTTTTTGTACAACACACACACATGCACACAAAATACAGCACAGATCCAAGCTTTATATATAGTATATTAGATTGCAGGTCACTCCTCACACACAGGGTCACAGTGCTAAACTTCAACGATGCACCAACTCACCAGCTTCCACCACGTGGTCGATGGTGGGAAAGCGTTTGAAGACGGCTGTGCTGACAGAGCGGAGGATGAGTAAGGACGACAGACTGATGTAGCGCATCATGGAGCGTCTGAGCAGGCGGCCTCGCTCATCGCTTCCTTGGATCCCCCCCGAAAGGATGCACATGAGCGCATCAGGAAGCGGGATGCTGGTGTACTGGCTCCACCATCGGTTCACCACCAGGGTCACGTAGAAACCTGCCCACAGCGGCAGAGAGAAGACACACAGCAGGTAGAAGGAACGTCTGAGTATTTAGTGGATTCAGATTGAACCGGCCTGATTTGGGTAAAGAGCCGGGGTCTCCAACCCCACTCCTGCTGCAGACATCAGAGTCTACTAATGAGCTGCAACATGCAGAGCAGGTGACCCCCGTTATAGAAGATCAGCACTGGCTTAATAAAGCCTCATCTGTGTCCATTATTTTACTTTTCACTGGTGCAGTAAAGTCGTCTGACGGCGTTCTTACCCAGCACAAAGGACATGGGGATGAGGCCGGCATAGTGGTTGCAATAAATGGCCACCTTCTCAAAATACCTCTTCTGATCATCATCAAGGAAAAATCTACAAAGGTGGAAAAGACTCCTGTTTTAACTTCGTGTCACGGCTGAAATGATGCTCACCTGCGTCTTACCTGTACGTGATGCTGATGGTGGCGTACATGGCGAAGAACGCCAAGAACTCTTTATACAGCACCTTGTAGATGCTCCCTTTCCAAGCTAAAAGCAGCTTGGAGAAGCCACAGAAGCGGGCGTTTGCTACTTTGCCCGTGTAAGTGACAGTCATCGGTGACAGGTAGGTGTGGCCAAATGAAGAGCTTGCGAAAAAACACTTCCAGTGCAGGCGGCCGGCAGCATGAGATACAGAGTTAGAGTTTAAGGTGACACCCTGTGACCTTGCTGTTTTTTGTTTTTTTAAAGGAAGCCTCTCCTTACCTTCAGCTTTGTGTTTTGTGCTGATGCACTCTGCTCACAGCATCTCCACAAACATCTGCAACACACTGGACTCGCACTGTCCCTCAGCAGTAACTTGGCCACCTCGTTCTCTGGACTCAGAGGTGATGTTTTGCATATGAGTGCACAGTCATGACATCTTCAGTCAGTGCAGCCAGTGCGCCCTGGGGTAAATACCCCAAACCAGGAGGAGGAGCTCGTTAGTGTGCCCTCCAACTGGGAGACTTCAAACTGCTGATGGACCACAAGCGACAGGCCGGAGTGCACAGTACAGTAGCAAATGAGAACAAGTGGACCATGGAAAGGCCTGGTAAGAAATAGCTGCCCCTAATTACGACTGTCAGACCTGAGGAACTCTTCTAAAGAACCTTTTCCTGCAAAAACACTCTGCATTTAAGTTCATAATATTCCTGAGAGGTGTTTCGCTGACATGAGGTCTGCTGTACGTGAAAGTTCTGCGTGACTCCAGCTGGAAATCGCTTCAGCGGGACGTTTGTTTGTTGCTCCCGAGCAGTGATGTTGAAGTGAACTGAGGCTTCATGCCGTCGCCGCCAGCCTGCGACTCAGTTTGGTGCATCAGGATTAGTAGACTTCATTAAACAGTTGGTAGGAAACACACCCCCCCCCATCCCCGAAAAACAACAAAGACCACGAGCGGCTCAACTGAAGAAAGTTTTATTTTAACACTCGCAATATAATTTAAAGAAAATCTGTAGAAAACAGATTTATGCAAAAGCGTTTAGTGAGAACATGAACAGATTCCGGGTTTAGCTTGACGTCTGGGAATAAAAAATAAAGTTAAGCCAATCGCACTTCATTTAATAAACAGGAAATTTGCATAAAATTTGCTGTAACTACTCCTTAAATCATTAACAATCAGCTCTTAATGACTTCAGTTCTCCTGTGACCCCTGAATGAGCCTTTAAATTTTACAATTCAGCAACTCCAAAATAAACTGTTTTCACATCCAGCGTCACCTTAATCACAGATATGATGAACTATGACCCCCAGTCACCAAAAGCGCTGCAGTTGACAGTGAAGAAGCCATTTAAACTGTAAATGTAGACAATCTGTTTGTGTAAAATGTACTCATCCCACTTGTAACATTTCCTGTTTTTATGACAACAAAGAAAAAAAAAAGAAAAAAAAAGTGTCTGACTCATATGAAACCATCAGGCTGTAAAAGTGATCATGAGTGTGATAATGAAGGGAAAGTATTCATATAACTCATGACTTTTAGATTATTTAAGTGTTCTTTTCCCCACTTTGACACTAAAAAGTATTTTTTTTTAACTGTCTGAACAATGTCATAAAAGACAAAAGGGATGAGTGTGTTTTTATAGACAAAAGTATAATTGTGTGATTCGTTATGTAACTGAATGACTGCAGAACAAACTGCTCTGGTTTACATTATTGTAATAGCAAAGATTCTCAAAAATAAAAATAATTTAAGACTTTTTGTTAAACATTTTAAAATCCATTTTCTTCCCGTCATCACATCTGTAAGAATCCACCTGAACAAATATGGATTTAAGTTACTGACTTCTGCATTGTGTTTGTGTTGAAATAAACTGGAGAATAAAGAAAACCTTCACATCCAGAAGCAGTTTTATCTCATGATTCAGTTTCACATCAAAGCTGGAAAGTCTGAATTTTACATTTACAATATATTTTTTTAAAGCACACCTGTCACAGAGATGGTGAGTTGGAATAATTCTGTACCGTTTGTCTGACATGTCGCGTACGCTGTGTGTGTTTCAGCGGCTCGCCTTCAGGAAGGATGTGCGCCTTGTGGCGGTGGCGGCGAGCACGCTCTGCACTGGATGGCTGAGGATCACTTTGAGGTTGCTGCAGGCTTTGAGGCTGGCAGGGGAGAGCTGGGAGGGGTGTGGCCTGTGGAGGTGTGGTCCGTAGAGGGCGGGGATGTCACTTGTTTGGGGGTTTGTAGGGTTCCAGTAGTTGCTTAGAGAATGTGTTAACCTTGTCAGCACCTCGAACTTCATGTGGCAGCAGTGGTAACTTGATTATGTGGAAGTCTTCATAAAGGTCCTCCATCTGAAACAGGGACACAGATCGTCAGCACAAACCAACACCAGGAACATTCAAGGGCCGTGCTGCGGACACCACCAGGCAAATTCATTCTAAGTGACTTTACCTTGAACATTTCAGCTCCAAAAAAATTTAACTGTCACCCCGTCTTATTTTCACCAAAAGTAAACTTCTGAAATGAATAAACAGTGGAGATCTTGCGGCACATTTGAGACACTTTTGTTGCCATCTAGTGGATGATGCGAGTATTTAATTCTGGTAAACTTCCTACTTGAAACCCAAAATTCAGTAAAGAAATAAAAAGGCATTTATAAATGTCACATATGAATACATTTTTTTTTTTGGCACACAGAGCTTTGACCTGTTATCATGAATGTAAAAATTGATTTTGAGAGTTCTACAGTTATTGAATTTTAAGATACGAAAGTTTACCAGACAAGCACAACTTCCAGTTGTGAATATACAAGTGCACTGATTTATTCAGTGTATTTGACTATGAGAAATCACAAACTCTCTCAGGTGCTACTGTTGTGTGAAACTGGTCATCACAGGTGGACAAATACTGCTCAAGTGTCAGCAACACCACAGAAGAGAGAGATGGCGGCAGCGGCATTTTTAGAAGTCAGTGTGATGATCTAGTGGTTAAGGTGTTGGGCTTGAGACCAGAAGATCCTCAGTTCAAATCCCCGCCTGACTGGAAAAATCACTAAGGGCCCTTGGGCAAGGTCTTTAATCCACTATTGCTCCTGGTGTGCAGTGAGTGCCTTGTATGACAGAACCCTGACATCGGGGTGAATGTGAGGCATTATTGTAAAGGGCTTTGAGCGTCTGATGCAGATGGAAAAGTGCTATATAAATGCAGTCTGTTTACCATTTAGTGTCAGTGGGACCAAATCTTCAGTGCTCCAACCACTTCAATATTTACAAGTCAAGTCACATCATAAATTAACTGCAGTAACAATGAAAAGCTTCCAAATGCCAAATAATTTAAAGACAAATCTTGACCATAGACGCTCACAACTGTTTTGAGTGAAATATCTGCAAGAACAATATTATTTTCCCCCATTCTACTTGCAATTAAGAACTGCATTATAAACCTCCAGAAACAAAAAACAAGTTTTTATGAATTGGAAAAGGTCTGTTACAAGCTTTAACAAGATTCTATGCGACTGTTCTTTATTTGAAAATTAATGGGCTTTTCAAACGGAGTCTTTTGCTGACATACTAATAAAGAAACCACAGTCTAAAAACACCCATCAGATTTAATTAATATAATTTACTTTTGTCTTCACGCTTAAAGTACTTAAAGGACCCTGACATTTCTGTATTCTACAAATGTGAAACCTGGTACACAAACAAAAACGGTTCCTGAACTGTTTGATATGACAGGTAGTACAACATATACCTGTGTGCCCCTGAGGACGTGTCTGTTGGGAAAAGAGGCTACAGACACACCGTACACACAGACCGCTTACCTGATCAAGATACTTGGACTGAATTTTATGGCGAGCTTCACACATTTTGCATGGCCTCTCTGTGTCGGGGAAAACAAGTTGGTTCACGATGATGTTGTGCGTGTCGATGCGACACTTGGCTAGTTCCTGAATCAGCCGCTCTGTCTCATATAGGGACAGAAACTCGGCGATGCACACACAGATGAAGGTGGTCTGTTCCTGATGACAGGCAAAAGTGGGAGGAAGGAGAGTTTGAGAGAAGATCTTCTTCACATCATCTTTATAATATCAACAAAGTGGAACCCAAACACCATTTTCCAGACTATAGATTTTTTTTTTTTTTTTTTTTACCGACTTTGGGAAGTCCTGCAACTTGTATTCTGAACCAACGTATATGTGGAAAAAAATATTGCATTGTCATCTGTGGTCACAAGATGGCACCACTGACACATGACAAGCTACTCATGTATAATGAATGAGGGACTGCGATTCACACTCCGCAGCAGAAGGTGGCAGTAATGCATCATTAAGCTGGATGCCAACCGCCATTAAACAAGACAGTCTGAATTAGACACACATTCTGTGTCTTGGAACAAGTTTAAGAAATCATGTTCTCAAACTGAACAGCTATGCTATGGAATAAAAACTACTATTGCCTTCATACTATTTGGCAGTTCACTTGTTTGGACTGTGTGAGACAAGAGCAGCAATGGTAGGTCAGCAAGCCAAAGCTCAGGTAAATGTTTCCATTATAAATACTTAATACATGGGTTTTCAAACATTTAATTACATTGCACGTTTACCTCACCTGTGATCCTCTTTTCAGTGGCCAAATGAAGCAGTTTACTTGGGTTTTGCACCTCGTGCAATAACATTAATTAGCTTGTTAACTCAAAATACAGAGTTAGTGAGTAGAAGCTATCAACAATTAAGGCACTGCTTAAAATAATTTTGCTTCTTGTTGCATGAAGTGGGAGCATCACAGTTCAAAAACAAATATGACTTACAGACCAGTGTAACTTATTGTTTTTCACTCTTCATGATGCATTTGAGACAGATGTGACTAATACGCCGGTGCAACTTATAGTATGGAAAACAGGATAAAGCAAAAGTGTAGAGATCTACTGACAGGACTAACGTGCTACAAAATCCCCTCAGCACCAGAGTGGACCACTGGTCTAAGCATAGTCTCAAATTCTGAATAGAACATGCTTGTTTGATATAAATATGCATGACAGTTTTGGTGACCTACAGGGTCTTTGAACTGCTCGCTGACTGAGCGGATGACTGGCAGAGTCTCCTCAAGTTTAGAAGCCAGCTGGTCTGCATTCATGTCACCCAGTCCGAGCATGTTACACATCTACAAACAATGAGACACACAGATGCTTTTAAAGGCAGAGTTTGTCCTTAAAAATCAGGCCCCCAAAAATGACAATGAATACAACATATGAATTATGTCACCAACTTTATGAAACACTGACCACAGTCACATGAGAAACCTGATTTTATAATCCAGACCAGAAAACCTTCTTGACAATCCTCACCTGGGAGATGAATGGACTGATCTGGTTCTTGATCTGCATGAGGCGACCCAGACCCCGCTCCACGATGGTGGGAAAGTTGAGGAGCCTCAGCGTGTGTCCAGTAGGAGCAGTGTCGAAAACGACCACGGAAAAGTTCATTCCCTTCACTAACCTGAGGTACAGAAAACAGCCTGATGAAGCTTCAGGCCAACTGAGAAAAGATCCAAATCCACAGTGACAAAGTACTTAAAGGCTCAATACTTCTGTTTATCACCATGACCAAGTGGTAAGAAGAAAGAAGTGAGGTTTGGCTTTGGAATATCTCCATAGGTTACCTCATCACCTCGGCGTAGCTCATAGCTTCATCGATCCCAGGGAAGGCACTCATGGCCTCCTGCATCATCTTTTTACCCATACTGAGCATGTTGTCCTCCTCAAAGAACTCGTCAGGTAGCTCAGCCACGCCCAAGCTCGGGTCTATCTCCTACAAGCACAAGCCAGAGTTGTGCAAGTTACTGGAAATGTTTATGTGCTTCTGCTTGCCTTTTGATTTGAGAAACAATGATGAACTCCAAAAGCAGAAGGCGGGACTTCAAGACATTTCTGTGGGGACATCCTTGGGTCAGGGGAGAACTGACTGAATTTTAGAGCAGATCCTGGTAAGACTGCTTTCCTGGTATTTCAAAAACACACCACACGGCAACACAAGGGTCAAAGATACCCCACTAGCTTTCAGAATTCTTTAATCCCTGCATCCTTTGTGATGATCCCAATTTAACAGTTGGATATCATCACATTGGCAGAAGTATGCACTTTCTGGGTTTCAGATGGTGCAAAAAGTAAAATTAAATTTACATGCGGAAACTGTATAAACATGTTAAATTTGTGTAAGCACAAGTGTTAAGGAAAAACGGTACAAAAACCTCCACGTTTACTTCTGTGAGGTCAAAACTCGAGGGTGAAATCAAACAGCCTGTTCTTGTGTAAAGGCTTATCAAATGCAGACAGAGCACTGTGACACTTGGTGATGAGCCAAGTGTCACATCTGTTAGGGTGAGACAACAGGACCTGAATTTAAGAACTATTTTTGTAACATTTTGGACAGCGACAGCATTGGGTAATTTCACAAGACTGTCACATCTGTTACCACTTTCAAAGGTCCTGCTGTGATCTAGCCCTCCCACAGAATTATGGTTTGTCCAATATTTCTTCATCCTATTGACGATAAGAAGTCTCTGACAAGGCTAAATCACAGTGAGACCACTGACAGCGCTAACAGATGTGACACTCGTGGATATTATCTCAGACTTGTCAAAAACTGAGTTTAGTGCATATAGCGCCCTGACATAACTACATCAGTCACTCGCAGGTGACAGAAACTCACTTTTATTTACATGTGGAATTAGGAACAGGAGGAAGCAGACCTGACTAACTGGAGGTTGAAGTTTCTGACTTACCTATGTTTGATTTTTTACTTTTGAAATTCCATAAAGATTTATTCTTTTTGAATTTAATCTGTCTCACAAGTTTATCAGAATGCACAAGGTTGTGTGGTGCAAAACATTTTTTTTTTTCCACACTATTATAACATGGTTTTGAATAAAGATTTCTCATCAGACCTGTTCACTGACCTAATTGATTACCCAGGACTGGCAGATCGACAGGCTGGGGTGCTGAGCTCCTTGAAATAATGGTTGTAAATTTACAGTTGTGTTCCAATCTGTCAGCCACAGTTCAGGTTTTTGCCAGATTTACTGTGTTAGAACTGACGATCTACTACAAATTGATCAAAATCTCCCTTCCCAGTAAAAAGTATTTTCTATGCTTTTAACATATACAAGGTCTGTGATAAAAGTAACGGACCTTATTATTTTTTTCAAAAACCATATGGATTTGAATCACGTGTGATTACATCAGACATGCTTGAACCCTCGTGGGCATGCGAGAGTTTTTTCACGCCTGTCGGTTACGTCATTCGCCTGTGGGCAGTCTTTGAGTGAGGAGTGGCCCACCCTCTCGTCGATTTTTTTCATTGTTTAGGAATGGCTCAGAGACTGCTGCTTTGTTTGATCAAAATTTTTTCAAAACTGTAAGGCACAACTGAGTGGACACCATTCGATAAATTCAGCTGGTTTTCTGTAAAAATTTTAACGGCTGATGAGAGATTTTGGTCTGGTAGTGTCGCTTTAAGGACGGCCCACGGTGCCCGACGGCGATCTGCGCTTCGAGGCGGCAGCGTCTCACCGTTTCAAGTTGAAAACTTCCACATTTCAGGCTCTGTTGAGCCAGGAAGTCGTCAGAGAACAGAGAACTTTCAGAAGAAGTCGGCATGAGGAGTTTATTCTGACATTCCATTGTTAACGGACAATTTGTAATGAAAGAACGTGCGGACAAAATCGCATGTCGGGCTGGACCCGACCGCGGGGGGTCGCGACAGGAAAAACACCTCCGTTGGAAACCTTAACGGGCAAGTTGGAACATGCCCAAGCTGTTAAACAATTTCTCAGTTACTCACTTGTTGAAAGCCATCAAAAGCCGCCTGAATTTTACAAATGGTTTTCAACACGGAGGTGTTTTTCCTGTCGAGGCGCACACAGATTTGCCGAGTCATCACGGAAACGACTCAGCGAATTTGCGCGCACGTCTTTCATTACAAAATGTCCTTAAACAGTGGAATGTCCGCATAAAATCCTCATGCCGGCCTCTTCTGAATCTTCTCTGTTCTCTCACGACATCCTGGGTGAATTAAGCCTTAAATTAAGATGTTTTCAGGTCGAAACAGGCCGACGACAGCGCCTGGAAACACTGCGTGACGTCCTGCTCCGTGGGAAGTCCTTACAGCGACAGAAACACCCCATAATCTCTCATCAGCCGTTAAACTTTTCACCGAAAACCAGCTTAATTTCTCGAATAGTGTCCACTCGGATATTCCTCACAGGTCCAGAAAAAATGTTGATAAAGCAACGCGCGCCATCCGCAGCGGCTATTCAGACAAAGAGATTCCGACAGGCGGGGTGGAGCACTCCTCACTCAAGGCCTGCCCACAGGCGAATGACGTCACCGACACGCGTGAAAAAACTCACGCATGTGCACGAGGGTTCAAGCATGTCTGACGTAAAAACATATGAATCAAATCCATTTATTTTTTGAAAAAAATAAAAAGGACCGCTTTTTTCATCACAGACCTCATATATTTAAACATTTACAAAATTGGGAAACACCTGAATTTACAGAGGGCAGGAACTTTGAACCTTTTTTCTAAAAACTTGAATATTATGGGATAGCAGACTCGTAAGAAACATATGTAACAGGCGTTTTGACTTGCATGTGGAGCTCAGAACAGAAAACAAAACTTTGGTCATAACAGCCTCATCGCTTCAGCACTGCTGAGCTGACTAGAGCTGCAGATGCACTGAAACGACTCATAATCTCAGTGAATGGATATTTGGTGTTATTTGTCCATTAGTGTCATGAAAATAACATTTCTGGCCTGGCTTCTCATTGGCCTCATTTCTCACAGCGTTGATGACTGTATTTGCAATTATCATGGTGCACGATCACAGTTAATCATTATGACACTGGTGTACCACCCACTCCTGCATGCAGCAGTTGTGGTTGTCGTTTTGTGTCTATCAATGATGTTCAACAAACGTTTGAGGGAAAAAAACAAAACAAAACTGCAGAGCTCCACAAGACTAACAAATACAGCTGTCAAAACATCTAAAGGCTAAAGATATTTTGATGAGTTGTCTATTCCTGAGCCTTAAAGAGACAGACCTCAAATATGTGCGCACGAACACACACACACCTCAAATGCTCGTCATTCCATTGTAGGTGCTGATGGGTTTGTGTTTCTTACCATAGCAAACAGGTTGTCATAACCTTTGACCTTTGTAGGCACCTTTGAGAACTTCTGGTCAAAAGCATCAGAGATATTATGTGCAGGATCCGTGGAGATGATGAGGACACTCTCCCTGACCGCAGCCAGTTGGACAGCCAAACTACAGCTGAGAGACAGGAACTGTGATTAGAGCGTCTAAAGTGTTCCATCACACAGTCAGTGGCTTTTAATGCTGAATCCAAAGGTCATACTCAAACATATGATACGATACACTTTATTGTCCCCAAAGGGAAATTTGTCTTGGACTTCAAGTGCTTAGCAAACATTCCTGTCTCAAAAATCGATAAATACAACAACAAAACAGTACACTGCTTGCATGCCTGTGGAATATTCATCAGCATATTGCACATTTCCCATAATATAATTTACCATTAAAACAGCATAATAAAACAAATAAAAAACAGATTAAAACAAATTAAAGCACACACCTTACTTGTACACATACACTTGTGTGCGTGCACATATATACACACACACCTATATACATGTATATACATACGCATATCTACATATAAACACACACACATATTCACAAATGCACACACATCCATGCACAAAGCCCTTGCTCCCAGACAACCCCTACAGCACTCAGGAGTCTGACTGAGGTTGGAACAAAAGAGTTATTGTATCTGTTCAGTTTGCACCTGGGGGTTCTGTATCATCTCCCAGATGGTAAAAGTTCATACTCCTGATGGAGGATGTGGGACGGATCACAGAGTATTTTCTGTGCTTGCCTATAAACAGACTGCTCATAGATGGTCTGAAGGGGAAGAGTTCCAGTCTGTTTCACACACACTGTGAAACAGTGAAGTGTGATTCTTTAACTACAGGCACTATTGGCCTTGTAAATGTAATTTCCACCACACCATTGCCTTACAATATAAAGCGTCTTGGGGCAACTGTTTGTTGTGATTTGGCGCTATATACATGTGCTCTGATGTCACTGTTTATCTCCATAGAAACTACCCAAACAATCTTTCATACAAACTGTTTAGGGACATTACAGTGTTGTGGTGGAAATTCCGGCAATAGTGTGAGACAACTACATTTTGTTTAAAAAAAATCACAACAGCTGTATGACATTGAATACCCCAATTATGTTTTGATTATTTTACTGCTATTTTATTCAGAGATATTTTAAAACATTAGAAAAAAACGTTTCTTTACCATTCATTTTTAATCATTGAAGATCAAAAGTCTGGGTGTGGGACAAGCACAAAACGGCAATATTTGCATATAATGATGCTGAAAAAAGGTGAAAAAGTCATCATAGACTACTATAACAAATTTCTTAACACACTTTCATTGTAAAGATAACTATAAAAGTGTGAAATTTCCCCTTTTTTCTGTTTTTCATACAATATGATCAAAGGACATAATAAGTGCCCGAAGTCTAAGAATCACCCTGAAATAAAAAGAAGAAAATCACCAAATGCTCACATCTGTGAAGGCAGAACCTGTGCGTTGATGGTTTTCACCTTAGTAATTTCTCTGCTTTCCTGTTTTTCTGGCCGACTGATTTGGCTCTTTTTCCCCCTGTCCAAGGTACGGATAATATTGCATAGGATTGCAGGATTGACTGCTACAAACCACAGAGTGCTGGACTGACCGTGAGATGCCAGGCCTGAAGCTGGTGCCACACACTGCAGTCTGCATTTGAAATGGATGTTGTCACAGGAACAGGCCAACTGACGGGATTAGGAATGCTGGATGAACCCTGTCTGTGGTACAAACGCCTGCATGGACTTCTCATCAAATTCATCTTTTCTTTTGCTATGCTATGTTGTTTGATTTCCTGTTTTCTGTTTCTTCAGCTTTATAAAACTGCAAAAACCTTGTGACTGTTAGAATGGTCTAAGCAGTGGGTACCCCTCTGAGTCTGGTCTGCTTGAAGTTTCTTCCTCAATATCAGAGGGAGTTTTTTCTTACCACTGTCACCTGTGTTCTTGCTCTAGGAGGTTGGTATGGTTAGACCTTACCTGTGTGAAGAGCCTTGAGGCAGCTTTGCTGTGATTTGGCACTATATAAACTAAATCAGTTTAATTAAGTAATTAATTGCGATCATGGTGGAGAGTTTTTTTTTTTTTCTCAGGCTGAGATTAACGGGCAAATGATGACTTTTATTTTGGTCATAAACCAACGTGTAAAAGGGCATAACTACTTTTTAAGGACACTGCGTGTTCTGTCAATTAAATGATCGAAAACAACATACATTACGTATGTAAGATGATGCTAAAAGGCGCTAAGCTGGCAAATGTTAGTTAGCAACAGAGCGTCAAACATGCCGGCAAATTAACACCAAACACAGAGAATGACTTAGAATGTTAAATTTACTGTAAAACATCACATCGCAAGTCAGTAACATGGTGATCAGATTCTCAGCGCGTAAAAACGACTCAGATTATTTAGTTCTTTTTAATGACTGAGCTCCACGTCAGCTAGCTCTCCAAGCTAACGGTGACAGCTGAGCGCGTAACGCTTCCCTTTAACTTACCTACATGTGGTCTTACCAACGCCTCCTTTCCCTCCCACGAATATCCACTTCAGAGATTTCTGCTCGATTATATTCTTCAGCGTCGGTTCTAAAGGCTCGACATCAGGCGCATCTTCAAATTCGTCTTCCAATGAAGCTGCCATCTTCCCTGTGTACAAGCGAGCTGCGCTGCTGCCTTCGCGGAGCCTCGGATTTCATAGTGATTAGTCTAATCCGTTCTGCTGCTGTGTTCACTGAACCTTGGATTTTACAAGAATGTGCAAGTGGTTCAAGATTAAACACAATGCGGCTGAAATTAGTTTATTCTATGTTAAATGTATGATTATTTCATACATAAAGTAATGTAAGTAATGTAAGCGCATTCTTCAGTACCTTGTGCACATTGTGCAACATGAAGGGAAAGAGAAAAGTAAAGGGAGGGTATTAGACCTAAGAGTCATGTCCAAGGACACAGACAGGGAGCATGAGTGGGATTTGAACTTGGGTACATCTGTTGGCAGGCCCAGTCCCTTGTCCACTCAGTTGCTCTACAATATAAGAATGCATTCATACAATATGGGAGTGCATATTTTTAAGATGCTCATAATGATATTTTAAGTCATGAGACTGTAAATAATAACTCATACAGTCATAAAGTCTGAATTATGGGATACTTTGCCATAATTACAGGATAGTAAGACACAATTATGAGATACCGAGTCAATTTTTTGACTTATAACCAGAAGAGCATAATGACCTAATAACTCCAACCTGTATTTCAGTGCTTCAATTATTATTGCCTTTTGAAAACAGAGCTAAACACATCTAAAAATTCAGTTTATTTGAGATATTTAGAAAACACAAATAATACCAGATAGCAGAGGTGGGACGAAGTCACCATCAAGTCATTCTCAAGTCATCAATCTACAAGTCCCAAGTCAAGTTTCAGTCAGCTTGCATCAGTTTGGTGGTCATTATGACTTGAGACTTTGGGACTTGCTGATTCATGACTTGAGAGTGACTTGATGGTGACTTTGTTCTACCTCTGCCAGAAAGTACACAATAATCAGTCAGGTCAGATTTATTCTTAGAAACAATATTTGTTTGAATGAATAAACTCAGTTAAATCGCCTTCTGAGGTCACTGTGCAACTTGATTCTAGTGTTGCTGGTTCTACGTCATCGAAACAGATTTGTGATGAAACGTTGCAGTTCACAAATAATTTTCGAATTCCAAGAGGAGCTACCAAAAAAAAAAAAAAAAAAAAAAAAAAAAGCAGTATCGTATAAACGCTGGACCCAAAATTTAAGTGTTAAATTAACACTCTGGTGGGTACATATGAAAAAAAAATTAAAGTAGCATTCAATCAGTCGGCCAACACTAATAAAGTTAATGCACACTCTGAGTTTTTTTGTTTTTTTTAATAAATGGGACCATATGCACTTTCTGCAGTGTTAATTTAACACTGCAAAAATGTATGGTGTACTCAGTTGTGCACTCTGGGCTCGCATGCACTCCATCCCATCAGGGAAGGAGCAGCTTCCCAGTCTGTCTGATTTTTTTGCAGTCAGTTTGATGCAGCCAATGAGGCCAAAAGCTGGACCCAGATCGACCAACTGGTAACATAACCGGGCACTCGGACCAGATAACTTGTGAGGGCAGAGAACCAAAGTCCAACTCTCCTCTTCCAGCCTCTGCTGGTAGCTTGAAGTGGCTGCTTCCAGCTGCACTGGAGGTGACCTCCTCTCTGCTAGTGGTATATACTCAAAAATATAAACGCAACACTTTTGGTTTTGCTCCCATTTTGTATGAGATGAACTCAAAGATCTAAAACTTTTTCCACATACACAATATCACCATTTCCCTCAAATATTGTTCACAAACCAGTCTAAATCTGTGATAGTGAGCACTTCTCCTTTGCTGAGATAATCCATCCCACCTCACAGGTGTGCCATATCAAGATGCTGATTAGACACCATGATTAGTGCACAGGTGTGCCTTAGACTGCCCACAATAAAAGGCCACTCTGAAAGGTGCAGTTTTGTTTTATTGGGGGGGGATACCAGTCAGTATCTGGTGTGACCACCATTTGCCTCATGCAGTGCAACACATCTCCTTCGCATCATCCGTGAAGAGAACACCTCTCCAACGTGCCAAACGCCAGCGAATGTGAGCATTTGCCCACTCAAGTCGGTTACGACGACGAACTGGAGTCAGGTCGAGACCCCGATGAGGACGACGAGCATGCAGATGAGCTTCCCTGAGATGATTTCTGACAGGTTGTGCAGAAATTCTTTGGTTATGCAAACCGATTGTTTCAGCAGCTGTCCGAGTGGCTGGTCTCAGACGATCTTGGAGGTGAACATGCTGGATGTGGAGGTCCTGGGCTGGTGTGGTTACACGTGGTCTGCGGTTGTGAGGCTGGTTGGATGTACTGCCAAATTCTCTGAAACTCCTTTGGAGACAGCTTATGGTAGAGAAATGAACATTCAATACACGAGCAACAGCTCTGGTTGACATTCCTGCTGTCAGCATGCCAATTGCACGCTCCCTCAAATCTTGCGACATCTGTGGCATTGTGCTGTGTGATAAAACTGCACCTTTCAGAGTGGCCTTTTATTGTGGGCAGTCTAAGGCACACCTGTGCACTAATCATGGTGTCTAATCAACATCTTGGTATGGCACACCTGTGAGGTGGGATGGATTATCTCAGCAAAGGAGAAGTGCTCACTATCACAGATTTAGACTGGTTTGTGAACAATATTTGAGAAATGGTGATATTGTGTATGTGGAAAAGATTTAGATCTTTGAGTTCATCTCAAACAAAATGGGAGCAAAACCAAAAGTGCTGCGTTTATATTTTTGTTGAGTGTAGTTGGGTTCATCTCCATCTTGGGCTCCATCTAAAGTCAAGGTCCCCAAGGCCTCAGACAGCTGCTCTATGGACGTCCAGAATGGAGCAAAACGGGATCCAAGAAAATGAAGCAGCTGAGAAGGCTGCTGAGGTTTCAGTTTTGGGATATCATGGTAGTTTTTTAACGTTTGCCATCAGGACTTAACGGGCAAATCGGCTGTGAGTAAGACACCAAACCTTCTCTGAGCTGGAGAAACTTGAATCCCACCGTGTGCCGCTCACATTCAAAATCTGATTCTGGTTCAAAATATCTGAAATCAGAGCTGGAGGTCCATCGAGGAGGATGGAAACAAAAATCTAAACATCACACATAAATTGCTTTCAGCTGTTGGTGTTCCAGCTCTCAGGACTTGGTGTCCCCTACACCAGATGTCCTTGAGTTCTTCAACACCACCACCTTAAAACTAGAATTTTATCAAGAAACCACAGATGTGAGTGGAGTTAACGAAGCACACCTTAGCCACCAGCTCACAGTCAAGGCTGCCGAGCAGAGGGACCTCATTTTGCGTTTGCGTCATGTGCTGCTGCTGTCTGAAGATCCACACGTTTCCTGGATTCCTGTCTGCAAAGATATCACTTTTCCTGGAATGCTTGAACTTAAACCGGGCTGATTCGTTTCAGGGACTAAAACCTTCATTCCCTCACAGACAGACGGTGGTTTTGGGTTAAATCCCACTGCTGGCCAAGATGATGATGATGATGACGTAACAGAGCATACTTATGATGATGACGACAACTCTCCATTTATTCTCATCTGCACCAAATCAGCAGAGCCCATGATGACGGTCAAATCCATGAATATTTGAATTGAGAAATATAGATGACAAAATGATTAATTATTAAGCCAAGTTTTACTTGATTTTTGTGGTTTTAAAGTGAGGGTAACCCTAACCCCCCAGCAACATGTGCTACAAAGTCTGTTCCACATACAGAAAAAAAAAAAAAAAAAAAAAAAGAGTGCAACTTATAGTGTGTGGAAAACATGGTACATGGAGGAAGGGCCATGAGCGGCATTAAACCAGAGGTAAGGGTGGCAACCACCACAAATTAAATCTGACACTGCAAAATCACTATTAACTTTCAACAGCTGTGGTAAAATATCTGGTCCAAATATTGATGCATCTGACTGTATGTGTGACATATTTTAACAGTTATAAGATTATGATCTCTTTTTTTTTTAAGTTTGAAGATAGCTTTAGGTTTCAGTTATTTTCCACTCAAACATCATATTTTACAAAACTGCTTTTTTTCAGCTTTTACTGACTTCTTTGTGATCACATGAATTTTAAACCAGCAGACATGTGACTGTTTGTTTCTCCAATCCGATGACAAACACGCGTTGACCTCGATACACACACACACACACACACACTCAGAGCGTGAAAAGATTGTCATGTGATGCGTCGTATTGGCGGGTGGGTTGCAGTGGCGGTCTGGACGTGGACAGCGGCGGGCTGCTGATCGTCTGCTCGCTGTGGTCTGCTGGCTTTGCCTGATCCTCCAGGAACTTCTCAGACTCTAAGATGCATAAAGTTCATGACAATGACACGAGGAGAACAAGGCTTCATATATTAAGAGGAGGACGAAAAAAAGAGAAACCGCTCACCTTCCCCGGACGCTCCCTCACAGACTGCAGGCTGCTCCTGCAAACACACCACAGGAGATCAAACCCTGGTCTGAACAACCTGTTGGGATCTACATCTATGTTTTCACCTACCGTCTCACAGGGTGTCCCTCTGCCAGCATCACTCTGCATCTATGAGGAGAAGCAAATGTTAACCTTTGACCTACAGACGTGTTTTTCACTGTTTATCGATAATGTTTTGATCAGGATTACGCACTCCTGCTGTGATCTGTAACCTGGAGTCCAGGGCCCCAGCCAGGCCCTCAACAGCTCCGGGGTCTTCATACCGGACCCTAAACACACACACACACACACACACACACACACACTTTTTTTTTTTTTTAAACAGCACAACACGCCTCCACACCAGAACGCCGGGTCACTAAGAGCTCAAACAACATTTCACACGTTTGACCATCTCACAGGACGTTTTACGAGTTAATCACAGAGTAATTTAAGAAACATCCGTTTGTTTGCTCCTTCCGAGTTTACAACAAACCTGCTGTGTGCATGTGGGCTGACACCAGCATTGACCTTAAGGGGTTTGTTTGGGCAAAGATTAAGGTCATTGGGGTCAAATGTCAAAATTTTGGTTCATCTGTGCTCCATCATACTGCAGGTCGTTTCTCCAATTTCCACCAAACTTAATATATGGGACAGAGTCAATGCCAGAAGTGCCCTTTAATGTTTTTGTTTTGACACAAGTCAAGGTTATTGGGGTCAAAGGTCAAATTATGACACACACGGCAATGCACACTAAATTTGCACACATATGTAGGTGGATCTGCGACAGACTGGCGTCCTGTCCTGGGTGTACCCCGCCTCACACCCTATGACTGCTGGGATAGGCTCCAGCCCCCCGCGACTCATAACTGGATTAAGTGGTAGAAGATGAATGAATGAATGTAGGTGGATTGTTGTACTCATCACATGGCATCAAATTTACCAAAGGTCAATCACTGGGGACAAAGGTCAAAATGTCAGCCTTCACTCCAGTTTGCACCACATGCGGAGGTGCATTGTGAAATTGCCCAGGCAAGGTCAGTTTTGGCAAAGATCAACCAATGGTGTCAAGGTCACTGGGTGAAAGGTCAAAACTGTTGTTTTTTTACTTTGATTTGCACCACATGTGGAGCACGTGTTGGTGGTTTCTGGGGTTGTCCAGGTGAGGAGAAATTTACCAAAGCGCATCCATACAAATCAAGGTCAGTATGGTCAAAGGTCAAAACGTAAGGGTTTTCCCCCCAGTTTGAATCCAAAGTAGCACACAAATGGAGGTGGGTTGTGAAAAAGCCCAGGAAAGGTCAGTGAAGTCTTACCCTGAAACTGCTGTTAAAAATAATCTGTTCTGGCAAAGGTCACGGAACATGAGTTTCAACTCAATTTGGATCAAGTGTTTCACACACTTAAGTGGCTTCTGGAACTGTGCCGGCAAGTGTCTGCCAGAGGTCAATCATCTCAACAAAGGTCAAGGTCATTGGGGTCAAATGTCAGATTGCTGCAGTCCTTACCGTGTTCGTACTCACGGGCACAATTACAGTTTGTTTAATCCTGTTTTATGCAAAAAAAAATCCTCCAAAAGTAATCCACCAGGTTTGATGAATTCATTCATATCACACGAGAGATAAATGAGTGAAAATTCCTGCAGATGGGAATCAGTTTTTGTTTTTTCCTTCTGGCTTGAGGTCGGCGCTCAGAGCTGGTCCACTTATTTTACTGCTGACTGCAGTGAAATTCAACATGATCATCATGACAACGAAAACAGGATAAAGGTGGTGCTGATCTGCCAGCGTTTATCACTGACGGCAAATGTTGCACAAATACACACAGACACACACACAGCGAGTCATCACATGATTTCATGTTGTCAGCCTTCACCTTCTCCTCTGTTCAGCCAGCGAGCTGCTTCTGGTCTGAGCAAACATGTCAAACTCCTCCTCCTCACCTGCAACGCAACAAAAACACAGCACCCACCTCTGAGTTTCCTCAGCACCACTTTCAACAATAACACACACACAAACTGCACAAAATGACTGAGGTCCGTCGATTTTTACACATCACAAAATGTAATCAAATAACACAAAGCTATGACTCAGTTCTTCTGGTGCAGACTTGAAATTAAATCTGAAACTCTCTGGGCTATCACATGGTGCAGCTTTGCATTCTGGGGGATTTTTCTCCTGACAAATGGTGTCAGCATTTCTGCTCTTTGCGTTTCATGGCTTTTTGTTGTAAGCCTTTCCATGTGATGTTTTTGTTTACTTTTCAAGCTATCTTTTTGCACACCTCCCACACGTTTACATTTTTAGACACGATTTCTTACATGCATGTGAAAGTTGACACAAGTTGTGAAATGACAAACAAAAACTAAGATAAATCTTTTAATTACAGAAAAAAACATTTTTTTGCCTAATTTTCCCCATGCAGCATGGCAATGCCCTTTTACTTCTCTGCATCCAATGATTTGAAATTCATTTTCAAAATAAAACTAACCAAAGCTGCTGTTCTTCTGTGAGTTTGGGTTTAAAACTCGCATCCCAGCTGAGCCGACCTCAGACAGGACGAGGCGACACGAAATGGAACAATCAGGATGTGTCAGGTTGACTCCCATAGGGAGGGGTCACAAGAACATATAATAGCCTCACAATACAAGATGATCCGGTTTTTAAGTGCAGGGGAAAGCAGACAACACGGGTTTTAAGACATCTGGAGGACAGACATTACGATGACTGAAGGCTGACTTGGAAAAAGGGGATATTCCAGGCAACAGGAACTTCATACAGTCATGTGCTCTTCCCAAACCAAAGAACGCCACAACCCAGTCTGAAAATCTTCTGCAGTACAACTAAACCTTTAATCACAAATTTAATTGACAAATGGGACTAAGATGAAGTATTTATATTATTATATTGTGTTAAAACAGGTTGGATAAATGAAGAACACACCATATTTATAAGTATAAGTGAGACGAGTGTACAAATCAGTTATTTTCTCTGTGTGGAACTCAGCGTTTTCTGTGAGTGAGTTTAATAAAAGACAGGGACTCAGTGTAGCACGTGCACACCACAGTGTGTGCTGTTAATTAACATAAGAACTTACAAAAATAAGCAAGATGGACAACATACTGGATATTATATGACACAGATGAACACAGATTTCTAACATGCAGTGTTGGAAACAATAAAAATGTGAGTCTATTACATTTTTTTTTAATTAAGTCTTTGCTTTGTGATTTTGTGTCTTGTTATTATTGGAGTCAATTCAATTTAAATTCCATTTATGTATATAGTGCTAAATTCAAATATTCCATACATATTCTATTTCTACCTCATTTCTTATGTCTTGTACTGTTACAAGTATTATTATTATTGCTTATCCTTGCACACACTGATGAACCTTTTCCTCTACTTGCACCTTGTGTGCGTTTTTTTAAGAGCTGACGTAACATGTGAATTTCTCCTCTGTGAGATCAATAAAGTTTATCTTAATCTTAAATAACAACATAAGTCACCCCAAGGTGCTTCTTCCCAAGGATACGGTCCAATCTACCAACCTCCTGAGCAAACATGTAAGTAACAGTAGCAGGGAAAAAAAAAAATCCCTCTGGTGTTTTTTGAGGAAGAAACCTCAAGCAGACCAGACTCAGGGGAGTGACCTACTGCTTAGGCCAAACTAACAGTAATAAATCAGGTTAAAAATACATTTCAAAGAATTGTCAAACATGCAAACATAAATGAATGCTAATATAGAAACTCCCAGAGATAGAGTCCATCAGGCAGCATGACCCACAGTTCATCATAAACGGGAATTAACATTCATGGTCCAAACACCACGTGGTCAGACAGGAGTGTAGAGTTTTTGTTCAGTGTGTTGATTCCTGGGACAGCCCTACACAAATTATTATTATTATTATTATTATTATTATTATTATAATGATTAACAAATGTATGATTTTCCAATATGTAAGCCTCACTGCCGTATTGGTTACAGGCTTAATTTAATCACCTACCATGGTCTACCTGCAGTACCTTCATAGCCCACTAGGGGGCGTGTCCCACTTTGGGAACCACTGCTGTAGCATATCCTTGTGAAAACTGTGATCTAGCCGACACAACAACTCCAGACATCTGGTGATTTTCAACATTCCCAAAACTCCACGACTGCACCTGAACACCACGTAATCGGATTGGGAATACCAGATTTCCTATGGGATCAGTTTCCATTTCCTGTCAGCTTGTCCTGTGTGAGTCTGGTTCTACACTCACAGTTTCCTAATGTTGTATTTTCCAGAAAAATCAGCAGCGATGGAGCTGATGGGTGTGACCCAAGTCTGATGCAGCTGTGCAGCAGATGTTTCTCCGTTTACTCACCGCCCTCAGCTGTTTGTCTGTTGTTCGTTTCAGCGCTGACTGCTGATTGGCTGCTCGCTGAGATGATGGCTGTCTGGCTGGGGGTCAGAGGGTCAGGACTGGGGTCACTGAGGGTCTGACTGGTGGCAGCGTTCTGTGAGGGTGGAGGACACAACATGATTTTTATTTTCACTTTGTAAAATTGATAGTTTTGGACTTTGGCAGAACAGACGAAACGGAATCCGTCTTACCTGTTGACTCGTCATTTGTGCCTTATTAAGTCTGTCAAATCTAAACAAACAAACAAACAGAATTTAGTTATACTGTAGGTTGTGAAATTTAACCACAGTTCAAGAAAAATCTCAAAGAAACACAGTAAGAACACAGCGTTCGACGGCGGCGTACCTGTCATAGCGGATGAAGGTGTTGTTGAGGTCGTCGTTGACGGCGAGCAGCTCTGCGATAAATGCTTCATCCATCAGCTGAGGAACGAGTTCCACCACCCGAGTCTGCATGCTCCGGCACACCAAGTGCAACTGCTGCTCGTGTCACAAACACACACACACACACACAAAACAAAGCACGCTAACCGCCGCGCTCACATGACAGCCAGCGACTGAATCCAGAGGTTATATTAAAAACAGGTCCACCAACAGCAATTAAAACAGGCTTCAGATTTGATTATTATCATTTTTTTTTATATATATAAAATATGAGTGTGAACACAAACGAGATGCCGCTTTTCCCCATTTTCTGTATTGACTGCAAGCATTATTCCTTCAACGCTGGATAAATACAACTATGACAAACACAAAGAACACAATCTGCCCCAACGACACACACACACAGACACACCTGTAGCAGGTCCGTGTCCTCCCGCTGGCTTTGTCCAGGTTTCAGTTCATTCAGCATCTGAGACATCACAGTGAGATTCCCCTTCACTAAAGCCAGCTCACGCTGCAGCTTCTGCTCCTAGAACGACATGAGAAGAAACCGATCAACCAGCCAGAAGAAGCAACGCAACTCCAGAAGGTGACTTCAGAATGTCAGGCAGATTTAGGGGAAAGGATACAGAATTCATCCTGGTGGTGGTCTCATGGATGAGGGCTTTATCTTTGCAGGGATTTTGGAGATGTCCTTTACAATACACCTGTGCAATCGACTGGTGCCTCTTTAATTTGGAGGTTTATGACCTTGTACTGGTTGTGGCAGCTTGCAGGTATTGAGGGAACATGAGGTGCCAGATCTGCTGCTAAGGACTACCAGTACAAAGGGGTCATCCCAGATAGAACATGTTGAATGGACCATTCTGTATGTCCATCTAGGATCTCCAGGAGGAGATGGAGAATGCTGCTTATTTGGACCGTGGTATGTGGTATGTGCTTACAGGACTGATTTTATGATTAACAATTCTCTCATCACATGACCATTAAGAAATATCAGTGGTGTATGGAACGCTTTGCACGCAACACAAGAGAATTTTAAAAAGTACCGTAGAGATACAAGGAAAACATCTGCCATAATGCAGGTGGTACCTGTTCTGCAGAGATGGAACCTGGTCCCTCGTGAGGTTGGACTGCTGGTAAATTATTCTGACTGGGATGAGTGGGAGGGGTTTGTGGATGTGACTGTTCTGGAGGAGAGGTGACGGGAGTTGTGTTAGGGAGCTCGTTTTCTGGAATGCTCTGCAAGTTGAAGATGGAGATCCATAACGGTGATGTTTCTCAGCTCACAGAGATTTCTGTCTGCATGTTCACACTGTGGACACACTTACCCTGCTTGGAGTGTGAATGGGGGACAGAGCGTCCAGGTCCGTCATGGGGAACTCCAGACCTTGTCTCCTCAGGTCATCATACACATACACCACCCCCACCAGGGAGGGAGTGCTCCGAAACGCATCCGCCCACGACTAGTGTGGGGGGGAAAAAAAAGAAATACATGTGAAGAAACATAAGGAGACTATCTCCTCTGAAATCAACATAGATACTAAACCACAACAGAGAAGGTCAAGATAAGAGAAAGACGCCAACACAAACAGCAGCCTGAGAAGATCATAGAAAAAACCTGACAGCGGGACGTGTTGACATTCCTGAGAGTCTCTGATGGAAACAGCATGGTGAGATAGTGAACTATTAAACCCATTCTTCTCACAAAAACCACAAGAGGTAGACATAAGCAGGTCAGACTGAAGCTGCAGATCCTCTGAGCCATCAACACATCAGTGAATTCTCTCACTCGACAGGTGTATTAATTAATAATTAATCATTGGCTTTAAGACGTACCTGTATGAGGCTGAGGACGCGGTCATGGAGGGCAATGGGGGGGTTGTATTTGGGCAGAATGGAACGGACCAAAACGCCTTCAACAAACTCCTGTGATGCCACCAGAACATGGAACCGATGTCCGCAGTTCTTCACGCAGGTCTCAAGAACCTATGAGAGAATAATCAAACCCCCAGTAAACCGGTGCAGAGATGTAAACCAACAACGATGTGATTCAACACGGAATCTTGATTCTTTCTCAGAACATCTACTCGTGATTTTATTTGAACTGAACAGGAGTTGGGCTGTCAAGGTTCAATTCCCAGACATCTCTGCATTGCCTCAGTCCACCCAGATATAAATGGGTAGCGGTCTTAACTGGGGAAGTAGCCTGTGATGGATTGGTTACTGGCGTCCCTTACAGGGGGAGTCTTTTAGGCCCAATCCCATTTCTATGTCTTTGCCCTGCCCCTCTGTTTTGCACGTTCATATCAGGCAAACTGGTATCACCATTCTCTTTTGGATGGAGGGGCAGGGCCACATAGTCCTTCAAATAAATGAAGATTGTTCCAGTTGTACATAAAAAGGGGTATGAGAACTTCCTCAGCACACTGGCGCACACGAACAAAGAAATCACACTCTCACAGTTTGTGGCGTTTAGAGGTGTGTGTAGGACTTACCACTATCTGCCACAAACACACCAAAACATGGTGTCTATGTGAAAGGCTGGAAAGCACCAGATCATCCAGAAACTCCAAATTGTTGATAAAATGGAAAAAAAAAGAAAAAAGACAGAAAGACGATACAACACAAGCCAGGAAGCAGCAGGTAATGTGCAAATTTTACACGCTACCTTAAATGTCACTGACAGCCACACACACGTTGCGGTTAAGTGTGAGCAGTCACCAGTTGTTGTTCATTTGGCTGCTCCCGGTTTTTGTTCGGGGTCGCCACAGCGGATACAACCAGATCCACATTGGTATTTGGCACAAGATTTACGCCGGATGCCCTTCCTGTCGCAACTCCAGTTTTACCTGGAGAAACACACACAGCCTCTGGTGTTCCAAAGAGGTCTCCCATCCAAGTACTAACCAGATCCTGCTCTGCTCAGCTTCTGAGATCCGACGGGATCAGGCTGACACAAAACAGACCGGCTGCGTGAGCAGTCACCAGTATTGGTGGCAAGTCCCAGCAAGTATAGCACACCAATGGTTGCCACTAACACGCCACACAGGCTTTCAGTGTAAGGCAGGGAGGAGACCCACAAATGTACATATTTTTGGCAGTGGTAAGTTTTATTTTTAATCATTTTAAGTTTTTTTTTTTGTTTGTTTTTGTTTTTTTTTTTATCTTGGTACACTCCAAATTATTTAGAAAAAAAAAGGTATTAAAAAAACTTTAGATTTTGAAGTGTTAGGTAATATATCTTGTTTTAAGGATTAATTTCTTATTTTAAGTATTCAACACGCATATTTGTAGATTTAACAATCTTAATTCAAGACATCTTGTCAAGTGAAATTATCTGTCCATGCAGCGAGATAATTTCCCTCAGATTTACTGTTTTTAGATGCGCCTTTTTTGCAGTGTATGTTGTACCCATGTAGCTCATTTCAGGTCCTGTTCTTCATAGAAAAGTTAAAGTTTCTGCATGATGTACAATGAATTATAACAGTTTCTTAGGGGAATATTCTCACACCTACTCTTTGCCACCCTGTTGCGAGGGGCAAGGGGTAGAGGTAGTAGTTGAGGGGTAGGTGAACGGGTAAGAGTGAGAAATGGATCTGCTTCATGCTCCAGAACCCTGAGATAAGCTTCAACACCAACGGGCTCAAAGACCTACACAGAACTAACGTGCTTACATATAAGCAAACGAACACCCGCTCAGTGAAAAGCACAAGTGAGGAGATGCTACTAATCCAGTCACAGTTAAATCTGTTGGCAGACATGAAATCTAGTCTTGTGTCTCCCGTGTGCCTCGTCACAAACTCAAACCAAGATGTCACACGTTGAATTTGACATAAAGCACTGAAAACAGGGAGAAGCCTGAGGTCTGTACTTTCTGTAGGACACGTAGACTTAAACTACTTCCAGTTTCTCCAGAGTGAAGCTCTTTCTTACAAGGTCTTTGTTCTGAAGTGATTTAGCGTGATAAATGAAATAAGTGCTGGAACCATCAAAGCAGAGAATCAGCACGAGGGTCAATGTGGCCGCGTGGTTCCTCTCCCCTCACACACAACATTCCTCAGCTCACATCAGGAGAAATCAAAATTACACTCTGTCGTATAAACACACGGTTACTCACAGTCAGTGCCAGCATGATCTCTCTGAAGTTCCTGTTTCCTACAATTCTCTTCTTAATAGCTTTAACTGCATCTTTGGGCCTGAAACATATCAAAACCTTTGCGTCAGATGATCAGTTTGCTCCTTTAGCCATCTTAATTTCAGGATCAGTAAATAAATACATTTAAAAAAATACAAATAGTTTTACTATTGCAGAAACATTTTGAATGTGCAGCTTTGTCACGAACATGCTCAGAGTTCAGTGACGACTCCCTCGGGGAAAACGAGTCAAAGCAAATTCAGGCTGGCCATTTGGAGGACTATCAAAAGGGTAACGATCAATTCTTTCAAAGTTTACATCCAACACAGTTGTGGTATTCAAACCGGGCACCCACATTCTTTGAATTCAAAGAGCTGCTTGTCTGTGCACCCGTGGAGACATCTGTCATTGTTAGTCTCCTCTGAGCCCTTTACTATCGACCAGAAGGAAACTGAAGTTTAAATGCAGATGTAACAATCTTCATCTCCCACTGCGTTTCACGTGGAAATGAAGAGAACACGTGACACCGTCCTACCCTTCATCCGTCTCATTGATGATGTCACATATCTCCATGTTGAGCCCCCAGTTCTCTGACTGCAGAGTGCCACTGGTTGCCTGTTCTGCAAAGACAGAAGAAGGTATGTTAAACTGCACTATGCTGCTCTATTTCATATCGAAATGCATCCAAAGAAATGCATTAAAAGTAGAAATATTCAACAAATCAGCACTGACATGATGGTGCATAAGTACTGAACATTCTATGGACATTCAGTCTGTGGCATATTTCTAATTTCTGTAACGCTACACTAGTTCCACAGTATGATATATATCATGATGTATCACAATACATAACTACATCACTGTTCCCACTAATTATATAGAAAGTAATCAAGAGGTTTCTATTTCTTCCATGCAGTAGTCGAGTTGTCATAGTATCACGATACTAATTTAAGAAGAAAAAAAAAAAAAATCACGATTCATTATGCCTTGTTGCACCCCTACAAATTTATATGACATTTTGTGCAGAGGTTGTCTTTGGGTCAAAAGATAGTAGCAAAGCTTGAATCTTCGACTGGACTGGGTTGCTTGACGTGAGGACGTTTCACTTCAAATCGCAGAAGCTTCCTCAGCTAAAATTCTTGCTCTGGTGGTCTGACTTCTGTCTTGCCTCTTGTAGAGAAGAATAATCAGAAGTCACAAAAGCTGGAGTTTTAAACATAACCAGACCCCTCCTACCGAGAGGCAGACTGCTATAGGCTGGTGACTAAACAATAGCTCTAATTAGCACCTATTGTGCTCTAGTTAGCACCCTCCTAATGACAGAGCAGCTGTCCCTCTCCTGATGGCTCCCTTGACAACTCTGCTGATGATGTGAATGACTCATTACCATAAACAAAAGAGTGAAACTGCTTTGACCTGAGTACCCCATTGTAAACAGGGGATAAAGTGTGTCTCAGACCCCCTCCCCGGTTAAGGCTGGGTTTCAAACGTTTCACAAAGAATGCCTCCTTCACTCCTCTCTCAAACCATTTCTTCTCTCTGGCTAATATTTTAACTTCCTTGTCCTCAAACGTGTGGTTAGTGTCTTTAAGGTGGAGATGAACTGCAGACTGAGGTCCACTGGCGCCCTCTCTGCGGTGCTGGTATAGCCTTTTGTGTAAAGGTTGCTTAGTCTCACCTATGTAGTGTTCGTTACAGTTTCCCTGACATCTGATAGAATACACTACATTGCTCTGTTTGTAACTAGGGATCCTGTCCTTAGGGTGAACTAATTTCTGTCTCAAGGTGTTAACCGGTTTAAAGTAAACTGGGATTTTGTGCTGTCTGAAGATCCTCTGTAGTTTTTCCCCTACTCCTGCTAAATAAGGGAGAGACACTCTTCTTCTTGTCTCCGTCTCCTGTCTATCTGGTCTCTTTGTTTTCTGGGACTTCTGCACTTTGTCCAGGGACCATCGTGGGTACCCACATACTGTGAGGGCTTTCCGGACAAGTTGTTGTTCTTTAGCCCTTCCCTCTGTAGTTGTGGGCACCTGTAGGACTCTGTGTTGAAGAGTCCTGATCACCCCGAGCTTGTGTACAAGGGGGTGGTTTGAGCCAAAGAGCAGATATTGGTCAGTGTGAGTGGGTTTTCTGTAAACCTCTGTCTGGAGCTGCCTGTTCTCTCTAATCGTAACATCACAGTCCAAGAAGGCTAAATGGTTGTTTCTGGCATCCTCACGTGTGAACTTGATATTGGCGTCCACCGAGTTGATGTGTTCTGTAAAGTCCTCAACTTCCTGTTGCTTGATTTTAACCCATGTGTCATCAACATATTTGAACCAGTGACTGGGTCAAAAGAGTTGCTTAAATTTTGTTTTTGATCAAAGCATGTCACCAGAATTTCTCCTTTGTTCTATTTCATTGACACGGTAATATAGCTCTTCCTTTGATCTCTTTATCAGTCGAGCTTTATGACATCACAATTATGCAACAGGTATAATGTCAAATTTGTGACCATCCTCTTTTTCTTGTGGGTGACGGATGTACTGGTGGAGGTATGTGCTGTTTGAGAGCCCTTCTACTTTAGATTTATGTAATGTTTTGTACTGAAACCAGCCACTAGTGTTGGGTTCATGGGTGATGAAAAAAGTAAATTGTATGAAGGAGCCAAAGCTGCAAGACCCATTCACTACCCATGAAGGGAGGCAGCGCTTATGTGGTCATCACGTGGTCTGCATGTCTATTTGTGTACAAGATATCTCAAAAAGTAGAGGACAGACTTCAGTGAAATTTTTTGCAGATATGTGCCATAGTTTGACAAACAGGTGATTACACTTTCAGACAGATCTGGATCGGACTGAAATTCTTTTATGTATTTTAATTGCTGGCTGAGGTATGTGCCCTCACTTCTGGTGTCTCCAAGGGTTAAAATACAGCAGAATCTGGGTTCAAAAATGTATTTTAGCAAACCCAGCTTTGGCCTCCAGCTTGTAATTCTCTAAATCTCCTTGATCGCTCCCTCCTCCTCTCTTCCTCTTCATGTGACTCTCAGCTGTTTCTCTTCTCATGAAATTTATAGAAGAAATTAAAAAAAGAGAGTAATCATCTATTCTCACTGCACACCAGTAATCTGATTACATATATCGAAACGTCACATTGAGCCTGACAGACATCGCTTTTCTGTTAAAAACGTTGTTTAACGACTTTTTAAAAATAATAAGACATTTTAATGGAGTAAACTGATCAAGGAAGTAAAAAAAAAAAAAAAAAAGTGGCCGTTTTAAGAACACTGATTGGATGAAGGTGATGTCACTTTAATCAAAGTGACCAATCACACGCATGATCTGGGCAATTTTGTCCCGCCCTGTCGTTTCATTGGTTCTGCAAAATCTGTTGACTCCTCCGTCAAACTGGCGTTTATATTAAAACATATTGTGAAATAAAGTCGTCAGAACGCAAAAGACGGGTGTTTGACGTATTCAAGACGCAGGCCGTGTCAATACAATTTGTTTGCGGTCACTTAATTCATTATTAATTGAAAATAAACGAAAATCGACTCAACCTCCTCATAAATAGTTTCAAAACGAGTCGAATTAACTCACCGATTCTCTGACCGACCGGCGTTGAAAATGGGTTTCCGATCAGAAACTCCATTGTCTCCCCAAACGAAAACATCCTCAAAAATTACAAACAAATTAAAGTTTGAAACGCTGATCCTCAAACTGTTGCGATGTTTCCTTTTTTCTGCTGCACCTTCAACCTTACTGTGTTGCCAGTTCTGTCTATAATAAGCGATTTATTCACTTTCCTCCCTTCAGATGATTGATTGATTTGTTTATTTATGTATTTTCTTGTGTACTGTCAGTCACACAGCTGCTATTTTTTGCGTAGTACGTCTTTCTTTCTTTCTAACTGTTAAAAATGTATTTATTATTTGTTAATTTTGACCCCTGCCCATTCTCCGTGTCATGTGGAGTTGTGCCAGGAAGGGTATTCAGCATAAAAGTTGTGCCAAATCAACATGCAGATCCATATCAGTTTTGCTGTGGTGACCCCAAGGGTGAAGCTGAAACAACTAACTTTTTAAAATTTGGTGATTTATGGGATTCTCTGTTGCAGCAATTAAAGGAGCCGTGTTTCTAAGTGTTAAGTCATGACACCTTAAAATAAATGTAAAATTTGTGAGCTTTTTTCAGTTTGGGGTTACTGCAGTTCAATGTGTTGAGTGACTTTGCAGTTGGTTTGATGCTTGATTGTATCTTAAGAAACTCATCCCCAAACCTGCTCAACCGCTGTAGTGCAGCAGATAACTGAAACGATCCTTCAAATGGTGATACAAACACCTAATTTGGCACAAATACATCTTAGACATTACTCTTTTGAGAAAACCAATTGGCCACTTGAATTTTCAACAGGCAGGCGGCCAGGTAGGGGTCACTTGAAGAATTACACAGGGGTCAAAATTTACAAATGCTCAAATCAAATTGAAAACTATACCACATTATTTGTCTGATCATAAACATTCCAAAAAGGTATAGTTTGGACTATCTGTGACTGAATGTTATAGAGTTATGGGGTAAAAACAGCAAGAATGGTGCCAAAGGTCAATTCCAGCTTATACAGGGCTCAAAAGTTAAAGTTGCTCCAATTTTGGTAAAAAGTGATGCAAATAATTGGTTGAGCTAATAGGAGTAATAAATGGAATAGTGTTGACCGTGCTGAATGTTTGGTCTCCAATGTAAAGGTCAAACAAGGTCAATGTCCATTGGATTCTATGACACATGACATATGGTAGCCCGTAACGTGACAACTAAGCATGATACATGGTGCAAATTATTCCTTTTTAAAACCCTATTAACTCAACCAATACTTTGCACCATTTTTTTTTTTTTTTTTTACCAAAATACCTTTTTGACCCCTGTACAAACTGAAATTGACCTTTGTCACCATTCTTGCTGTTTTTACTTCATAACTCCATAACAGTCAGTGACAGATTGTCCAAACTATACCTTTTTCTAATCTTTATGATCAGGCAAATAATGTGGTATAGTTTTCAATATGATTGGAGCATTTTCTAATTTTGAGACCTGGGTAATTCTTCAATTCAAGAGGAATGTCTAAGGAGTATTTGTGCCAAATCTGATGCTTGTATCAGCATTTGCAGGATTTCGCTCTAAACATTCTCTTATCTGCTGCACTGTTGGACACATCCCATCACATCAATTTATCAAAAAATTGAAATGAAGATTATTATTAACAGCAGACTGTGCAGTTTTTATGTTTGTAATATTTACAGCTAGCATGGCCCTCAGAGTGCATACCTTCACAGTAATACCTCACAAGTCAAGGGAGAAGTCTGGTATCCCCCCCACCCCACCCCAGGACAGCTGTGTGATGTCATAAGGCAAGAAATAAATCAATTGAAAACTTGGTCAGGAAATCCAGACCATCTCCAAAATCCAATCAGCTTTTCCTGTGGCAGAATCTGATGCTTTTGGCGATATCTTTCCCAAAATCACACAGACAGAAGCAGCTACAGAACCGCCAGTCTCCTCTGTCAGTGGGTGAAGATAACAAGGCAAAAATTCGTAGTAAAATAGTTTATAAATTGAGAGGGGTTTTTTTTTTTTTTATAGTTGTTTGTTTTCACAAACACGTTTGCTTGTTCTTTTGATGTAATCTGGCAACACTGTTTCCTGCGCAATCACGTGAAAGCTCGCACAGAGCCAGGAAACCGCGCATTTTATGACTCACAGTCTCAACCATCTCCAACAAGAAAATAACTTTTTTCCTCTATCGATCCTCGTTGTAATCCCAGTTTTGTTCCGCAGAGGTCCTGGTCTTGTTTCTTTAGCATTCTGCCCATATGACATCAGAAAGGCCTGATGGGAACAAAAAGATGAATTATTCTGAGTGCAGCTGTCCTTCTCTGCTGTCTCACTCGATGACAGAAATGTTATTAAATGTGTTTGGTTTTTTTTGTTTGTTTTTTTTTGTTTTTACAGATTAATGGAACACTATTAATATTTGGCAACGTCTGACGGAAGGCGGAGTAAAGCGCTAAAAAAAAAAAAAAAAATCAAGATCAGTGAAGCAACTTTGTTAGTTTGTTCTCTGACTCCTCCCTTCTTTGGGCAATTTCCGCCACACTTGGTATGTGGCTGTAGGTTAACCCTGGAATTACCCTCAAAGGATTAATTTAGCCAAAGGCAACGTCATTGGAGTCAAAGGTCAAAATTTAGACACCCCCCCCCCCTCCCCCGCTATGACTTTGCCCAAACATTGCACACATGTATGTGTTGAATTCTGGAATTATCCAGGTGAATTCAGATTTTCCAAAGGTCAATCATTGATGCCAAGGTCATTGGGGTCAAAGATCTTTTTTTTTTAACCTTTTTTTCTGTTCTGGTTTGCACCAAAGTTGTCACACGTTTGTAAGTGGGTTCTGGAATTGCCCAGGTGAGGTCAAATTTGCCAAAGGTCAATCATTGATGCCAAGGTCATTGCGGTCAAAGATCTTTTTTTTTAACCTTTTTTTCTGTTCTGATTTGCACCAAATTTGTCACACGTTTGTAAGTGGGTTCTGGAATTGCCCAGGTGAGGTCAAATTTGCCAATGGTCAATCATTGGGGTAAAGGTAAAGGTTTGTCTTTGTTGCCTACTCCTTCCCGGTCATTAAGCTTATTTCTGCCAAACTTATATTTTGGTGAAATTCGTTTGTGTCAAAGCCGCAGAATTTCATTTTCATTCATTTTCAACTTCATCTGTATCAAACTTGGCACACATAAAGTACGTAGGTGGATTCTGGAATTGAATTGGCAAGGTCACCCAAAGGTCAATAAATTGGGCCAACATTATGGTTATTATGTCAAAGGTCAGATTTTCAGCAGGAAATGAATGCTGAAATTCTTTCTTAATCAAGGCAGCCATGTCCTTATTGACGGTATTTACCATAGCCCCTAGTGTCTTCACGTCTTCATGCCAATGCTACTACTGTGCAGTATTCAAACGTTTTAGAAAACATTCAAATTTATGATCAACACAGAAGACCTCCATCAAGTTCAATTTCATTTTATTTATCCTTGAAAAGGAAATTTAGTGTGCAGTAGGATGTCCAAGACACATATACAGAAAAGCACCAACAACAAACACAAGACACACAACAGAAACACACCCCCCCCCCCCCCAAAAACCAATGACAGAATCCAATCGACAGTACACAGATAAAACTGTCATAATGAACGATGATGTTTCCTAAATGTTTGTACTCATCTGCTGTATCAACATTGATGTTCTGAATAACAGTTTGTGAGACATTGTGCTGTGATCTACAGAATTCAATTATCATATCCTTTGTCTTCGAGACATCGATGGACAGATAAAAGTTTTCGCACCAAGCAATGAATTCATCAACTACAGTGCCACGCCCCTCCTCATCATGATTAAAAAGATTCACTACGAGTATCGTCTGCAAATTTCACACAGTGCTCATTCTCATACTTACTCCTACAGTCATTACTATATAAAATAAAAAGCAATGAAAGAACACAGCCCTGTGGAACACCTGTGGAAGAAAAGGCTTTAGAGGATAAAACGCTACTTAACCCGAACACACTGTGACTTATTCAACAGAAAATCCAGTATCCAGCCAATTAAAAAGAGCCTGAAGTTCTCAACCAACAAGTAGGGGTGAATAGTATTGAACACTGAAGAGAAGTTGATAAAAACGAGCCTCGCATGAGTTTTTGAGGTTTCCTGATGATGATAAAGGAAATTTAACAAGGTAAGTTTTGCATCCTGAGCATGTCTGCCAGCCCTGCAAGAAAACGAGCTGATCTAACTGTTCCTCCACCAGCTTCAGTAACTCCTGCTTCACAAACCTCTCAAAGGTCTTCATCACCAGTGAGCTGTGAGCTACAGGTTGAAAGTCATTTAAGACCTTGGGGTTCTTACACTTAGCCACAGGAATGATAGTAGAGTGCTTCCAAATCTTTGGTGCTGCTTGTGTAGGAAGGATATGTCATTCAAAGCGCATATTAAACAAATATGTAGGACTGCTTTTTTGCATTTATGCAATATCTCTAAAATTAGAAAGGTCTTGTCTCAGAGTGATGCTGAAAAACTAATTCATGCATTTATTTCCTCTAGGCTGGACTATTGTAATTCATTATTATCAGGTTGTCCTAAACGTTCCCTGAAAAGCCTTCAGTTAATTCAAAATGCTGCAGCTAGAGTACTGACAGGGACTAGAAGGAGAGAGCATATCTCACCCATATTGGCCTCTCTTCATTGGCTTCCTGTTAATTCTAGAATAGAATTTAAAATTCTTCTTCTTACTTATAAGGTTTTGAATAATCAGGTCCCATCTTATCTTAGGGACCGCATAGTGTTGTGTGGGCCGCTGAAGAGAAGGTACTGCTGGCCCACCACCACCAGATGGCGCCCTGCTTGAAGTGCGGGCTTCAAGCACGAGAGGGCGTCATAGCAACCCGGGAGTGACAGCTGTTACTCGTCATCAGCATCAGCTGTCACTCATCCACATCATCACCACCACCTTAAAGGCCGGACTGCAACTCCACCTCCCCGCCGAGAAATCAACTACCAATCAGGTAATTTTCTCTGCTGAACAAAAACCTTGTGTAATAGTCTGAACTTCTTTTGCAGCCGTTTTCCTGTGGTGATTCCCTTATCTGTGGGATTGGCGCTTGGTGTGATCAGCGACGGCTTCGCTTCACACTCCAACCAGATAAGTGGTTAGACAGGAGCTGCACGAGTGTGTGATTGGAGGTGGAGGTGCTCCCTCCTTACTGAATACAGACTGTGGGATTACTGAGTGTGCGACCTCACACTCATCAGGACTGTTTCGGTTCTCTGCCAGCAGTACCGGGTCTGACTGCTGAAGACAGCGGCCACCTGGGGCGCAGGGCTTAGCGGCTCCGGTGTTCTTCAGCTCCGTTGGCAGTGGAAGCTGTGTGGGATCCGGCTCTTCTCTCGCCAGGCGTCTTCTATCGTCGAGCCTGCCCACACGTCACCTGGTGTATGATTGACAGTCACTATATTGTTATTGTCTGTACGTCGTTGTGCGATTCACAACATTAAATTGTTACTTTTCGCTTATCCATTGTCCGTTCATTTACGCCCCCTGTTGTGGGTCCGTGTCACGACACTTTCACAACACATAGTACCATATCACCCCAATAGAGCGCTTCGATCTCAGACTGCAGGCTTACTTGTAGTTCCTAGGATTTGTAAGAGTAGAATGGGAGGCAGAGCCTTCAGCTTTCAGGTTCCTCTCCTGTGGAACCAGCTCCCAATTCTGATCAGGGAGACAGACACCCTCTCTACTTTTAAGATTAGGCTTAAAACTTTCCTTTTTGCTAAAGCTTATAGTTAGGGCTGGATCAGGTGACCCTGAACCATCCCTTAGTTATGCTGCTATAGACTTAGACTGCTGGGGGGTTCCCATGATGCACTGAGTGTTTCTTTCTCTTTTTGCTCTGTATGCACCACTCTGCATTTAATCATTAGTGATTGATCTCTGCTCCCCTCCACAGCATGTCTTTTTCCTGGTTCTCTCCCTCAGCCCCAACCAGTCCCAGCAGAAGACTGCCCCTCCCTGAGCCTGGTTCTGCTGGAGGTTTCTTCCTGTTAAAAGGGAGTTTTTCCTTCCCACTGTCGCCAAGTGCTTGCTCACAGGGGGTCGTTTTGACCGTTGGGGTTTTTACATAATTATTGTATGGCCTTGCCTTACAACATAAAGCGCCTTGGGGCAACTGTTTGTTGTGATTTGGCGCTATATAAATAAAATTGATTGATTGATTGATTGATTGATTGATTGATTGAAGTGACTGATAAAAAAATCACTTGGAAGATCTCACTTAACTGATCAGCACTGGGGCCTGGAAGAAACTACGTCACGTTGGGCCGAGGGGTCAACGTGAAAATCTCTTCAGGCAGCAACTGTGAGAAAACAAATCCTGTGATATGATCCTCAGAACTGTTTGCTCCATAAAATTATGAACAGTGTCAGTGTTTCAGCTGTCTGTGTCTTGACCTTGAGACACAGTCTGTCCATGATCGCCGTAATGTGAATTCCATGTGTAGTTTCATTTTTGGGTGGAATTCCCTGTGAGGTCTTTGACTGCCTGTGAGGAAATGTTAGTTTTCTGGTTTCTAAGCAGTTCATCCTACTGATGTATATCTCAGATTGCTTTTCCCCGCTTCATGCAAGAACCAGAACAAAATAAATAAATGACTCCTCACACAGAAATCCTTAGGCACAATAAAGTGCAACTTGGTGTCCTGCTGAACATCAGGATCAGGACATATGAAGACTTTTACATTCAAATATTTGCTCAGATAAATGTAAGTCCAATGAGGACAACTTACAGAACTCAAGTCACATTTTGGAACTATAAAATACATTTTATAAGTCAGCACCACCACCTAGTGTCCACTTTATGTATGGTATTAAAATGTGTTCAACAACTTCATTTTCTGTTAAATTTTAAAGATCTGTCTTCATCAGAAGTGTTTCTTTATGATCAAATGATTAGGAGCTTGTAATGCAGACTGTTGTCCAAATAGAGCGGACGATGGACAAGTGTCCCCTGGTACTGATTGGAACAGTATGGAGTCAAAGCTGCTGTGTCATGTTCAGGTGTGTTTTATAGATCCAGCTATTACCTCACTGCATCATCAACAAACCAACAGGTAAAATACAGAGAGTTCATTTTTAAGCGTTTCCTGACATGAGGTCAGTAAGTTCAGTTAGTAAGAAATAATAAGTATGACACCAGCAGGCCGTCTTTAACTTTCCTAGCTTAGATAGCTAGCATCATGAACTGGAAGTTAAATAAAATATTACATACAGTTTTCTCTCTAACTAACATATTATACTCTACTTCATAATAAATGTAATACTTTAGAAGAAGGGTTAGAATATGTTTGGTGTTAATTTTTCAGCCTTTTTTACAATCTGAAAAACTGTAGCTAGCTAACATTAGCCGGCTAAAACATGGAGGCAGGATGTAATTGTCTTTAATTTGTTGTGGGGGGTGGTATCGTGAAACCTCACTCACTCATTTTCAACCGCTTACTCCAATTAAGGGTCACGGAGAGGCTGGAGCCTATCCCAGCAGTCATAGGGCACGAGGTGGGATTCACCTTGGACAGGATGCCAGTCTGTCACAGGGACACATACAGACAAACAAACACATCCACACCTACAGGCGATTTAAAGTTTCCAGTCTGCCTAACCTGCATGTCTTTGGATGTGAGAGGAAGTCAGAGCACCCACAGGGACCCCACGCAAACATGGGGAGAACATCCAAATTCCACACAGAAAGGCCACAGGTGGGAATCGACCCCATGACCTTCTTGCTGTGAGGAAGTACAGTGCTAACCACTAAGCCACCATGCTGCCCCAAATGTGAAACCTATTCATTTGTTTCTAAAACTTTATCTGATAACAAATCAGAAACTGTTTGATTTTTTTTTTTATAGATGCCTAACCCTAACCCTAACCCTAACCCTAGTCTTTCAGGGTCCCACTATCCCCTGCGCGCCTGGAGTGGTTTGGGTTCGACTCACTGGTTGGACATAACAAAAATGGCATCACGTTTGTCATACACGAGGAAAATAAATGCAAGCCAACATGAAATATGGTTACCAAAGGCATTCAAACATAAGTTAATGTATAATATAGATCTTTTAATAAACAAAAAACTTTTTTTTTTTAATTTTCCAAATCCTGTGAGGAATTATTCCCATTCCAGAAGGTCATTAATTTCCAGATAACTGCAACAAAACAACAAATCAATGAATCTCTATGTGATGCCATCACACGACTAGAACTACTGCACGCACACAGAGGACCATGGGATCCTGAATTCATCTATGTGCTGCATATCTTAAAATCATTTTACTTAATGTCAACCTTCAAATGATGATTTCTCAATACCATGGTTCCAAGACGATTAGGATCATGTCTCCAGTGGCTAAGTCTAAATTTTGGGGATCAAGGAATCCAGTGGTAATCGTAACAGATCGTCTATAGAGACTCCCTGACACATTTAGACACTGAGGCATTAGAGATTTTTGAATGTGTATAACTGAGTTGTTGAGTTTCCAGTCATCCAATAATTTTAATCCATGCAGTACCTGTTTTGGCTATTTTTTTTTTAAAGAAATAAATAATAAATAAATAAAATATAGAGCCATTCTGCACATTTGCAATTTTTCATTAACCACTAAGTGGCAGCATTGAACTCTGATAAAGGAACAGTTCATGATCAACTATGACTAAAATATGATTCTTCACAGGCAGCAGACAAACTACAAAACACACACACACACACACACACACACCACCTGACTGCTAGCTTGTCTCACTGTCAACAGGATAATTTACAAATGTATCGATGATCTTACTTGGGGCAGTATAGTGGTGCCGGCAGTGTTGACGTTGACCTTCCAGACAGAACTCCCCTGGTTCACTGTCACCTCTGCCCCTTCTACATGTACATCTGGAAGGACATCCGTCGTGAAACCTGTGTCAAATCGATATGCAGCTCCGCTGTAGTGTCGCCGAGCAAGACAAGAGAAGCCAATAGAAATTTTACATATTAATGATTTGGATTTAAAAAAAAAACATTAACAGTTAAGATCCAGAAGCAGATGATTTATTTTTTCCCCTGCAGTAGCAATGAGTTTAATTCATATACCATCTCATGCCACTAGGAGACACTGTTGCATAGCTGCATAATGGATGGATGGATGGATGGATGGAGCTTATGAAGATGACAAGAAGGTTTTCTCCTCAGAACTTTTTTGTGATATGGAATGTAATTTGAGTCTGGAGATGATCCAGATCTTGCTCCAAGATTTTGTAATTGTTTTTTCCCCCATGTATATCAGGGTTTTTGGACCATGGCAGAGTTATGTCAGTGCATTAGTTTGATTCAACTTCTTTATTTGTTCATTACACCCCCAAAAAACTGGCTCATTGGATTGGATTTCCATCTAAAATATACATGTAGTCCCTAGTAAATTAAATTACATTTTCTTGCATGGATGTTCTTTATTTGAGTTGGGGCTACATATATTTATTAGATGGAAATCCTTCACACAATGGAATTGAGTTCATCCAATGAGTCATTTTTTTTAGCGTAATCCACATTTCTGACTGAATTAAAAACAGGTTTGATATTATTTCCATTCATTGGCCCATTTGGGGCCAGGTCATAGCGTCATCAGGTCAGGTAGCTCAAATGTCCCTCTCACTTGAACCCATCCTCCAGCTACACCTGGGGGATCCCACAGTGTTGCCACCCTGTCCAGGAAGCAAATCTGAACCACCTCAGCTTGAGGATTTCTGTATGAAGGAGCCAGTGGTTTTACTCTGAGGTGTCAGAATTCCTCCATCCCGTGAACACAACATTTGGTCTTTATTCAGACTTCAGGTGTTTGGGTCAAAGATATTTGAGTGTCAGTCAGGTCAGAGGTTTTGGTTTTCAGATTTCAGGCTGCACAAACTGGTGACTGCTACAATCCCTGCAGCACTCACTTACTTGTAGTAACACTGATGGTTTCCTGGTTATAGATCAGTGTCGAGTGTTTCTACAGGAAATGAATATTATGATAATATTTACAGGGTGGTGTGAGACCGAACCAATTATTGATTTGATGAATCACATGCACTGATTAACAAAATGTCATAGAAACCTCTTGTGTCAATTTAAACTTAATTTCCTGCCCCTGTTTAAAAGCTGACATGTTGTAATGAGCTGTAGTAAAAAAATGAGAGCACATTGATTATTCCAGTAACTTGACACATTCTGCTATTGTGCAATTCTTAATGAAGTAAGATCTTTATAGACAGTTTGTAAACTTTTTTTTTTTTTTTTCCTGGGGGTGGGGTTACTATATCAGCCACACTTATAAGAACTATTTCTTTAAAAATTGAGTGAATTTCAGCTGGGACCATTATAAAAAGGGTACATAAATAAATAAATAATGTTATTTAAAACAAAAATCTTTTCATTTTAAGTCTTTATTTGCTTTTAATTATTATTATTGTTATTATTTTTTGCAAGTAAAAGTTCAGTTATGAGGCTGCTCATTGCAGTGTCAGGCTCGTTAATTTGTGTGTAATTACCTGTGATAATTGATGAAAGAACCAGGTGCATTTCAAAATAAAAACACAGTATGTTCATTGCTTTGAGGTCTTTGTACTTTTGAAAATTCTCTTGTAGATTTTAAGAGAAGTGAATGTTCTTAATGAAAACATGTGTGGACTGGGTTTAGTGGTATCTTTCTGACAGGTTCCTGGAGCTGGGCTGTGACTGATTTCATGTAGAGAATTGCAGGGGACAAAATACATAAAAATTAATTCCCACACCTATACTAGTCCCCGTCTTCTTGTCCTATTTGTCTTCTTGGCAGACACTGGAGGATAAAATACTTTGGTGCTGAAAAAGCAAGACTATCCCCACGTACCATAAATATTAAAAAATCACAATTAAAAGTGCACAGCTTTTGTTTTTTGTTTTTTTAAGATTTAAGTCATAAAAGAATTTTCTTTGGCACCACTATAATTTTATTTATTAGCTTTTAAATAGGGTATTCATAATATGACATTGCCTTAATATGATCAAAATTTGCGTTGTCTGGAAAAAAATTATTAAACAGTTCCCCTGAAGGGAAAAAAAAATTAGAAGAACAGACGGCCTTGAACTATGTACGGTAGTGACCCCTACAGTCTATGATAGTGACATCATAGATCACGTGGGGGGCTTCCCCTGACTTGCTCCAGGGATGCTGGGAAGCACACAGCGACAGCCAATCAGAGTAGAGAGACACAGTGATGTCAGATGGCTGCTCGCTGTTGTGAAAGTGTAGGGACACGGACCCACAACAGGGGGCGCAAATGAATGGACAATGGAATAAGCCAAAATATAACAATTTAATGTTGTGAATGTGCACAACAGAGCAACAGACAACACAATTGAGATCAACAGTCAATAAGTCACGGTGACGTGTGGGCAGGCTCGAGGATAGAAGACGCCCGTCCAGAAAAGAGCCGGATCCCACACGCTTTCCACTGCCACCGGATCTGAAGCACCCCGGAGCCACCAAGCGCTGGGTCCCCAGGTGGCCACTGCCTCCGGCTGTCAGATCGGGTACTGCTGGCAGGAAGAACAGACAGGTGATGGTGGGTGCGTGAACACCCAGCAAACAGTCAGAAAGGGTGGGAAACACCTCCACCTCTCAATCACAGTCACACAGGAACAAAAACGTGCAGCGCCTGAAGGACTACTTATCCGAGGAGCGAAGACATCTCCTCCCAGCTTCCAGCTGCTGACCAGTCAAACAGGTACGCCTGCAAATGTTCAGAAAGTTGTATGACACAAAACCACGGCTGAGTGTTTACCTGATCGGTAGACGATTTCTTGGCAGTGAGGTGAAGATGCTGCCCGGCTTTTATGGAGATGTGGTTGATGATGATGAGTGACAGCTGGTGCTTGTTGATGAGTGACAGCTGTCACTCCCGGTTGCTCTGGCGCCCTCTCAGTGCCTGAAACCCGCACTTCAGGCAGGGCGCCCTCTGGTGGTGGGCCAGCAGTACCTCCTCTTCAGCGGCCCACACAACACTCAAACAAAATAATCCAATATGACGGAATACGCTCCGAAACAGTTCATTTCTGTATAAATCTGTCTCATATATTTTATGAAAGTTAGGATGAAATAAATCCTTCTAAATCTAAAAATGTTGTTTTTGTAATCGGATAATACCTCTGAAGTGATTTACAAGACATCTTACTGATGTTACCGTGCACACCCCATGTACTTGCATCACGTGAGGTCAAAGGTAATTTCCGGTAATTTCAAAACATCATGCATGTGCACACGCACGCCCTCCTGAAGATGGCGTTAAAAAAGAAAATAAATAATTCATTTTGGAATTCCCCCCAGGTAAATATGTTCTCTGCATTAAAATGAGCTGTAATTTTGCAAAACGTTTCTAAAATAAATCAAGAATATAATGCTTGGATTACAGTAGAAACTATTTTTCCGTTTTGTGAAATTTGTGTGGCCCTAGCTGTACCTTTTAAAATCAACTGTAATTTTACAAGACGTTTCTAAAATAAACCAACATTATAGTGGAAACTACATTTTGTTGGTTTTGTGAAATTTGAAAGACTGCACAGTTTTAAAACAACTCAATGCTTTGTTTCATTGTTGCATTGCCACTTCCACAGCGCCCTCTGATGGTCATAATCGAAAAGGCAAGTCAGCAGTCTGTGAATGGGGCGAGTCTTCTGGGACATCAGAAATTCCGAGCTCCTTATTGCCATTGAATGCAGCACTCGAGGTGGCTGCGATGTCGTGACGTCACCGCGAGCTGGCCTTGGCGGAGGTCTGCGCTCCCCGGTTGCCCTTCTAGCTGCCTGCGGGAGGGGGTGCGGGTCAAATCAGCAGCATTATTCCGATTCTTTTTTAATAACTGGGATCTTCGTGTTTTTTTTTTTTTTCCTTGTTTTGGTGGCCCGGTGCTGGTTGTAAATTGATCCCTCCTCCTGTGGTTGGGGTGGAGGCGGGGCGAAGCAGGAAGGAAAGGAGCTAGAGGGAAGGGAGGCAGCAGAAGGAGCAGCGGCAGGAGGAGCAGGCTGTGAATGCTAAACATCCAGCTCCGTGTCTACGGCTCGGCCGAACCTGTCGGAATGGAGCAGAAGGAGCACTTTTAGGATCTACTATGCGTCAGCGGCGCGTCGGCACAGTCAGCGTGATCTCCGCCGTCCGCACGTTTCACCGCACAAATCCTTTTTTTTTTCCTTCCCACTGAGTGTGAAATGTGTCGCGGCTGCCCGCAATTCACATTCTGACAATGGAGATTGAAAATATCGTGGCCAACACGGTTCTCCTGAAGGCGAGGGAAGGTAAGAACGGAATGCGTTCGGTTCGGATGGGTTCTGCATCCTTTACGCTTTGTCTCTGCCCCGCACAAATACGTTGATTTGAAGCGCCTACTTTAAAGTCAGGCCCAGCTGGATGCGGACGATCCACCGCTGTTCTTTTTTGTTTCCGTAGATTTACACATTTATGACGATATAATGGATATTTAACAGCGTTCGGTTTCTTGTGGGCGAAAAGTAGCTGCGCAGTTGGGCTCGCCTTCATCTTCATCCTACCTGTAGGTTTGTGTATAATTGTGCTGTTATTTGACGCAGAAATGTGACTGCAGTGCCGCTGGGCTGCTGGTAGGAAGCGATAATGTTCTAACGGCACAGCCGGAGAAAGGTTTCAGCAGCCCTGGCTTTACACACTGCACAGTGGGCCACAGCGGCTCACCTGCAGCCGGAGAACAGCGCTGTATCGTCTGCAAACGGACGGAGACACATCGGCTCTACTGTTTAGGAAAGGTTGACTTCCAGGACTTTGAGAGTGATGGGAAAGCTGATCACTACTCCCATCTACAGAACATCATCAGGGTCATTGTGCTGTGTAATATGAGGGATCTATATAAAATGTGTGCATGTGCAAAAGTAAGTGGTGCCAAAGTGGGCAGGTTTTCTTCACATTCGTAGTTGTGGCAATCTCTTGGTGGTGAGGAAAGTCCTCTCTTGATCGATTCCCAGACAGGATGGTGGATGCGGAGAAAATCTGCATCCATTGTTGATCTAGAGATTTCTGTGCGTAGGTTCGTTTAACATGCCTGGTCCAGTGGCTGAGAAATGCTGGACGATTGGGGTCTGATGACCTGGTCTGGACTTGATGCGCCTTCACAGCTATTGGGTTACAAGCCATCATCACCTCCTCCTACTGATCTGTCGTTGAAAACTTCTTGTTTCACCAGAGCCCCATTAGCCATCTCATGTTCAGGGTTCATGGTGGCCTTCATGGTTACCGTAGTAGCCACTGGGCAACCAGGGCCCCCATCATATATCAGCCCAACAGGCAATCCCCTACTTGATCTGTTAGCCAAGGTGTCATGACCTGGATGATGGGTTGGCTTTTGACACCTGTTCTTCACCGTATGGGAAGGTGGGCCAAACAAATATATTTACCAAACATATATTTACAAGCTGGTCTGCAGTCCTTTTATCAACCCGCTGTTTCACTTAGAACGGCAACTTTAGTAATCACCAGTGCCTAGGAGATCTTCAGTCATCCTCTGCTTTCAGCCCACCCTGTTATCATGTTTATGCTGGAGCGTGGGAAAAAATAGTCATAATCTGGTGTGAGTGAAGAACCAGAGCTTTGTAGCACCGCGTCAAGTCAAGAGTCAGCCAGCTGTGACGCAACATTACCGCTGTTAATAAAAATGAAAGTTGGCCAAAGAAAAAAGTCACAGATGCGACAAGATTGCAGTGTGTCTTGTTTAGTCTTGAAGCCATGACTTCCAGGTACACTAACGGCTTCATACTAATGCTGCGTTCAAGATTACTCAGAAAACCCAAATTTAAAAGTTCCAAAAACTGTATTCACTTGATGAACTCAGACAGCTGTATGGCTGCACACAGTAACAGTTTTGTGCTTTGTCTTGTCAAGGAACATTTAAATAAGTTGTTTGTACGGATTTTTGTTCTGTCTCAGATGACCTAAAATTATCTCTTTTTTGCAAATCTATATAAACCAGGACTTCACCCAGGCCCTGGCATGAGGCAAAGACCTGCAACATTTTCATTCAGAGCTACAAGAGGGGAAAAATACAGGACCTACATCCTGAAGACAGAGAATTCAGAAGACAGCCAAATCAGTTTTGTGCTTTCAGAATTGGCCCCTGCTTCCAGAAAGGTGCTGCACAGTTCTGTAATCGGAAATGAGGCTTTAAGGCGATCTCACAGCTGCCCAGTGACCATATAAATCGCTTTCTCTGAAATGCAAAAAAGTCTCTGTTTGAGCAAGCTTGGAGAATTTCTCAACAGCTTTGCACACTTCTGGAAGTCTTGAACAGTAGTGGAATTCCAATATAGTCTGTTTCTGGTAGTTTCCACCCTCTTGTGTATGATCACGCTTGCTTTGAACTGAGAAGGTTCTCAGTGGATTGCAGCTGGATCTTCTGTGTGCAGAATTTGGATGTGCTTCCGGAGCCTAAGTGGGTTTTCCCTGGATGCTACAGATTCCTCCTGTCATCAAAGCATCCGTGTTAGTTTTAGATTTAGTCCCCAGACACTGTTCAGTGGCTGCTGGCTGCTCCCTGTGTTTGTGTCTAACTGGGACTAGTACTGCTTAAATACTCCTTTTTTTTTGCTTTGGGGTGGCAGCATTTACAAGTAGGGAATATTATGGAAAAATTCCCACACAAAGTTGATTTAAAAAAAAAAACATAACCATGAGTTTAAAAAGTCAAATGAAATACTGCAAGTTGGAGGCTAATACAATGATAACTTCACTCTGTCCCAATTAGCCGCCTCCCATTCACTGTGCATGAGTTCCACGAAGTATTCACGCACAGACCATATTCACTTTTTTGTGCACTTCCATCTGGAATGATGCTGCAAGGGTTTTTGTGTATTGTTTATTGGGTCAACTAAAAATTTCCTTATCAGTAAAAATAACACCAATCCCGATATATTTGTGAAAATCTCATTGTGTCCTAATTGATATATTGGCTGGAAAACATAAGCAACAATGCTCAGGTGCTGAACCCAAGTCTTACAACGGTCACATGCTGCTGTCATGTTGGCGCCATTTTTATGTAAACAAACATGCATGTGGACACAACGGGCGATACTTAGGTCATGTCGGTATTGCATATACTAAGTTTATTGAAATTGACTTGCCCATTCTGGACTTGAGTGAATCATCATATTTTAGATCCTTTTGTAGTTTGTGCAGCATCTCTGACTCCAATAACTGATATTATAATTTATAATCCATAATTTGTTACCAGCCCTAGTTTAAACGATTATCTCTGCTGACTAACAGAGGAAGGTAGAGCCCGACCGATATGGATTTTTTGAGGCCGATGCCGATAACGATATTTGGATGAAAAAATGCAGATAATCGATAAATCGGCTGATTTGCCGATAGCCGATAAATCAGCCAATATTATTATTATTATTATTATTATTATTATTATTTTTTAGATGAATAAAATGTTCTTTTTTGGACCCTTTACAAAAAAAGGTATTAGCTAAAAGCTGAAGCTTTGTCCTCATATTGATTAACTTTATAACAGAGAAGAAAGTTCAAAAAATGCAAAAATGCAATTGGAGCAGTTAGGGGGCTATTCAAACGGGCCAACTAGTAATATATCACTCCTTGAAACGATCTTTGCCATATCACATGAGGTAAATCTGCCCTACGATTGGATTTTGGAAAACCATGTGACGGAGAACCAATTCCGATTGGACACTCGCACGTCATCACACATCTTCTATGAGGAGTACCAAGATGGCCAATGATGGATCGAAAATCCGTGGAGTTAACACTTCAGCAAAAAAAAAAGTAAGTTTCTATCCCGTATCATTAAAGAGTTATCTACAATTTAGCAAAGCTTGGTGACGGCATCGGCCCCAGAGGGTTAATGGCGAACAGCAGTAATTTCCAGAACCCTTCCGGACGACCAGTGAATCTGAATGTTTCAGCGTCTTAGCAGTAAACGAAAGTTTTTCGTGCTAGAAATAAGGTCTACACAACGTGGGCTTAATAAAAAGCGTGATCGACGCAATGAAGCACATTTGACACATTACTACATAAACTGAGTTAATCAAACTGAGTTGAACTGAAACGGGAGAAATGTGGGGTGAATGTAATCGCCAAGTTATTACAAACAACATCCTTATAAACTTACTTGTATGCATTTGTCAGCCGATCAGTGCAGTGTGACGGCAAACTACGGGGGCCGGTGATGAATACATTTAAGCAGGGGTGTAAGCAGCTCTCAGTTGAATGGAGTCAGAGCTCCATCTACTGGACAAATGGTGCAAGGACATTTTACATTGCCGACACAAACATTATTTCAGTATCTGTTCTGTTTATGAGAAATGATCGGCGTTCTGTCGGCAAAATTTCAGCAGATAGTGAGTACTTTGAAAAGGGCTTATATCAGCCGATAATAGCGCCCGGCTGATATATCGGTCAGGCTCTACAGGAAGGCGGCGGGTATTTGATTGGCCTGACGCTCGTCTGTGATTAAAGGCGCCAAAACTCTACAGATGGTCCTTGGGTCGATGAATAATTTAGTTTGACACATCGTTTTGAATGAGATGATTTCCTGGTGCATTTTGTTTTTATATGACAGTAAAAAGAGGAGGTATTGGCTTGTTGGTTGGACAAAACAACAGATTTGAAAATTTTACTTTGGCCTTTAGGGAATTGCAGTGGTCATTTCTTTAAAAAATAAATTTAAGTAATTGACTTGAATTGTCTGCTTTTTGATAAATGAAGGTGTCTATCAACCACTTGTTGCTCATTTAGAGTTTTGCCAAATGCTAAGTTACATTCCCTGTTAAAATTGTTTTGTTTTTTAATTCTTAATGAACATATAAAGTGTATAATCAGTGGATAATTCTAAAGTAATTTTGTTTTTGATGAGGCCTGAGTTGTCGTCATGTGGATTTTTAGTGTTTTTTTCTCCCTGAGCTGTCACTTGATGTGTAACAGTCATGGATTTCTACAGTTTCTCACTTTAATGTGCACAGAGGATTTGAAATTAACTTTTTCCACTGATTGTTGTTTTCAATTCGTCTTTGATAGTTTTTGAAACCTGCTGAGAAAATGGTGCAGAAACCAGCTCCTGCAGGGTCAAAGGTCTTTGAGTCACATGACTCCTCTCTGTCACCTTTGTACCTCATCAATGGCTCCACCCATCAGGGGGAGGATCAGAGTAGAAACAGGACTCAGCCGTGCTGAAGTGCCCTTGAGCAGGACCTCAGAGTTATTCTGAGAGGCTGACCTCGCTGTGTGGAGCAGAATGACACTGCGGTCTGTCTGTGGCCTACAGACGCCAGATAATCTGAGGCTGGTGCCTCAAACGGTGTCCGTTAGTGGTATGTAAACTTTCAGACGGCTCGTACCGCCGCTCTCGGCTCTGCGTGTGTGTGAAGGTTCCACACCTGTGCATGTGAAAGTGGGCGCTGTGGGAAGGAAGTGTTATGACGGGGTGTGCCCGGTCTGCTACAGTTTGAGACGAGTCACAGGAAGTGGTTTTGTGTCATTGAGATGACTCGCCTGCTTGCCCCCCCCCCCCGCGCTGCCTTCAATGTTTAAGACACCCCCCCCCCCCCCCCCCCCACACGCACTGCCACTAATGCATGGGGACGTTTGAAAAAGTTGATGGTGAGAATCCCCAGGGGATGGTGAGTCACAGACACACAGATAGAGAAGCTGTAAGAGAATTTAATTTGAATAATACAGGAGGTCAGGTGCCGTGACCGCCAACCGGTCAGGGGGTCAGTTCCCATCATTACTGGCTGGTTTTTTTGAAGTGTCCTTGAGCAAAAATCCAAACCTGTAAACTGGGTCCGGGTGGCAGGATTAGCGCTCTCGTCACACTGAATATTTTTACAGTCGCCCAGAATGAAACCGTGAGGGCGGAGTCTGGCGTAGTTCGAAGGTGTCGCTGTAAGCCAGCCGGGATGTGGCGTGCCCGTGAGTCAGAGTTTGTTGCTTTACTCTGACCTGTTTCTACAAAACAGGACCAACAGGGGGAGACTGGTTGAGCCAGAACACATGGTTGGGTTTGGATCTATCACACTCAGTCCAGGGTTTCCTTAGAGAGGTACTGTGATAAACAGGCATTTCAGCTTTTGGTAGAAAACAGGCCGACAATGTAGTTAAAACAGAATAATGGCATGAATTCAGCACATAATTAAAGTTACAGTGTGCAGGATTTAGGGCATTCATTAGCACCAATGAAATATAGCATTCATAACTGACTGTTTAGTGTGTAATTACCTACAACACTAAATCTGCATGTTTTCATGAGCTTAGAGTGGCTTCGACATATCTACACGGGAGGGGGGCCACCTCATGGAGGCCACCATATTGCACTGCCGTATTGATAGTGTAGCGCAAAAGGAACATAGTTACTCTTCCTTTTGCATTTTGCAGCATGTGTCAGAAGACTGGAGAGAAAACAAGAGGAATCAGTGGCTGCTCCACTGTATGCTGGTTGCTAGCGCAGGTTAGCAAGATTGAGAGCCATCATTTTTGCATGATGAAGGATCATATATGTATTTACTTGTCAAAGGGAGTATGAATCCCCACCGCCAAAGAAGCAAAAATGGGAAGGGAAAAAAAAACATGACCAGAGATGGTATGGTGCAGTTCGTGACCTCACCACTAGATGTCACTAAATCCTACACACTGTAGCTTTAAGTAAAAAAATAAATAAATAAAAGAACAACATAACATTTTGCTCAGTGTCATGAAAACATGAAAGCTCACACTCTGTTTTTTTTTTTTTTTTTTAGCCATCTGGTGTAATTTCTGGTTGTAACATGATAGATGTAGCCCACCAATAAACATGCTCAATTTAATCTGCATGTAAATTCATAACAAAGGTTGAGAGAAGATTTCTGACTGTATTTTAGTTTTTAGTGCATAACCACTGATAAAACAGTCAGAAAAGTTTATTTCTCTGATTTGGTACATTTATACACTCAACAAAAATATAAACGCAACACGATCTAAAACTTTTTCCACATACACAATATCACCATTTCCCTCAAATATTGTTCACAAACCAGTCTAAATTTGTGATAGTGAGCACTTCTCCTTTGCTGAGATAATCCATCCCACCTCACAGGTGTGCCTTAGACTGCCCACAATAAAAGGCCACTCTGAAAGGTGCAGTTTTATCACACGGCACAATGCCACAGATGTCGCAAGATTTGAGGGAGCGTGCAATTGGCATGCTGACAGCAGGAATGTCAACCAGAGCTGTCGCTCGTGTATTGAATGTTCATTTCTCTACCATAAGCCGTTTCCAAAGGCGTTTCAGAGAATTTGGCAGTACATCCAACCAGCCTCACAACCGCAGACCACGTGTAACCACACCAGCCCAGGACCTCCACATCCAGCATGTTCACCTCCAAGATCGTCTGAGACCAGCCACTCGGACAGCTGCTGAAACAATCGGTTTGCATAACCAAAGAATTTCTGCACAAACTGTCAGAAACCGTCTCAGGGAAGCTCATCTGCATGCTCGTCGTCCTCATCGGGGTCTCGACCTGACTCCAGTTCGTCGTCGTAACCGACTTGAGTGGGCAAATGCTCACATTCGCTGGCGTTTGGCACGTTGGAGAGGTGTTCTCTTCACGGATGAATCCCGGTTCACACTGTTCAGGGCAGATGGCAGACAGCGTGTGTGGCGTCGTGTGGGTGAGCGGTTTTCTGATGTCAATGTTGTGGATTGAGCGGCCCATGGTGGCGGTGGGGTTATGGTATGGGCAGGCGTCTGTTATGGACGAAGAACACAGGTGCATTTTATTGATGGCATTTTGAATGCACAGAGATACCGTGACGAGATCCTGAGGCCCATTGTTGTGCCATACATCCAAGAACATCACCTCATGTTGCAGCAGGATAATGCACGGCCCCATGTTGCAAGGATCTGTACACAATTCTTGGAAGCTGAAAATGTCCCAGTTCTTGCATGGCCGGCATACTCACCGGACATGTCACCCATTGAGCATGTTTGGGATGCTCTGGACCGGCGTATACGACAGCGTGTACCAGTTCCTGCCAATATCCAGCAACTTCGCACAGCCATTGAAGAGGAGTGGACCAACATTCCACAGGCCACAATTGACAACCTGATCAACTCTATGTGAAGGAGATGTGTTGCACTGCATGAGGCAAATGGTGGTCACACCAGATACTGACTGGTATCCCCCCCAATAAAACAAAACTGCACCTTTCAGAGTGGCCTTTTATTGTGGGCAGTCTAAGGCACACCTGTGCACTAATCATGGTGTCTAATCAGCATCTTGATATGGCACACCTGTGAGGTGGGATGGATTATCTCAGCAAAGGAGAAGTGCTCACTATCACAGATTTAGACTGGTTTGTGAACAATATTTGAGGGAAATGGTGATATTGTGTATGTGGAAAAAGTTTTAGATCTTTGAGTTCATCTCATACAAAATGGGAGCAAAACCAAAAGTGTTGCGTTTATATTTTTGAGTGTATGTGGAAACACACACAGATACACACCTACCTTTCTCTCTCACGGACTCCATTCAATGTATACCGGCAGCAGTTCAAACTTCTCTTCACCTTTTTTTTTTTTCTTTTGTGGCAGAATTAATGCAGACTCCTTTCTGCTGGGTTGTGGAGGCGTGGCTGTGTTATTTTACTATACATTGCATTTTTCTTCCAACTTCTTTGGTGGTCTTGTGGCTTACATTGTGAAACAACTAGTATATGAAAAATACTGCACTATCATCAATGGCCACAAGATGGCACCACATGCACCTGTGACAAGTTGCTCCTGTATACCAGCAGAGCTAACAACTTTTTTTCCTTTTCCTGGTGCATATTTTTAAGAGATGCCACTGCAGCATGCAGTCCAAAAATATGCTAACTGCTGTGAAATCAGAATACCCAGAAAGCAACAGTGTAGGAAGTAATTTCCTTTGGCTTCTCTTTGTTTTGTTAGCGGTCGCCATAGCCAGTCCTGTATGGAGCAACATGTTTGTTTGGCACATGTTTTAATGCTGGATGTCCTTCCAGATGTGTGGAGAATGGTGGTCTTGAACTGGAAATCTTCTGTTTCAGGTGCTCGCCCACTAACGGAAAGTAAGTTTAATTCTGAGATTTAGTACATTTCTGAGAAGAAACGGTCTGTCTCGCTCACTGACGAGCACGCCTGCTCCGAGGCGGTCATCAATCCAGCATCCTCTGTCCTTCCGGCAGGTGACAGATCTGTGTGTGGGATATTGCATAGAACAGTCAACATTGCTTTGTCTGACTGGTGCTTCAAAGTTAAGCAAATTTATGGGATAGAGAAGCATTCATCCTTTTATCCGGTGCCTTCTTGATGCCTCGACTTCGGATAAGCAGGAACAAGTTGTTCCTGCTTTTCTGACGTGCAGGTGCAGTGAGGGACTGAAGGTTTTTATTCTCGTTGTGTGTCCACAGTGAAGGTCTCTGGTGATCAGTCATTGAGTTGGACTCCTGTAGCCACCGCAGCCACACGTGCTGTTGTCTCTGAGTTTCCTGTTGTCCAGTCAGTGGGGACAGGGATTCTGGGTTTCTGGTTTCTGGTCTACTGCACCCTGTCCACATGTGGTGATAACTTAACAGACGTTTTGATGCGTCTCGCTGTTGATTTGTGCCGCTGATTGTGTTGCTCGCTGTAGAATTCTTTTATGTTTAGCAGCGTGATGGTACATGTCCGCTCATGTCTCTTAGAATCACATTCCACAGAATCTTTTTTTTTTTTTTCTTTTTTCATCTTTCTTGTTAAAGAGAAAAGAATGTGAACGATCCGGTGCTCGCATTCCTCCAACAGAAGGGGAAACTTAATCCAGTGTGTGTGACGTTCCTCACAGGTGGAAAGCATTTTTTAATCCCCTGTTGTGCGTCCGTTGTGAGGCGGCCGACCCCTCCTCTCACCTCCACCCTTCAAATTGTAGGCCAGCTGCTCTCACATCACTTGAGGGTTTTCTGGTGACGTTAGCCGGCATTGCTTTATTAGTTTTGTGGTCACAGCCGAGCTAACACTTGTTGTCATCACTCTGGGGTGTTTCCTCCAGCTGAGGGTCATAAAACGCACCACTCTGTGACACTGCCTTGATGTGGTGTTTGTTTTACAGCTCTTACACCCACAAACGGGCTGTGTGGAGAAAGCGATGTGCCGAGTTGCACATGGTGCTGAGCGCGACGTCGTTAACAGATTGCCTCTTTTGCGAGCTGACGAGGCACTTCTTCTTCATGTCTTTTTTTTTTTTTTTTTTAACATCACAGGGGTGTAGTTTAAATCCAGACAAGCTGCTAGCCGGTTTTGAACCGTGTGCTGGGCTGACAGCATTTATAGAGCATCCAGAAAGTATTGACAGCGCTTCACATTTTATAATGTTGCAGCCTTATTCCAAAATAGATGAAGATTTTTGAAAGTTTATTAAAAAAACAAAAAAAACAAGAAATCACATAAGTATTCACAGTCTTTGAGCTCAGGTGCCTCCTGTTTCCACTGATCATCCTTGAGATGTTTCTGCAGCTTAATTGGAGTCCACCTGGGGTAAATTCAGTTGATTGGACATGAGTTTGAAAGACACACACCTGTCTACATATAAGGTCCCACAGACAGTCAGAGCACAAACCAAGCATGAAGTCAAAGGAATTGTCTGTAGACCTCTGAGACAGGATTGTCTGGAGGCACAAATCTGGGGAAGGGTACAAAAGCATTTCTACTGCTTTTAAGGTCCCAATGAGCACAGTGGCCTCCATCATGTGTAAATGCAAGAAGTTCAGATCCACCAGAACTCTTACTAGAGCTGGACGCCCATCTAGACTGAGCGAACAGGGGAGAAGGGCCTTAGTCAGGAAGGTGACCAAGAACCCAATTATCACTCTATCAGAACTCCAGCATTCCTCTGTGGAGAGAGGAGAACCTTCCAGAAGGACAACCATCTCTGCAGCAATCCACCAATCAGGCCTGTATGGTAGAGTGGCCAGATGGAAGCCACTCCTTAGTAAAAGGCACATGGCAGCCCACCTGGAGTTTGACAAAAGACGCCTGAAGGACTGAAGGAAAATTTTCTGGTCTGATGAGACAAAGATTGAACTCTTTGGTGTCATGTTTGGAGGAAACCAGGAACCTTCCCTACAGTGAAGCATGGTGGTGGCAGCATCATACCATGGACATGTTTTTTCAGCAGCAGGAACTGGGAGACTAGTCAGGATTGAGGAAAAGATGAATGCAGCAATGTACAGAGACATCCTGGATGAAAACCTGCTCCAGAGCGCTCTGACCTCAGACTGGGGCGACGGTTCACATTTCAGCAGGACAATGACCCTAAGCACACAGCCAAGATATCAAAGGAGTGGCTTCAGGACAAATCTGTGAATGTCCTTGAGTGGTCCAGCCAGAGCCCAGACCTGAATCCGACTGAACATCTCTGGAGAGATCTGAAAATGTCTGTGCACCGACGCTCCCCATCCAACCTGATGGAGCTTGAGAGGTGCTGCAAAGAGGAATGGACCAAACTGCCCAAAGATAGGTGCACCAAGCTTGTGGCATCATATTCAAGAAGGCTTGAGGTTGTAATTGCTGCCAAAGGTGCATCAACAAAGTATTGAGCAAAGGCTGTGAATACTTATGTACACGTGATTTCTTAGTTTTATTTTTTAATAAATTTGCAAACAATTCAAAAAATATATTTTACTCCATTTTGGAGTAAGGCTGAAATATAAAATGTGTAAAAAGTGAAGCGCTGTGAATATTTTCTGGATGCATTTGGAGTTCAAATATTTAAAAAAATATATTTTTAATTACAGAATATGCAGTCTCTCATCAACCTGCAGCACTTGTAGGAAAGAAATGTAGTCGTGTGTAACATGTAGGATTATGTGAGGGAAATCTGTGACATCACTGAACCTTAGTTGTCGCCTTTGGGTCAAAGACCTTGCATGTTTGATCAGTTTGCCTCAAAGAAAAACTTCATCAAGTCACTGTTTTGTCTTTGTGTTGTGTAACACCCATGGTTCAGTTTTGTGTCGGGCGTGGTTTTGTTGGGGCGGTGTTCAATATTTTTTTCTGTCTGGTCCTGAGATGAACCAGCTGGTGCTGCTAAGATAACATACAGCTTTCAGTTTGGCTTCTGCTTTACACCAACTCTGTGCATCTTCCTCAAGGTCCTATTCAGTTCTGGGGGGGGCAGGGCAGGGCAGTGCAAAGTCATAGAAGTCTGCAGAACATTAGTTCTCGCCAGATAATTATGACTTTGCACTGAGGGCACGTGGAGGGACAGAACGAGTCCTCGGGCGCTGCTCTGTCCGGTTTGTGCATCGCTGTCCTTTATCGGGTTGTATGAGGTCTTTAGTAATGTTCTTGTTTGGGATTGAAGTCAATCAAAATATTGCTCAAAATTCCACTTATCTGTTGATTACTTTTTATTCTAATCCAATTACATTTGTTCCGAGAATCTGATTGGTTAATCGTGTGAGATTTCCAACCATAAAATACCGATTTCACAGTGGCAAAAATACACTCAACAAAAATATAAACGCAACACTTTTGGTTTTGCTCCCATTTTGTATGAGATGAACTCAAAGATCTAAAACTTTTTCCACATACATAATAGCACCATTTCCCTCAAATATTGTTCACAAACCAGTCTAAATCTGTGATAGTGAGCACTTCTCCTTTGCTGAGATAATCCATCCCACCTCACAGGTGTGCCATATCAAGATGCTGATTAGACACCATGATTAGTGCACAGGTGTGCCTTAGACTGCCCACAATAAAAGGCCACTCTGAAAGGTGCAGTTTTATCACACAGCACAATGCCACAGATGTCGCAAGATTTGAGGGAGCGTGCAATTGGCATGCTGACAGCAGGAATGTCAACCAGAGCTGTTGCTCGTGTATTGAATGTTCATTTCTTTACCATAAGCCGTCTCCAAAGGCGTTTCAGAGAATTTGGCAGTACATCCAACCAGCCTCACAACCGCAGACCACGTGTAACCACACCAGCCCAGGACCTCCACATCCAGCATGTTCACCTCCAAGATCATCTGAGACCAGCCACTCGGACAGCTGCTGAAACAATCGGTTTGCATAACCAAAGAATTTCTGCACAAACTGTCAGAAACCGTCTCAGGGAAGCTCATCTGCATGCTCGTCGTCCTCATCGGGGTCTCGACCTGACTCCAGTTTGTCGTTGTAACCGACTTGAGTGGGCAAATGCTTACATTCACTGGTGTTTGGCACGTTGGAGAGGTGTTCTCTTCACGGATGAATCCCGGTTCACACTGTCCAGGGCAGATGGCAGACAGCGTGTGTGGCGTCGTGTGGGTGAGCGGTTTTCTGATGTCAGTGTTGTGGATCGAGTGGCCCATGGTGGCGGTGGGATTATGGTATGGGCAGGCGTCTGTTATGGATGAAGAACACAGGTGCATTTTATTGATGGCATTTTGAATGCACAGAGATACCGTGACGAGATCCTGAGGCCCATTGTTGTGCCATACATCCAAGAACATCACCTCATGTTGCAGCAGGATAATGCACGGCCCCATGTTGCAAGGATCTGTACACAGTTCTTGGAAGCTGAAAATGTCCCAGTTCTTGCATGGCCGGCATACTCACCAGACATGTCACCCATTGAGCATGTTTGGGATGCTCTGGACCGGCGTATACGACAGCATGTACCAGTTCCTGCCAATATCCAGCAACTTCGCACAGCCATTGAAGAGGAGTGGACCAACATTCCACAGGCCACAATTGACAACCTCATCAACTCTATGCAAAGGAGATGTGTTGCACTGCATGAGGCAAATGGTGGTCACACCAGATACTGACTGGTATCCCCCCCCCAATAAAACAAAACTGCACCTTTCAGAGTGGCCTTTTATTGTGGGCAGTCTAAGGCACACCTGTGCACTAATCATGGTGTCTAATCAGCATCTTGGTATGGCACACCTGTGAGGTGGGATGGATTATCTCAGCAAAGGAGAAGTGCTCACTATCACAGATTTAGACTGGTTTGTGACCAATATTTGAGGGAAATGGTGATATTGTGTATGTGGAAAAAGTTTTAGATCTTTGAGTTCATCTCATACAAAATGGGAGCAAAACCAAAAGTGTTGCGTTTATATTTTTGTTGAGTGTATTTGACCGTTTCACATTTGATGTATCACTCTGCGCCCTGACAGCTTTGCTGCGCAGATGTCAATAATGGCGCTGGAGCGACAACGCTGTGGCTACGGTAAGCTTCACCGACTGAATTCCTTGCAGAAAAATAAACCGTGCAAACGATGGAATTGGATTAGAATGGGAATAACCCCCTTGACACAACAGGGTTCTTCCCTAATTAGTCTCTATTAAATCAGATGAGTAACCTGGAATAGTCAGAAGTTTCAAACTGCCTATACGACCATGTGTCTGCAGAAACTGACCTTCCAACGGCTCAGACTCGTTATTTGACTCCATTGAGGTTCAGCAGTTGGAAGAAGACACCTTGTAAAAATGGACACAGGATCCACAATTCATGCAAAGTCTCACTGGTGCAAACAAGTCGTGAACAGACGAGCTGAAACAAATTCAGTATGGTTTAATCGAATAAACAAAATGATCAAGAAAATCTGGACTGCATTAGAATAATACGTGACATGCTTCTTATAACCATGCAAAACGTGACACAAAGAGGACGCAACAAGTATGCAAGTGCAAATAATGAGAGAAACTTCACTACAGTGCCAAAAACATCCATCCATTTTCTATACCTGCTTACTCCAATTCAGGGTCAAGGGGGGCTGGGGCCAATCCCAGCAGTCATAGGGTGAGGCAGGGTTCACCCTGGATTTTTTTCTCCCTGAGCTGTCACTTGATGTGTAACAGTCATGGATTTCTACAGTTTCTCACTTTAATGTGCACAGAGGATTTGAAATTAACTTTTTCCACTGATTGTTGTTTCAATTCGTCTTTGATAGTTTTGAAACCTGCTGAGAAAATGGTGCAGAAACCAGCTCCTGCAGGGTCAAAGGTCTTTGAGTCACATGACTCCTCTCTGTCACCTTTGTACCTCATCAATGGCTCCACCCATCAGGGGGAGGATCAGAGTAGAAACAGGACTCAGCCGTGCTGAAGTGCCCTTGAGCAGGACCTCAGAGTTATTCTGAGAGGCTGACCTCGCTGTGTGGAGCAGAATGACACTGCGGTCTGTCTGTGGCCTACAGACGCCAGATAATCTGAGGCTGGTGCCTCAAACGGTGTCCGTTAGTGGTATGTAAACTTTCAGACGGCTCGTACCGCCGCTCTCGGCTCTGCGTGTGTGTGAAGGTTCCACACCTGTGCATGTGAAAGTGGGCGCTGTGGGAAGGAAGTGTTATGACGGGGTGTGCCCGGTCTGCTACAGTTTGAGACGAGTCACAGGAAGTGGTTTTGTGTCATTGAGATGACTCGCCTGCTTGCCCCCCCCCCCCCGCGCTGCCTTCAATGTTTAAGACCCCCCCCCCCCCCCCCCCCCCACACGCACTGCCACTAATGCATGGGGACGTTTGAAAAAGTTGATGGTGAGAATCCCCAGGGGATGGTGAGTCACAGACACACAGATAGAGAAGCTGTAAGAGAATTTAATTTGAATAATACAGGAGGTCAGGTGCCGTGACCGCCAACCGGTCAGGGGGTCAGTTCCCATCATTACTGGCTGGTTTTTTTGAAGTGTCCTTGAGCAAAAATCCAAACCTGTAAACTGGGTCCGGGTGGCAGGATTAGCGCTCTCGTCACACTGAATATTTTTACAGTCGCCCAGAATGAAACCGTGAGGGCGGAGTCTGGCGTAGTTCGAAGGTGTCGCTGTAAGCCAGCCGGGATGTGGCGTGCCCGTGAGTCAGAGTTTGTTGCTTTACTCTGACCTGTTTCTACAAAACAGGACCAACAGGGGGAGACTGGTTGAGCCAGAACACATGGTTGGGTTTGGATCTATCACACTCAGTCCAGGGTTTCCTTAGAGAGGTACTGTGATAAACAGGCATTTCAGCTTTTGGTAGAAAACAGGCCGACAATGTAGTTAAAACAGAATAATGGCATGAATTCAGCACATAATTAAAGTTACAGTGTGCAGGATTTAGGGCATTCATTAGCACCAATGAAATATAGCATTCATAACTGACTGTTTAGTGTGTAATTACCTACAACACTAAATCTGCATGTTTTCATGAGCTTAGAGTGGCTTCGACATATCTACACGGGAGGGGGGCCACCTCATGGAGGCCACCATATTGCACTGCCGTATTGATAGTGTAGCGCAAAAGGAACATAGTTACTCTTCCTTTTGCATTTTGCAGCATGTGTCAGAAGACTGGAGAGAAAACAAGAGGAATCAGTGGCTGCTCCACTGTATGCTGGTTGCTAGCGCAGGTTAGCAAGATTGAGAGCCATCATTTTTGCATGATGAAGGATCATATATGTATTTACTTGTCAAAGGGAGTATGAATCCCCACCGCCAAAGAAGCAAAAATGGGAAGGGAAAAAAAAACATGACCAGAGATGGTATGGTGCAGTTCGTGACCTCACCACTAGATGTCACTAAATCCTACACACTGTAGCTTTAAGTAAAAAAATAAATAAATAATAAAGAACAACATAACATTTTGCTCAGTGTCATGAAAACATGAAAGCTCACACTCTGTTTTTTTTTTTTTTTTTTAGCCATCTGGTGTAATTTCTGGTTGTAACATGATAGATGTAGCCCACCAATAAACATGCTCAATTTAATCTGCATGTAAATTCATAACAAAGGTTGAGAGAAGATTTCTGACTGTATTTTAGTTTTTAGTGCATAACCACTGATAAAACAGTCAGAAAAGTTTATTTCTCTGATTTGGTACATTTATACACTCAACAAAAATATAAACGCAACACGATCTAAAACTTTTTCCACATACACAATATCACCATTTCCCTCAAATATTGTTCACAAACCAGTCTAAATTTGTGATAGTGAGCACTTCTCCTTTGCTGAGATAATCCATCCCACCTCACAGGTGTGCCTTAGACTGCCCACAATAAAAGGCCACTCTGAAAGGTGCAGTTTTATCACACAGCACAATGCCACAGATGTCGCAAGATTTGAGGGAGCGTGCAATTGGCATGCTGACAGCAGGAATGTCAACCAGAGCTGTCGCTCGTGTATTGAATGTTCATTTCTCTACCATAAGCCGTTTCCAAAGGCGTTTCAGAGAATTTGGCAGTACATCCAACCAGCCTCACAACCGCAGACCACATGTAACCACACCAGCCCAGGACCTCCACATCCAGCATGTTCACCTCCAAGATCGTCTGAGACCAGCCACTCGGACAGCTGCTGAAACAATCGGTTTGCATAACCAAAGAATTTCTGCACAAACTGTCAGAAACCGTCTCAGGGAAGCTCATCTGCATGCTCGTCGTCCTCATCGGGGTCTCGACCTGACTCCAGTTCGTCGTCGTAACCGACTTGAGTGGGCAAATGCTCACATTCGCTGGCGTTTGGCACGTTGGAGAGGTGTTCTCTTCACGGATGAATCCCGGTTCACACTGTTCAGGGCAGATGGCAGACAGCGTGTGTGGCGTCGTGTGGGTGAGCGGTTTTCTGATGTCAATGTTGTGGATTGAGCGGCCCATGGTGGCGGTGGGGTTATGGTATGGGCAGGCGTCTGTTATGGACGAAGAACACAGGTGCATTTTATTGATGGCATTTTGAATGCACAGAGATACCGTGACGAGATCCTGAGGCCCATTGTTGTGCCATACATCCAAGAACATCACCTCATGTTGCAGCAGGATAATGCACGGCCCCATGTTGCAAGGATCTGTACACAATTCTTGGAAGCTGAAAATGTCCCAGTTCTTGCATGGCCGGCATACTCACCGGACATGTCACCCATTGAGCATGTTTGGGATGCTCTGGACCGGCGTATACGACAGCGTGTACCAGTTCCTGCCAATATCCAGCAACTTCGCACAGCCATTGAAGAGGAGTGGACCAACATTCCACAGGCCACAATTGACAACCTGATCAACTCTATGTGAAGGAGATGTGTTGCACTGCATGAGGCAAATGGTGGTCACACCAGATACTGACTGGTATCCCCCCCAATAAAACAAACTGCACCTTTCAGAGTGGCCTTTTATTGTGGGCAGTCTAAGGCACACCTGTGCACTAATCATGGTGTCTAATCAGCATCTTGATATGGCACACCTGTGAGGTGGGATGGATTATCTCAGCAAAGGAGAAGTGCTCACTATCACAGATTTAGACTGGTTTGTGAACAATATTTGAGGGAAATGGTGATATTGTGTATGTGGAAAAAGTTTTAGATCTTTGAGTTCATCTCATACAAAATGGGAGCAAAACCAAAAGTGTTGCGTTTATATTTTTGAGTGTATGTGGAAACACACACAGATACACACCTACCTTTCTCTCTCACGGACTCCATTCAATGTATACCGGCAGCAGTTCAAACTTCTCTTCACCTTTTTTTTTTTCTTTTGTGGCAGAATTAATGCAGACTCCTTTCTGCTGGGTTGTGGAGGCGTGGCTGTGTTATTTTACTATACATTGCATTTTTCTTCCAACTTCTTTGGTGGTCTTGTGGCTTACATTGTGAAACAACTAGTATATGAAAAATACTGCACTATCATCAATGGCCACAAGATGGCACCACATGCACCTGTGACAAGTTGCTCCTGTATACCAGCAGAGCTAACAACTTTTTTTCCTTTTCCTGGTGCATATTTTTAAGAGATGCCACTGCAGCATGCAGTCCAAAAATATGCTAACTGCTGTGAAATCAGAATACCCAGAAAGCAACAGTGTAGGAAGTAATTTCCTTTGGCTTCTCTTTGTTTTGTTAGCGGTCGCCATAGCCAGTCCTGTATGGAGCAACATGTTTGTTTGGCACATGTTTTAATGCTGGATGTCCTTCCAGATGTGTGGAGAATGGTGGTCTTGAACTGGAAATCTTCTGTTTCAGGTGCTCGCCCACTAACGGAAAGTAAGTTTAATTCTGAGATTTAGTACATTTCTGAGAAGAAACGGTCTGTCTCGCTCACTGACGAGCACGCCTGCTCCGAGGCGGTCATCAATCCAGCATCCTCTGTCCTTCCGGCAGGTGACAGATCTGTGTGTGGGATATTGCATAGAACAGTCAACATTGCTTTGTCTGACTGGTGCTTCAAAGTTAAGCAAATTTATGGGATAGAGAAGCATTCATCCTTTTATCCGGTGCCTTCTTGATGCCTCGACTTCGGATAAGCAGGAACAAGTTGTTCCTGCTTTTCTGACGTGCAGGTGCAGTGAGGGACTGAAGGTTTTTATTCTCGTTGTGTGTCCACAGTGAAGGTCTCTGGTGATCAGTCATTGAGTTGGACTCCTGTAGCCACCGCAGCCACACGTGCTGTTGTCTCTGAGTTTCCTGTTGTCCAGTCAGTGGGGACAGGGATTCTGGGTTTCTGGTTTCTGGTCTACTGCACCCTGTCCACATGTGGTGATAACTTAACAGACGTTTTGATGCGTCTCGCTGTTGATTTGTGCCGCTGATTGTGTTGCTCGCTGTAGAATTCTTTTATGTTTAGCAGCGTGATGGTACATGTCCGCTCATGTCTCTTAGAATCACATTCCACAGAATCTTTTTTTTTTTTTTCTTTTTTCATCTTTCTTGTTAAAGAGAAAAGAATGTGAACGATCCGGTGCTCGCATTCCTCCAACAGAAGGGGAAACTTAATCCAGTGTGTGTGACGTTCCTCACAGGTGGAAAGCATTTTTTAATCCCCTGTTGTGCGTCCGTTGTGAGGCGGCCGACCCCTCCTCTCACCTCCACCCTTCAAATTGTAGGCCAGCTGCTCTCACATCACTTGAGGGTTTTCTGGTGACGTTAGCCGGCATTGCTTTATTAGTTTTGTGGTCACAGCCGAGCTAACACTTGTTGTCATCACTCTGGGGTGTTTCCTCCAGCTGAGGGTCATAAAACGCACCACTCTGTGACACTGCCTTGATGTGGTGTTTGTTTTACAGCTCTTACACCCACAAACGGGCTGTGTGGAGAAAGCGATGTGCCGAGTTGCACATGGTGCTGAGCGCGACGTCGTTAACAGATTGCCTCTTTTGCGAGCTGACGAGGCACTTCTTCTTCATGTCTTTTTTTTTTTTTTTTTTAACATCACAGGGGTGTAGTTTAAATCCAGACAAGCTGCTAGCCGGTTTTGAACCGTGTGCTGGGCTGACAGCATTTATAGAGCATCCAGAAAGTATTGACAGCGCTTCACATTTTATAATGTTGCAGCCTTATTCCAAAATAGATGAAGATTTTTGAAAGTTTATTAAAAAAACAAAAAAACAAGAAATCACATAAGTATTCACAGTCTTTGAGCTCAGGTGCCTCCTGTTTCCACTGATCATCCTTGAGATGTTTCTGCAGCTTAATTGGAGTCCACCTGGGGTAAATTCAGTTGATTGGACATGAGTTTGAAAGACACACACCTGTCTACATATAAGGTCCCACAGACAGTCAGAGCACAAACCAAGCATGAAGTCAAAGGAATTGTCTGTAGACCTCTGAGACAGGATTGTCTGGAGGCACAAATCTGGGGAAGGGTACAAAAGCATTTCTACTGCTTTTAAGGTCCCAATGAGCACAGTGGCCTCCATCATGTGTAAATGCAAGAAGTTCAGATCCACCAGAACTCTTACTAGAGCTGGACGCCCATCTAGACTGAGCGAACAGGGGAGAAGGGCCTTAGTCAGGAAGGTGACCAAGAACCCAATTATCACTCTATCAGAACTCCAGCATTCCTCTGTGGAGAGAGGAGAACCTTCCAGAAGGACAACCATCTCTGCAGCAATCCACCAATCAGGCCTGTATGGTAGAGTGGCCAGATGGAAGCCACTCCTTAGTAAAAGGCACATGGCAGCCCACCTGGAGTTTGACAAAAGACGCCTGAAGGACTGAAGGAAAATTTTCTGGTCTGATGAGACAAAGATTGAACTCTTTGGTGTCATGTTTGGAGGAAACCAGGAACCTTCCCTACAGTGAAGCATGGTGGTGGCAGCATCATACCATGGACATGTTTTTTCAGCAGCAGGAACTGGGAGACTAGTCAGGATTGAGGAAAAGATGAATGCAGCAATGTACAGAGACATCCTGGATGAAAACCTGCTCCAGAGCGCTCTGACCTCAGACTGGGGCGACGGTTCACATTTCAGCAGGACAATGACCCTAAACACACAGCCAAGATATCAAAGGAGTGGCTTCAGGACAAATCTGTGAATGTCCTTGAGTGGTCCAGCCAGAGCCCAGACCTGAATCCGACTGAACATCTCTGGAGAGATCTGAAAATGTCTGTGCACCGACGCTCCCCATCCAACCTGATGGAGCTTGAGAGGTGCTGCAAAGAGGAATGGACCAAACTGCCCAAAGATAGGTGCACCAAGCTTGTGGCATCATATTCAAGAAGGCTTGAGGTTGTAATTGCTGCCAAAGGTGCATCAACAAAGTATTGAACAAAGGCTGTGAATACTTATGTACACGTGATTTCTTAGTTTTATTTTTTAATAAATTTGCAAACAATTCAAAAAATATATTTTACTCCATTTTGGAGTAAGGCTGAAATATAAAATGTGTAAAAAGTGAAGCGCTGTGAATATTTTCTGGATGCATTTGGAGTTCAAATATTTAAAAAAATATATTTTTAATTACAGAATATGCAGTCTCTCATCAACCTGCAGCACTTGTAGGAAAGAAATGTAGTCGTGTGTAACATGTAGGATTATGTGAGGGAAATCTGTGACATCACTGAACCTTAGTTGTCGCCTTTGGGTCAAAGACCTTGCATGTTTGATCAGTTTGCCTCAAAGAAAAACTTCATCAAGTCACTGTTTTGTCTTTGTGTTGTGTAACACCCATGGTTCAGTTTTGTGTCGGGCGTGGTTTTGTTGGGGCGGTGTTCAATATTTTTTTCTGTCTGGTCCTGAGATGAACCAGCTGGTGCTGCTAAGATAACATACAGCTTTCAGTTTGGCTTCTGCTTTACACCAACTCTGTGCATCTTCCTCAAGGTCCTATTCAGTTCTGGGGGGGGCAGGGCAGGGCAGTGCAAAGTCATAGAAGTCTGCAGAACATTAGTTCTCGCCAGATAATTATGACTTTGCACTGAGGGCACGTGGAGGGACAGAACGAGTCCTCGGGCGCTGCTCTGTCCGGTTTGTGCATCGCTGTCCTTTATCGGGTTGTATGAGGTCTTTAGTAATGTTCTTGTTTGGGATTGAAGTCAATCAAAATATTGCTCAAAATTCCACTTATCTGTTGATTACTTTTTATTCTAATCCAATTACATTTGTTCCGAGAATCTGATTGGTTAATCGTGTGAGATTTCCAACCATAAAATACCGATTTCACAGTGGCAAAAATACACTCAACAAAAATATAAACGCAACACTTTTGGTTTTGCTCCCATTTTGTATGAGATGAACTCAAAGATCTAAAACTTTTTCCACATACATAATATCACCATTTCCCTCAAATATTGTTCACAAACCAGTCTAAATCTGTGATAGTGAGCACTTCTCCTTTGCTGAGATAATCCATCCCACCTCACAGGTGTGCCATATCAAGATGCTGATTAGGCACCATGATTAGTGCACAGGTGTGCCTTAGACTGCCCACAATAAAAGGCCACTCTGAAAGGTGCAGTTTTATCACACAGCACAATGCCACAGATGTCGCAAGATTTGAGGGAGCGTGCAATTGGCATGCTGACAGCAGGAATGTCAACCAGAGCTGTTGCTCGTGTATTGAATGTTCATTTCTTTACCATAAGCCGTCTCCAAAGGCGTTTCAGAGAATTTGGCAGTACATCCAACCAGCCTCACAACCGCAGACCACGTGTAACCACACCAGCCCAGGACCTCCACATCCAGCATGTTCACCTCCAAGATCATCTGAGACCAGCCACTCGGACAGCTGCTGAAACAATCGGTTTGCATAACCAAAGAATTTCTGCACAAACTGTCAGAAACCGTCTCAGGGAAGCTCATCTGCATGCTCGTCGTCCTCATCGGGGTCTCGACCTGACTCCAGTTTGTCGTTGTAACCGACTTGAGTGGGCAAATGCTTACATTCACTGGTGTTTGGCACGTTGGAGAGGTGTTCTCTTCACGGATGAATCCCGGTTCACACTGTCCAGGGCAGATGGCAGACAGCGTGTGTGGCGTCGTGTGGGTGAGCGGTTTTCTGATGTCAGTGTTGTGGATCGAGTGGCCCATGGTGGCGGTGGGATTATGGTATGGGCAGGCGTCTGTTATGGATGAAGAACACAGGTGCATTTTATTGATGGCATTTTGAATGCACAGAGATACCGTGACGAGATCCTGAGGCCCATTGTTGTGCCATACATCCAAGAACATCACCTCATGTTGCAGCAGGATAATGCACGGCCCCATGTTGCAAGGATCTGTACACAGTTCTTGGAAGCTGAAAATGTCCCAGTTCTTGCATGGCCGGCATACTCACCAGACATGTCACCCATTGAGCATGTTTGGGATGCTCTGGACCGGCGTATACGACAGCGTGTACCAGTTCCTGCCAATATCCAGCAACTTCGCACAGCCATTGAAGAGGAGTGGACCAACATTCCACAGGCCACAATTGACAACCTCATCAACTCTATGCAAAGGAGATGTGTTGCACTGCATGAGGCAAATGGTGGTCACACCAGATACTGACTGGTATCCCCCCCCCAATAAAACAAAACTGCACCTTTCAGAGTGGCCTTTTATTGTGGGCAGTCTAAGGCACACCTGTGCACTAATCATGGTGTCTAATCAGCATCTTGGTATGGCACACCTGTGAGGTGGGATGGATTATCTCAGCAAAGGAGAAGTGCTCACTATCACAGATTTAGACTGGTTTGTGACCAATATTTGAGGGAAATGGTGATATTGTGTATGTGGAAAAAGTTTTAGATCTTTGAGTTCATCTCATACAAAATGGGAGCAAAACCAAAAGTGTTGCGTTTATATTTTTGTTGAGTGTATTTGACCGTTTCACATTTGATGTATCACTCTGCGCCCTGACAGCTTTGCTGCGCAGATGTCAATAATGGCGCTGGAGCGACAACGCTGTGGCTACGGTAAGCTTCACCGACTGAATTCCTTGCAGAAAAATAAACCGTGCAAACGATGGAATTGGATTAGAATGGGAATAACCCCCTTGACACAACAGGGTTCTTCCCTAATTAGTCTCTATTAAATCAGATGAGTAACCTGGAATAGTCAGAAGTTTCAAACTGCCTATACGACCATGTGTCTGCAGAAACTGACCTTCCAACGGCTCAGACTCGTTATTTGACTCCATTGAGGTTCAGCAGTTGGAAGAAGACACCTTGTAAAAATGGACACAGGATCCACAATTCATGCAAAGTCTCACTGGTGCAAACAAGTCGTGAACAGACGAGCAGAAACAAATTCAGTATGGTTTAATCGAATAAACAAAATGATCAAGAAAATCTGGACTGCATTAGAATAATACGTGACATGCTTCTTATAACCATGCAA